>NC_086234.1:5370000-5688750 GCF_036321145.2 Pelmatolapia mariae | reverse complement strand
TCTGCGAGGGGCATTTTTCACCTGTGCTTTATCTGTTGTTATAAAGAGGAGGCTCACATTCCTTCAACACAAGCTGACATAATTTATACATCAAAATTCAAAACCCTGACCTCTTTGAAAGGATTGTTGCACTGAAACTGTTGTTAACAAAAAAAGGACAAATACTCAAAATTCACCGCCATTTACTGGTGATTAAAGATGCAAGAAATCGTGATACTGAATACATAATTTCCTCATCTCTATCTCATAATTACTTACAAAAGAAAAAAAAAGAGTTCCCTCTTCCTGCCTCTCCTCTTCAGATAATTTAGTCTAAATACAGAACATGATGATTCAATTTGAAACCAACCAATAGCAACAGTGTGGAGACAAGTCCCTGCACGCAGCAGAGTAAAAGTACCCAAATTACAAGCCATCGATTTCCTTAGGATGTCTTTTTCCTGGTAGATACTCCGCATGTAACTACACGATGGCCATAAAACACAAGGAAATAGATTGAAGGAAAAGAGCTGAGATGCAGGATGGCTTCACCTGCAGTTTCACGTCAGACAGAAAAGGAAGAGCCTCGCATGGCTGCCTACTCAATTAACCCCTGTGATAGAGGCGCCGTAATGAACAACAGCACCATTACGCAGCGCCCGAATGGCACTTCACCCTAGTGGCCCGCGAACAGACAGCACCGCTGTTGGTGCTTCTCTGCTTCACCAAGATGCTAACGGACAAATCTAGATGCTGGAGATATCAGCATGTTCAAAAAGTAAATGAGGACGAGGTGATTACTGGAGTTGATGTTGTTTAACCCTTAAATAATTGCACGTTTTACACGTCTGCATCCTATCCTAAACTACTGTAATTGCTCCAGTAATTATATCTACGAGTCAAGCGTGCAATCGGGGACGGATTTCCATTAGGGACGATCGAGGGGAAAAACAAAGAGTTGTGAAAAAAGCCTAAATAAGCCCTCGGATTATTTTGTGCTGATGGCGATGCTGACCTTGCTGATGATGTAGATGAGATCTCCTCTCTCGAAGGTCAGTTCATCTGACTCGTCGCCCTGGCAATCCCACAAACCCTGGTAGTAGTTGGAATAATCTGAGGACCAAACTGAAAGGAAGCACAGGGGACACATTTAAATAGAAGAAAGCAGGACGTAGATGCAGGGAAACTTTAGGCTGGAATAAATAAGTTACTAGACAGAGGCGGAAACCTTGTTTGCTGCTCTTCTCGTCGCTCTCATCACCTGGATTTCCAAGTTCTTCATCTAAACAAACAAAAAAAGAAGAACAAGAGTATTTATCACAGGTGCAGAAGTAGGATTACTCATAATCACAATTACTTTGGTCAATGCTGAAATCATGATTTAATCATCAAAGAAGAAACTTGTCTTTTTAACCCTCACGTAACAAAAATATGACATTCTTTATTAGTGTATATTATACCTGTATGGCTTCCTTTATCTATGAAAGACATTTTACAAATTTAATGTAATTAATTGTGTTTTATAAGATTTCTTTTGCTGAAAGAAGTTCAGAGATTGCAGTTCCACCTACTCTTCATGTCACGTTTGTCTGGTTAGGGTCTAATTATCAGTAATAATCAGGTAATAGCGTCATATTAACAAAAGCTATATGTGGCTGTATTAGTCTGTATGTATGTGACATTTGTCTAGTTTAGATGGGATCTATTAGCTGAAACACACACTGTCCTAATATCCCTGAAAGGCTGTCCACATGCATGTCTGCACTGGCTGGTCAAACCCCAAGTACTCCAGGTTATCTCTGACTCTTGTTCTAGGCCATTAGCCGTGGAAAACATGACAGTGCAGGGGAAAGTTACACTAAAATCAAAGCTTATAATATTAAAAATCACCAGAACAGAAACTTCCATTAACAATTACTGTAAAATGGAAAATTGCAGGAGAGGTAGATTAACAGATTTACAGTAGCAAACATTTTAAATGAATAAAATATCACAACAGTGCATTAAAATACACGACTGACCCCACTCAGCCACTTGAATTTTAACTTCAACCAAAAACTAAATAAATTAATGCAAAACTGAACCAAGTCTTTGCAGAGGCAGATGTGCTGAAAGGCAAAACCAAAGAACCCGTGTTAAAGATTTTATATTGCTCAGCTTGTTTTATTAATTGCTTGAAGCCAAAATTGATATTTAAATAAAATATTCGACAAAGTGTGCAGCCCTATCCAGAACCTAAATATTTTAATCTCAGTGTCTAAAAGAAATAAATTTAATTTTTAATAATAATAAAAGGCATTACCTGCTGGTGGCCTGACTTTAACAACTATAGTTTATAAATAATTTATATTTGTCCCACGTGTTAAAGAGAAATGAACAGCAAAGACATTATGATAGAGTCAGACAAACAGAAAAATTAATAAACTGGATCATTTGCAAATCCCTGATGAATCTCAGCATGACACAAGCTGTTAATTCTTCTTTAACTAGGATGAACTCTGGCGTGAGGATCAGCCTATTAAACCGCAGGCGGGAAACGTTAAAGAAGAAGAGGTTTTTCTTTAAGCCACGCAGAGGCGGACATGTCATTGACTGTGGGGCGTGGCACCCGGTGGTCTGAGAGGTGACACGGTGATATGCCTGCCCTCTGTCTCCCACATCCATCCTCCACACAAACCGGCTGACAGCAACACCACAACCCAGCAACACTATCCACCTTCCAGCACAGGCTGCACCTCTGCTTCCAGGAAGAGCAGGAAACACGACACACACACACGCACACACACGCACACACACACACACACAAACAGACACACACCATGTGTCCAGCTTGAATGTAAAAAGTTTAGTTTATGTATACATGAGGGATGCCTTTGTCTTTCCCCGTTGCTTTCTTTCTTCAAACAGATAATCACGGCTTTCTTTAAAAAAATAAATTAAATAAATTTTAAAAAGTACAAACTGCGGCACTTTGTTCCTACACCAAATGATCCAAAAGATAAAAAAAATGAGATTTTAAATGTGCTCGCAGCGGGTCCAAACATTTGTTTGGTGCTCTTCGACTGCGAGCATCGTTCCATCGAGAGGCCACCGCTATGGGCCAACGGTTTCTATATCAAAGTGATTTAATTTTCCAGTCAATAAAATCAGTCATCAGCATCAGAGCCAATACCAGCCGCTGCTCTGCATTCTGCCTGCAACTGAGTTTTGCTGCGACAAAACTGACATCGTCTAAAAATGGATGCTGCAGTCAAGGATGCCATTTTGCAAGTTTGCAAGTAGACAGACTTCACTGCCGTCAGCACTCGAAACACATCAGAAGGAAACTATCAAATAAGACATTGTGAGACTTCCTTTGCATTCCAATTTAAGGACACGAGTGTCTGGAGGTCCCTTTTAAAACTTCATCGGTAGTACCATGTTACGACACCGGTGACAGCTGGGAGCCTGGTGGCTCAGCGGTTAGCACTAACAGGGTTTTCTCCAGGAGCGCCTTTTCTCTCCTGCCCTACAGGAGACAGTTTATCCTCTCCACCCAGGACACTCTCACAGGACATTCTTCCTCTCTCTTCCTGGTTAAAGTCACTAAAAGGTTACTAATCTATTGTTGCAATGTGAACCACCTCGAGGCGACTGTTGTGGTGATTTGGCGCTATATAAATAGGATAGAATTGAATTAAAATAATCAGCTAGCATAGCAATTATAAAACATTAAAAAAACTGAGGTTACTACTACAGCAAGCATGCGAAAACTTGCAAGTCTCTTGTCAGGTCTGCACAGACAAGTCTGAAGAGCCTACGGATCCAAAAGCTGCCTCTGAATAAACATTTTAAGAATTAGATTACAAAACTGGAGCTGAAAAGTGTTCAGATCTCTTTCCTTTCTTTCCTGCTGCTAACATTAGCACCACGAAAACCGGCTGGTGGTTACACGTTGCTCAGGTTGAGTGGTTATACATCAGTTTATTCATTCGCAGACGGCATTTTCTAAACCAAAGTGCAGCAGAACAGCGCTGGTTTTATGTCGTTTAATAACTTTCATCACACAAAAAGAGAACCATGCCTCCATCTGCTGGAGCTGCAGCCCCGGCCATATTAGAACAAATAACGTGACTAGAAATGAATAAAATTGTATGTTTTTTAGAACCATCGCTGGCTTTTTTGCTTTTATTAGGCAGTAAGAGATGACAGGAAGGTGGGCAGACAGTATCGAACCCGAGCGCATTGATGAGTATGGCGCACGAAGAATGCATACCACCAAGTTTAATTCAGTTGGATTCAGTTTTATTTATGTAGCTGCCTCAAGGTGCTTTATATTGTAAGGTAAAGAGCCTACAATAATACTAAAGCAAGTGACCCATGAATAATCAGTCCAACCCACAAGTGTTTCCATATCCATAGTAATATCAGTAATAATCAGGTAATAGCATCATATTAACAGAAGCTACATCTAGCTGTATTAGTCTGTATGTAACAAAGGGTAATCATCATGCTTTGAAGCTTGGTTTAATCAAATATTACATTAAATATACAAGACTGGTTACAAAACTGGATCATTAAATTATTATTAAGCCATCCTTAAATGTGTTTCCTTATTATTACATTCAGGAAGGAGGTTGTGAGATTGTTTCTGTTTGTTCTGTTTTTGTTTTTTTAGCAGGACTACTTGGAGAGGATTTGAGGTGGGTCATTGCTCAACTGAGAAATTATGAAGTTAATGATTAACTTCTAGAGTCAGTGGGAATCCAGATTTGAATGTGGTTGTAAAGAAAATGGAAATTTGGGGCCATGCCCTCACAAATGCATCCAACGTCAGAAACTAATCCAAATACAGATCTTTCTGGATGCAGTGACTTAATTCATGCCATTGTGCAGAGGCAGTTTTTACCCTCCTTTTGTTTTTGCCTGCTTTTATCCCGAAATATAGATTTCAGTTTCATATTATCTGTTGATGATACCAAGCTAGGTTATTACTGTGGTTTTACCGTAATTTTTATCACTCTTAACCCTCTATCATGTTATTTCTAAGCTGTAATGTTTTGTTGTTCTGTTTTAGATAGCTGCTTTAATTTACTATTAAACAGCACTATTTTTAAATCATACACAGCTTTCACAGCTGTCACAATAATTTGTTTATTTTAAGGTCAGGGGGGAAAAAAAACCTAAAAGTAAACGTGTGCTATATGAAGACATTTTTTACTAATTAGCAATGTAAGGAATAAATGCTTCTATTTGCAGAGATAGAAAGGTTCCTAAATGCAAACATGGCAGCTGATCAGTGAAAATTACTCCCAAATTGAATTATTGAACAGTCTGTAATCACTGTGTAAAAGCCGAGCAGAGGGAGGTGCAGCATGACTGATAAGCGAAGGGGTGAGAAAGTGAACGAAAGAGCCCGTCATTCGATATGCCATCTGTGGTCAGGGTCGGTACCTCTTCCCAGATGGCTCTGAACGCCGGCGTGACAGTTTGAAGACTGATTCCCCTCTCACCAGTGATTTTGGCAAAGGTAATGTACTCACTGAGTGAAACCGAATCTTGATGTATCTTATCTAATAGAACGAGTGATGGACGACGGCCCTGAGAAGATCGGATCACCCCCTTTTGTCCTTCTTGGGATCTTGTAGCCATGGGACTGTCTCTCACACACACACGCACACACGCGCTCACACACACACACAGTCATGGGGTCTCGTCGGTCAAACTCTAATTTCTATTAAAGATGTGACATTAAGAGCTTCAGATCTATTTTAAGCTCTGCGAGATGCAGTTTTTACTTCCTTTCATCTAAATTGCTGTTGCCAGGCAATTTTAGCCAAAACTCTTGCTTAGTGGATTGAACTGTGGACCATTTGTTGCCTGGCAACATTAGCTAATTGGACGGTCTATGACAGAGCGAAACTAGCCAGCTCTCGCTGATTTCAACAACATAACTTGTTCAGAGAGATAAGGAGGGAGCAGATTTGGAGTAGGTGTAAGTGAATCTTCCTCTTCCTGTCCTGCAGCAGCCACCCCGGTGCTGACAAGCTTATTAGTGTTGCTTGATTTAAAATGAGCGATCAGTCTGGAGGAACCTGGCAACACAAATTTCGCAGCAGGGAAAGATGGCAGATATTTCATGTTGCAAAAATCCCCCAGGGTTTGAGCGTCTGTCTGACTGAGTATCATGAGGGGTTGTGTGTGTGCGTCACTTCTCTGTTTATTTATCTGCGCAAGTGTGTGTCCAACCACATCCTCATACCTGGCAGCTCCTCGTAGATATCTTCTTCCTCGTCATCCTCCTCCTCTATCTCCTGTCCTCTGCCTACTCCTCCTCCCCGGGAGGCCGGGGTCGGCCGAGTCTGGGTTTCGTTGGCCACCCCCTCGATATCATCGTAGGTATCCTCGTCCTCCTCCTCCTCGTCATCGACGGGGATGAAGTTGGAGCTGAGATCTACAAGGGAAGGGGAAACAATGTGATAGAAAGTGTTAGCGTCACAGCGTGGCACAAAAGACAGAGACATGCATTAAGGGCTAAAGTAAGAGAAATGTCCGCCACGTCCTCGCTGCACAACGGGGCCGAGACACGTGCCAAACAGCAGCGGTGACAAACACTGGTGCCCCCGAAACATGCTGCAAACAGTTATCATGCTCATTAGCTGTTAGCCTTTATATTTTTTTAAACTAAGCAATAAATTATTGTTAAAACGCCAGCGAAAAAAAGCGGTTATAATTTCCATTTTGTCTGACAGCTCAGACCTAGAGGAAAAGGATAAAACACAAAGGGGAAAGCACATTTGAAAGGTCAGATCTAGCAGATGTTAATAAGTTATCGGTTGTTGTTGATTTTCACTTTATAATTTTCCACAATCCAATAAGAAGCCTCTCCCTCTCACATCATCCCTGTGGTTCCTGCTTACCATCTGTTTATCATATTCATTCTGGGTCGTCCTACAGATGAAGACGCATCCCATCTAACTGCATCTTTTGTTGCATCTCATACGCCCCCTCTCTCTCTCTTTCTCTGTCCTTGCATTTAAGGCAAAACGTTCTGGAAAGCATGCCGATGCACTCACATGAATTTGAAGGTGAAGAGGATAAATAATCATTTGCATGCTCTGTTTTTTTGTAGTAAAAAAAAGGGGTGGGAGGAAGTAAGACAAACTGCAGAGTGTCCGTTACTTCCCGCAAATCAGTGGCCCGGCCCGAGCCCATTTTAGAGTAGACAAGGCACGACTGCTCGCTCAGATGGAGGAGCTGTCTCATTGCAGGCGACTGGCCATTGCAACACAGGGTATCAGGTCCTCTGCCGTACACCAGCAGCCAAGCAGAAATCAATGTCACTGGAGGATAACCAGAACATCTACCAATCAATTTCCTGTAAGTTGGAATTCGGTAGGAGGGTTAGGGGAGGAGTGGAGGAGAACCAGAGCTACACGATGGTGCACATGACATGGTGGGTGACATGTCGAATGAGGTGATTCAGGACTCTTGTGTTCGGCTGTGTAGTTAGTGATGGATGGGGCGGTTTTCGTATGAGTCAGAGATGACAAAGAACTCCCTTGCACTTCTGACCTTTCTGCCCCTCGAAAACACAAGAAAACTTTAGTACAAAAGAACATTTTTTAGAACATTTATACTGCTTTAACTGTATTTTCCACTTAACCTATGTGACTTTTAAAAAGCCAAGTCAATTTTATTTATATATAACAATATATATTTGTCTTAAGAATGGGCTATCATTGAACAGTGCAGAGAGAAAGGAGGAAAACAAAGCAGGGAGTGGTTTTCCATAATGAGTCATGTGCAATAAGTCAGAAAAAGTAAAAAAAAGAAAAAAGAAAAAGAGAGAGAGAAGCTGGCTTACCTCTAAGTACAAAATTGATTTGGTCCACCCATTCTCTGGCCTCTTGAGGGCTGCTGGCAGTGAACTGGAAGGAGAGAGCGGCAATAATAATACTGTGATTATCATTTAAACGTGCATTTATGTGCCTGGATTTTTATTCATTTTTATTTCTAGCCATATAAGAGGAGAGAAAAAGAAAGAACAGATATTGCTCTTTTTAAAATAGCTGTGAAATGTTAAAAAAATCTGAATCTAACTTATTTATTAAAAATGAAATGACTGGGAAAACAAAAACGCATTCCACGTGTACATTTATCAAACTATATCTTTAGTTTATAAATGTCACAAAAAACAGATTCAACCCAAACACAGACTGAAAACCAGGCTGAAGCTGGGGCGACATTCTTCAATTCAAACTTAGAAACTTAGAGGTCTGCACGATAATAACAGGTTAAAAAAAAAAACCTAAATAGTTTAAATCTCCAAATAAGAAAACGTAAGACTTTAAAGACAGACTAGACACAGGGAGAGAAGGGTAATAAGAAACAGGTAATCAGACACTAACAAGAGCAGGAAAAAGAACAAAGGAAGGAAGTAAAACTACAGAAAATCACCTGAATATCTAACCTTCAAAATAAAACAGGAAATAAACTGAAAGAGATGTAGAGATGATGTGACCGATGGGAATATAGGAGGCAGAAGAAGGAAAAACAAGAACTGAGGATTACAATAAAAACCTAATAAACAGAACCAGGGATACAACAATAAAAAAGCAAAAAAACAAAATTGTATTAGTCTAGATAATCTGATAATGTTTGAGGCAGCTGTGACTTTGATGGTGGAGTGGGATGCCCAATAATTACAGGGTCAGCAGCTCGATACCTGCCCTCATGGGCAGGTCTCACCGATTGTTTTAGTGGTCTTAGTGTGCGTGAGAGGATGAATGTCAACCTTTTATAGGCACAGACAATGTGACGCACAGTGACATTTTACAGGAGAAAAATAAACTTTTCAGAAGTTTGTGGGGGACTAAGTATGCTCTGATGACATCATTTCAGTAAAATGTATTTTTACTGCAGTTTAGTTTTAATTCAGAGACCAAATATGTTTAAGCACCCTTTTACAATCCCCAAAAGTCTCGATAAAGTGCCAAAAGAATGAATCCTAAGACCCAGAAATTAAATTAACATTTTGCTCTTCAAGTTTCCTGAACTCAAAAGTCAATGGGGTCTTTTAAACAGGTTACATGATGGTTGATGGTTAGATGTTTAAAACCAGCTGGTTTGGCCATGTGCAGAGGAGGAGTGGATATCCTGGATAAAGGATGGTGGTGACATAAAGCTTTATTTAAGCTTATTTATATAAGCTTTTCTTTCCCACTGAAATTCTGAAATAATCCAAAAAACTAATGTTAAAATCCAACCAGCCTATTGTCTAAGGAACCAGGGCAATGCTAATTTTTGGATTGGCCTACAAAAACCTTTGCAAAATCTCTGCAGGACTCCATCAAACTATAGTATATATAATTATATATTCTTTTTTCTGAGCCCTAGAAGACAAGTAAAGAACTGCCAGAAGAAATCATGTCAGCTCTTAATGAGACATGATTTTACTGGAGTTTATTTCTTTAATAATAATAATACAGAGATAATGCAGACCTGGAAGGGCCGTTTTCCGGGAGCACTGAGCTCAAAACAGGCTTTTCTTTTGGAGTCTTTTCTCAGGTTGGTCACCATCTGTACAGTGTAGTCATTGATATAAAATGAACCCTTCTGCTGTTTATCTGTAGGGGGGAGAGGAGAACACGCAGTGGGATGAAATCCAATTTAAAATTATGCAGCTGTGATGTTTCCACATGGTGGCATTTGAAAACAAACCTTTTTCACTCCCAAAGTAGTAGAATATCGAATTGTTCAGGATGCACCATCTCTTCTGCCACTCTGGTCCAAAGAAGCTGTGGTCTAACGGAAAAACAAAGCAAAAAAAGGAAATTATTCACAGGAAACCAATTCTTTGTGTGTAAACAGATCAAAAAGCGGGACAAATGAAAGAGAGACTGTTGATAGTCTATCTGTTGTCTTACCTTTTCGTTTCTTTTCCAAGTAACCTTGCTTCAGGATGTTGGTGAGCTCATAGGCTGCCACTGGAAGGATATCCTCATCGTCTGTGAGAGCAACCAGACGTGAAACATCTTGTTATGTCTGTCTAAAATCAATTTATAATCACAAATGAAAAAGAAACAGTTCCTCACATGTGAGAAGCTAAAATCTGAGAATTTCCTTCTTGAAAAATGACTTCAAGCTTTGTTAACATTTTTTTCCAGTGAATCAGCTAATTGACAAAACAACTAATTGTTTCCTCACTAACTCCTTATAAGCTACACATAAACTTCCCTTTTTCCCTCAAGGCACTACACACACATCAGAATATAAAGTCTCTAACCCCGTGGATCAAATACATCCCTGCTAGTCTTTAGGAAACTGGGATCAATACTTCTACAGTGCTGCTGAGCACTGCACTCCATTCATCTGCTCACATTGCATTTTAATGAGAGGAAACTTCCTGTGGGGATTAAAAACCTCTCGTCAGTGTGCAGAGTCAAAATTTAAACATGACAGGATGATAGTTAGGTTATGATCAATTACCTTTGCAATATCAAACTAAAATAAATATCTGAACCCCAAATATCTACTGAGATGATCTGAAATGTAACACTAAAAGTGCTTCAGAACACATTTAATTATGTATGTATTATTTTACACAGTTTAACGCATCATTATCACATCATAAAATATCTAGAAAGCTTCTGTTATTTACATTTACAACATAGATATTGTAAGCATAGTTATTTTGTTGGCTTCCATTTCTGTTGTTGTAGGACTTATAAGGATCAGTCTGTCAATAAAATCCACATCTCCGCACCGTTAGGAGTAAAAACTGGTATATAGTTTGAAGTCGGCACTTTCAACACAAGCTGAAATGAAGACTCGGCGAGGCTGTGTCTTGCTCAGGGTCATTTTAAATCAGTCATGTGATTTGGACATTCACTCCGGAGGGTTAAACAACGTTGAGATTTGACTGGAGAGTGAAAAGTGAAAGGCTGTTTTCTCAGATTGTTGAAAAGTCTTTATATCTAAATGTGGTTAAAAAGTGTCAACATGTAGGAAACATGTTTCCATTGAGACATGCACCACACAATGAGATACCCATTAGAAACAGTTTATTTGTAGATATATAAATAGTATAGAGAAACTTTATATATAAAATGTTATCTGGTAATTTAAGCCTGATCAGAACCACTCAAACAACTATTGAAGTATTTGAAATAATGTTTCTGTTGCAGGTAAAAAACATGACTAACACTGAATAGTAACCTTTTCAGAACAGTGAGAGTAGCTTTAACATTTCTCTTTGTTATAATGCTGCAGTTATATGAGATAAACACTCCACAGCATGTTGCCTGAAGAGATGCAATTTAAACCAGCTGCTCCATGTTGAAGTTATTGTTGAACCTGTCAGAAGAAAATCAAAGTATTTTCCCATTTTCTAGCCTTTAGCTGTTAGAGAGGAACTTGACCTTACATCGACCTCATAGACCATCCTCCTCCATGTGTTTCAGTGGGAGTACCTGGCTTTTCTACGTGTCAAAAACAAAGCTCAGCTTCCTCTGAGTTCATTAGTCAACGGGGACTGGAGGAGCAGAGGAAGAGAAGGAGCTCCCTTTTTAGTCTGAAACACAGGAACAATTCAAAGACCATTTACACGAGTCAGTGTGACACCCCCATTCAGAGCAGCGATGACAGGGGGAATGCCTGGAGTCCATCCCCCTCAGAGAGGGCCTGTTTAACTGCTGGGAAAAACCAAACATGTCAACCCACAACTGGCTCCTCTGGGTCAAACAAAGAGCATCCCCCAACGTTAGACAAACAGGAACCTCTGTGTCATTCATAAAAATCACCAACAAGGAGAAAACTAAGTGGGCATTAGCCCAGCTGAATGGCCACTCCTGAACTTGTTATTTGCCATCTATTCACAGCGAGTTTCATCTAAACAACTCAGCTCCAGAGAGCGAAATAGAGCTGTTAGTGTTTTATTTATTTATTTATTCATTTTGCTAGGCCAACATCTCTGAGATTTAAGTTCACCACAAACCTGCGTGTGATCTGATAACCCCTCGTGGCTTCGGCTTGCGGTCCTGACAGATGAGCGGGTCATTCCGGAGCTGAGCCCCAGACACCTCACAGCACTAACACGCTCACATATCATCAGCCTGCCTTTGTGGATGGACTGACCGGTGACACTATAAATACAGAGGTGCTAAGGACTGTTTTGTCAAAGAGAACCTGATTCGGTACATCATAACAAACAGCGGTCATTATGCTCCTCCACCTCATCTATCCGCCGGCAGTCTGTCCATTTTTTTTTCTGGTCCTGCTTCCCTGTTGTGGCCCACTTCTAATCCCCTCATCCGTCTGCTTCCCTCGCTCTTCATTTATCTGCAAAGTCGGCCTGGCTAATAGATGAGGAGGTGCAAAATCAACACAGGATCACTCTGATCTACTTGAGTCAATAAACATTACACATTTGTGCGTGCTTAACACTTTAACGCCAGGTGACCTGACCTCCACTTGACTGTCCTTGCATGCATCGTGAACACGGCTACAAACAATAGCTCGAGATTCATCCACAGGGTAGCAGCACAACCTAAAAGCCTCTCGCTGTCCAATGCCGCTTGATCCCACCCTAAACATAAGCAGACTCTGATTGGTCCTGAGTTAACAATGCCTCCTTTAATGAGAATTACACACTAACACCTCTTTTGGGGTTTTTTTAAGATGATATTCTGAGGTAATGTTATTTGAAAATGTGTAATTTAGGGTGTTAAAAAAACCTCCAAAACCATCATGGTGTTTGAGTTTGAGTACAGGCACAGAGAGACACATTAATGCATCTAATTAAGGCCTCATCAAAATCGCAGACAGACGGCACTCTTTCATAAAAATCATAAATTGCGTTATCAATTATTCAGGGCAATGCCATGACTTCATTTTCATCCCTTTTGCGTTTTAATTAGCACCATCCACAGCTTTGGTATTGACATTAATTTGATGGCAATTTATTGATATTCAGCATAACCTATTTAGCTGAGTGCAATTACCAACAAAGAGAAGCAGATAGATGTGGCGTTAGAGTCGCATCCCGTGTTTCGTAAATCAAGGTGAGGAGTTGCTACTGGCCGCGCTAACTGAATCTAACAGCTCTCAGCGGTCATCAGTACGAAAAGATCCGAATGTAAGGAGATAATCGATGGAAATTGACCAGAGATATGTGTTTAATTGATTCTGACAAAGGAACGTTTCCATAAGCTAGCCGACCTGCGTGCCGATAAGTGCTCCATTCTGCTGCCTTCCTGAAGTCGTGTTAAAACTCAGAGGGGATACATGAATACATAACAATGCATCCAAGCTGCCAGCGGTTTGCCAAAGCCACAATCTCTCATTTGGTTATTCACACTCTCCCAGCATGGTGTTATGAGCTCAGCAGTTGATCCCGCAAGAAAAGGCTGATTTATGTTAGCATGACCAGAGGGAGTTAATGTATTCTCTCATTAAAATCCACTTTAGTTAGGCTGAAAGTCAATCAAAGCCTGGATAGAGAGTGAATCAAAATGAAGGGAAATGGTCGGGTGGGAGGACTAATACGTTACATTAGATCTAACGGTGGTCATAATGCGCCAAAGATGCTATGAAAACACAAAAACGCTCTGAAGATGTTGATGGTGCTCCAGAAGATGGAAAGCAAAGCCAGAGGTCCCCTTAGCGCCTCTTCTCTGAGAGTGCTGGGTGGCAGGGAGCGGCGACGGCAGCGGCGGGACTCGGTCCCAGCAGGGAGACGTGTACTTTCAGAGGCTCCACTCTAACCATTACTGTAAAATGGCCGGTTACATGGAGAGAAACACCGTGAGATGAGGGGAAAGAGCCTTAAATCAGGCAAAATGCTATTCAGTCTTGTTTTTTTGCACATAAAAACATGCCTTACTTTCACGTGGAAGCAGTGTGTTGTAACTGAGAGTGGGATCTAAAAAACGTTTGGAAAGATGTGGAATTAAAAATTAACTGATAATATTTTTCCCTGTCCATCAATACTGCATGCCTGTGATGTCTAATAATGGCTGCCTTATGTGCCTGCTCTGTCTTTATTTAAGTGAGGGTGTGTGTCATGCGTGGGCTTTATTAATGTAGTCCCTCGTGCTACAGAGGTTTTACTGTACATCTGTGGCTGTTACATTTCTAATGGGGATTTTCTTTTCTTTCCATTTCTGTTGTATTTGACTGTGTGAGCTCATAACTGTCATTAATGATTAATTATTCATTTATGTCTGATTGCAAATTACTGGCCAATATAATATCATGAAATAGTGAAAAATGCATCTTTGCTGTTATAAACAACCAGTTCATCAATTATTCTATCATTATTGGCTTGACTGATTGATCAACTTGTTGATTATTTCTTGACTGTAGATTAAACCCCATGATGTATAACGTTACAAGACAGTATTAAAAACGACCAATAAAATCAGGTGGTGTTTTAGCTTTAAATGTGTCCATTAATGAATAATTGTTTGATCGCTAGCTTGTTTGTTTTAAATCCTTAACATCAATCTGTCTGCAACTAACAAACATTGTCAATACTGATTAATTTGTTGATTATTTGTAGATTTTGTATTAATACTTTGGGTAATAAAAAAAAAGCTTCTTACGCTGTTCAAAGATGTAATTTTTGCCTTTTTAAATGAGCAATAAAACCAGGTGGTGTTTCCACTTTAAACATGGCAATTATTTATTAATCTTAAATCAGCTCGTTCCTTTCTTTAATCCTAACGTTAGTCCTGCCTGAAACTGACAAATATTGTCAATATCGATTCATTTCTGGTCTATATGATGTCATAAAATACTAAAAATATTTCCTATACAGTCCAGCTTTTCTGCTATAAACAACAAATTAATTAATTATTCAATTTCCAGTCACTGGCTCGTTTTTTTTCTTTTAATACTGAACATCAGCCTGTCTGCAACAAATAAATATTGCCATTTACAATTAATTTGGTGATTATTTCTTAACTATAGATTTTCAGACTATAAAATGTTGTAAAACAGGGCAAAATCCTTCTTATGTTCTTGAAAAATAACAGTTTTGATATTATAAATTACCGGTAAAAATCAAATGGTGTTTCAATTCTTACATTTGCTCACTGACTTGTTTGTTCCTCGTCGTAAAACGATTCTCATACTGTTCCAAATTTCAGTTTCTATACTAGTATTATTATTATTATTATTATTATTTACCTCAGACAAGACAGTTAATAAAACAAATATCTGATTACTGACTTGCTTGTTTCCTTTAATCTAATTAACCTGCCTATAACTAAAAAAAATATTGATTCACTGCTACTGACTCATTTGTTGACTGTTTCTTGCTTGTCGGTTATTACCCTATAAAACAAAAGAGTCATAAAAGAGTGAAAAACGTGTTTTATATTCTATAACAATTATAAAATAATGAGTTTTGCTATTATAAATGGCCAATAAAACCAAGTGACATTTCAGCTTTAAATTGAACAGTCAATTAATTAACATCTGCTCATTGGTTTCTGATCATTTCCTGTTTGTAAAATGTATTTCATTACACAAAAATATTCAATTTTGTTACATATTTTTTATAACTGTATGTATTTTTCTTTTTCATGCCTCAATGCGAGCTCTTTTACTGGTTTCTACAAATCCATCTACTTGTATTACAATTAAGAAATGGGCATCTGCTTTTAATCCTTAACATCAGCTTCCATCATACTAGACTTTTGCTCAAATCCGGTCAGTTTTACACCACCCTGATGTGATTTCATACATCTCATCCCTTACAACTAAATAACAGAAGGTACAGAGACAACAAACTGCCTGAAAATCCCAGTGTTTACTTGTTATTTTGGGGTAAAACATCTGTCAACATTATTATTGGGATTAATACGTATCTGTGCAGTGGTGACCCACCTAGAAGCACAGGTGTAAAATAAGGGCAGAAAGTTGTCATATGCTTCTCTTCTCCTCCACTCAGTCCTTGAGCACGAGGTGCTTTCACAGCGCCTTACGATGCAAGAGGTATTGCAGTGAATGCAGCATCGGGGGGCAGGACCTGACCCCCGGGTGAACTCTGCTGATGAGGTGAAACAGAAGGCAGAGAGAGGTTCCCCGGCCCTGAGGGGGCTGCGGGGAGGAATGCTGCTGATTCCACAGACGAAAGGGAACGAGACCGCAACCTCTTCGATACCGTCCTTGATTAGGAAAAAGGATTCACTCGGTGCACCTTCACCCGCCTGGCGCTCAATCTGCGCACACGCCAGGCTAAATTGATACATTTTTCCTCATTACAGTAGGAGGCCTTTGCAGTACATCCCTCCAGCGAGCTGGCCGTCAGAAGGGAGGAGAGAAACTGAGAGGCACTAAGGTTAAGGGCACAGTGTCTTCCCTGCCCTCCTTCCCTCCCCCTGATTTGATTAGGACTTCAGTCATCGATACATAAACCATGTTTAGAACCTCCTAATGCATGTGTTTGAACCGAAGAAAACACACAGATCATTATATCACGGCTGTATCACCGTCTAATAATACTTAAAAGGATCAGAAATGTATGCAGGAGTGATTAAGGTTTTCTTTTTTTATATGAGTCAGGTCTTAATAAAAAATCTGACTCGAAATCTGAGCAACAGAACAGAATAAAAACTTTTCTGCAAATATTTAATTGCACTTCTTGACTGATTTCGATTCAGGACATTCGCTTAGGCTGCATCTGCAGAGAGTTATCTACTGTTTCTGTTTTTCTGTAACTGTGAACAAAAAAATATATATTTATGTGCCCGTACTCGGGAATAGATGTTAAGTCATTCTCGGTTTTGCTCCACTCCTACATTCAAACATCACGGGCCGGCCACTGTAAAGACACTAAGGGGCTAAATTTACTATGTGACATCGGCTTCCCCCTGGGCAGCCATAAGCAGCGTCTACAGCGACCCTGAATTTCCCTTTTCTAGATTTACTACCACTATTCAAATGCTTAACTGCAGATACAATGATCCTCTAATCGCTGGGGATGGTTTTCAGCTGCTTCGCTGACAGAGACCGAAAAAAAAAAGAAAAAGAAAGAAACAGTCGTAAGAATATAAATACCAACAATGGAGGAGTTCGGGCCCACAGAGGAGCCTGCGTCTCTGCGATAAAAATGGGATACAGCGCAATCAACGGCAGAGCCTGGAGGGAAAAACACTCACAAAAAAATCAGCACACTTGCCCTCTGAATGTACAGTTATTGCACCTTTAAAATGCTCCTGTGATCGCCGCTTAAATGCTTTAAATGTAATTTTAAAGAAAGGACCACGATTTTAAAGCAATATCTCACACCTATTACCATTTTATATAATGCACTCCTATTTATAGCCACTGTTGTTAAACACCATGTCAGTAAATAAAGTTATATTTTACGATTTCCAATCATAAATCACCGGCAAATCCAGCTGGCAACAGGTGTGATGGAAAAATGATTCTGTGGAGGAAAATGAGGCCGAACGCTTGTTAAAAAACGTCTTAATTAAATATGATTCATTGACTTATAATTAAAATAAAAATGTTTTTTTAGTTTAAATTATTTTAGAGGACCAGATTATTGATTGTTCTAGCTTATGTGGATTCATTTAAATCAAAACAACTGTTCACATTAATTAATAATGAAATTAATACTACTATTTATTAATAATAATGAGCAGGTTTTTCAAACAGAAACTTTTTTTAGTTTGGTTTATCCTTTAAATTTTGTTGATGACCAGCAAAACCTAACTCTGATATCTTAATTATGTTTTAGGGTTTCAATAATTCAGTCTTTCATAAAGAAGAATGACCCATAAATGAAGATTTCTTTTGAAGGATTTTGACACTTTTTAAGGATTAAAAAAAAAAAATTTTTGCTGAAGAAAACAGCAAATAATAATAAATATATAAAACAAATAATTAAAGTATCATGGCAGCAGCTAAATGATTCAAATTTATTTAAAACGTTAAAAGCTTCTTAAAAACAAAGCCAAGTAATCAAACCAACTATCAACTAGATTTCTTTTTTTTAAATCATTTACAAACTTTTTAAAACTTTTTTGTTGCTCTTATCTTTTTGAATTTCTTTATAATATTGTAATATTAAGAAAATAAACCAAAAAAGGAAAGAAAAAGACCAAATAAGAAAAAAAAAGCCGAAACCACGTCAGACGAGCTTCATTCGCAGGGAAACGGTAAATCAGCCTCCATGACAGTAACTGCTGCGGAAGTCATTTAAAACTAATTTTTTTGACAATATACAAATGAACTCATAAAAAAATAATATAATATAAAACAGTAAGGATGATCATTATTCAGCAAATGTTTTTGCAGTATTGGTCAAGTTTTAAAATAATGTTTGCCCTCAGTTTTTAACTATTTTTCCAAGCGACAACCAAAATTACACTCAGCATATTAAATTACGCAAAACAGCCTAAAAACGTAAAAAATAATGTTTATTTTACATCTCATAAAAAAGTTTTCATTTTAACTGTGATTAGTACTGGAGGGAATTTATATTTTAAAGTTAACTGACTAAATGTAAGTAATTACTGCATTCGTACTGCCACACAGGACCAAGTTCCTGTGTAATTACATGTGTTTCCATTCGACTCCTGATTTCTTTCAGATGAGCCAACTCACGGGAAAGACTGCTGTAACTCAGGGGTGAAAAATTACCATTGTAGATAAGCGATCTTAAAACAGCATACAAGCCCACAGCAGCCCTGTCCCACTTGGCACACGCTCAGAGCGGTGACTTCTCCCAGCCGTGCGGAGAGCTCGGAGTAAAGAGGGATGCATCCTCGACATGCTCGGATAACTCCACAAGGGCAAGTTAATGACCTTAAAGTGCTACATTACAGCAACAATTAAACACAAGGATCCCAGAGGCACCGGGAGCCGCCGTGTCACTGTCTGTGTACAGGCCAACACATCTCTCCCATCCCCATTTATTTCCCTAAGAAATCAGCGGGGCCACCTGGGCTTGGCATTGAAACTTCATTCATCTCTAGAAATGGATTCCAGTGGAGGGCAAAATCAAATTCTCATTTGCAAGGAAGGGGGAGAAAGAGAGGGAGTGAATGCAGGAGGTACCTGGGAACGCTAACCTCTGGGTGAACCCGCCGCATCTGATAGTTTTGCTATTTGTCTGTGACATTGACAGCTCTGGGGGAGATTAGGAGCCACCCTGCCCCGGCTTCCCACTTTGCATTCTGCCTATGCGCCTCTTTACAGATGGACTGCTGCACATTTACCTTCGCCTGTTTTCCCTAGGTTTCAGCACGGCACTGCCACACCAGAGGCAATGGAGGGATGTAATTATATGCCGTGCGACAATAAAACAAAGCAAATGAGAGGAGAGCTGCATCACGGGGCTTTCAAACCAGGAGGATGCAGAAAACTACACCGTGCGGCTTTTTGTGGGTGGGTGTGGGTGGGGGGGGATGAAGCCGGAGATGAGAGTGATGGATGCCCTTCGGTTAAATACGTCCAAATCCCCCCTTCAAGCCGCTCTCTTCTTGCCAGGCAGCGTGAGTGAGTGTGTGAGAGAGAGTGTACAAGATTAATAGTGTAAACAGCGAGGGAGAGAGGGAAAGAAAGGCAGCCAGGAGAGAGGGAGAAAGAAAAGACTATCAGCATCTGCAGCAGCACAGTAGCCCTCGGGGAATAGCGTGAACTTTTGAACCCTGATGGCGAGCAGTCGCAGCGATGCACAGAGCCTGCGCCTGCCTCGTAATGTGTGTGTGAGTGTGTGTACTTCTAGAAAAGCACACAGACACCAACTGAAGGAGAGGAAAAGAGAGTGACGGAGAACAAGGAGGAAGAGGGGAGGGTCATTAGCATATTCCTCGCTTCCTCGCAAACGAGCAGCCGCTACCCAAATGTCACAAAATCCATACACCGATGAACGCGGTGAAAAATGGATCTCCGGGCGGATATTCTGACGGACTGACACGGAGCGCGGCTACGTCCGAAGAAACTCGGTGTGCTCTGAGACGGCGTGGGCAATTATTCACACACGCAGACGGGTCACGGGTTGGCCAAGCAAAGAGGTCAAAGGTCAAAAGTTCAGTGAGTGGGCAGACGGGCCGACAAACCTGCAAGGAGGTCACGTATGCAGACCCGAAATACTTTCCAGGTGGATTTAAAACAAAGAAGAGAAACTGCTATGAAGCAGCTAGGCAGCCATATTTCAACATTTACCCACAAACCTCCTCCTTCCCCGTGACTTCATTTCGAACACAGACAAGGGCCAGTTGGCACATTAAACATTGCTGATTAACCCCCTAATGGGGCATCAATCCGTCAGCTGGCATCGCTTTTCTTCTACCTCACAAGCCAAGGGACCGAGCAGGGCACGCTGCACCCTCCTCAAACACACTGCACGTTACACAGCTTTTTCCACCTTCGGCCAAAAGGACAGAATTCAGATTTAATATTCTATTTACTGGCACCGTGTAATAATGTTGTTACTGTGCACTTGGCTCCTCATATTCAAATGAGAAATAGGCGACAGCAGCGAGACTTCAAATTGGTTATCCTACCGCATTCTTGTGCCAGTAATTGGTTTAGGAAATTGGGCCAGCGCAGCGATCGCTAACACGAGTCACCTTCCTTCATTCTTAACACTGGCCATAAGAGCACACCTGCGTTTGCAGCCAAAACTATCAGTTCATTAATCAATTTATCGACTGAAAACAGAAGCTCTCTTGTTCCAGCTTTCCCATTTAAAGGATATGTTGCTTTTCTTCGTCTAATGTGACTGTACCTGAAAACTTTAGCTGCCTGATCAAAAAAAAGCTAATTCCCTCCTATTTTTTTTCTTTAGAAAACAAGCTGCAGCCCTTCCTGCCTACATTTCAGATTAAATAATCTTAAAATTTAAAATGTTTATTGCCACACCTGAGATAATGCAGGCTGTACAGCACATCATACTAAAAGCATCACAATCACAAAGAAGACGAGGGATACGTATCAAAAGCGCCATCTTTTTCCTGCACGCCTCCTGAAACAAAGCTCTTTCTGCAGTGCTCTGTCATCGCAGCAGCATCCCAGCAAACATCCCCGAGCGCCCAGCGGTGCTCCCCAATCAAAGAAAAACAAACAGGCGATTTCGACTTCGTAAACTTGACCTGCAAACAGCATGACAGGGCTAAAAGCCCCACATCACACACCGTCTCCTGGGGTCTAAGTGAGTGTGTTAAAGAGATTTTTTCACGCCAGAGGGGGAAATTTTGTGCCTATATTTGTTTATGTATGCATAATGTGCTGGAATGGTGTTTGAGCCTCAAACAGCATCGAGAGAGAGAGAAGGGTGGAGGGTGCTGAAGCGGGCAGACGTAGATGGGGTGAGGCTGCAGGCGCGGTCAGGTCACCGGTGCGGTCGGCGGGTGAAACTCAGTTCACATTACCATGCAGACAACCCGGGCTAACAATGGAGGCTCCATCTGTTCCTGTCAGCGATTACAAATCTGGTGTCACCCAGTCCGCTGAAGACAACAGGCCACCGCATCTAATCAAACGGCACAGGCTCCTCCTGCGTGTAGAAGCAGCCATCGACTTCACACTCACTCACTCTCTGGTTAGGGAACACAGAGCAGCGAAGGCAGGCAGTCGATTACCACGGATAATACATCCTCCAAGTCACAAAGTCTCCATTGTGTACAGTAGGATTTAAAAAAAAAAAAAAAGAACGACACAATTAAACTCAAGAGAGAAGACTCAATTTTCTACCTTCCCTTCTCCTTATCGCTACTCTCTGAATCCCACAAAATTATCATTAATTTTCAATTCCTCTGAATGAAAAGAAAGTTCGAATATCATGGTTAACTGTTCCTCCTAAAATGTGGCTGATTTCATTAAGCGCCAGGGCCATTATTTCCCACAAACACTCCCTCTTCCCTCTTGAAACAGACCGCCCGGCAGAGAAGTGTGAACCATTTCTTTCAGCTGGCAGTGAACAGAGAATGAACTATGAACTCCGCATGCCCTTTTACTGAGGACACAGGCCATTCACTATGCTAACATGGTCGCCGTCCCCCAGCAATAAAAGATGGAGCGCTGCAAGGTGAACATTTGTCTTACAAAGTCAAATGTTATGATTATCGATCTGACAGTACAATGTGTGTGCGGCTTTTTTTTGTTGTTGTTTTTTTTTAAATCAAAGCAAAATACAAACAGGGGATTAAAAAAATGATTACGGCGATTCGGGATAATTGGCTCCTTCTCACATTCAACACAGACAATGGCGTGACTGCGTTTTCGAGCTGTAACAACTATCGCTTTCCGCAGCAACAGACGGTGCCGTTTGTAGTTTGGTGTGTTACAATTATAGCCTTAAGGGAAAATTTTTTAAGCATTTCATACTTTGATTTTGTTTGTTTCCCACAAAGCAAATGTCCTCTTGTTTATTGTAAAATGAACAATTTCAAAAAATGAATTATCGCGGTCTTATTGTCGGCTATCTTCGCGCCATCTGCCGTGATTTGTTTTCTCTATTTTTCCAAAGTTGCCCAGTAAAGGCGACGGTTACTCTTCTGTGAGCAGAAGAGCTCATTAAGCCGTTTCCAAATAAATAAACGGGGGGATTTGTGCTCGACTTCATCCAGCTGGCATTAAATACCGGTATCGCCAAAATGACTGGAAATATTCCTGTTTCTCGACTGGGAATTTCCACATGCGTCCCTGCTTTATCTCAAGAAAGACGCTAAAACAGCAGCGGAGATGGGCACCTGAGGCAGCAGAGGCAATAATGCCCACCTGCGGCATGTCATGTCAAGGGCTATTAGCTGGCACATAGCGTCAGAAATACAAAAACTCTGAATGGGAGGGAGGCGAATCAGAGAAGGGAAGATAGAAAGAAAGATTGATACAGGGAGAGAGGGATGGAACACTCATGGCCCCTCAGGTACAGTGTTGTATTTCAAACCCGGTTGTGGAAGAATAGAGGGGCTCAGCTTCTATCAATCACTGCATTAGCCTGCAGCTACAAAGCCTCCTCTCTGTGTGGGCAGCATCAACACCTCCCATAGTACACACGTGCAAGGATCGGGAGCTGAGCCGAGGAGCCGCCACTGGAGGGAGCTCTAGGTCACCATTCAGGCTTTTGCCAGCCACCACAACCCCCCACCCCCACACTGTTTTCTTTCACCAGCATCAGGATGGCCTTACCTGCACACTACCAAGGGAGGAAGAGCAGAGGAAGGAGGAGCTAAAGGAGCCTGGCAGAGAGGTAGGACACCAGCAAGGAGGAAAATTTTACACATGTGGTCTATTCTGTTCTAATTAAAAAGGGCGAGCGCCAAAATAGAGAAACCTACGCATCCTGTGGTGAGGTGTAGGTGTGCCAGTGAGGATGCCGGGGGATAGTGTGTTAAAATTGTGTTGTTTCCTGTCACAGTTATTATTAAATCATCTTTAAGATTTCACTGTAGCTGTAAGAACGTATCTTCGGTCTGTTTGTAGGCTGCAAAGCATTTAAACCATCTTTTCAAGTACAGTGTGAAAAAGAGCTACAGCTAGTGACTAAACGTCCACGTGATCCGACATAACAAGTACTGTGTTTAAGTGCAACAAGGCATCAGACATGAGAATGAGAGCCTTATAACTAAACATCATGAAGTGCTGCTCTCTTCCATCTGCTAAATACTGTATATACTGTATTTGTCACTCAGGGTACCAAAATAACAATGGCAGGATAAAGGTGCTCTTTAAGCACTGTTACACACATAAAGTGGTATCGTCTGTGTAAACACTACATTTCAGGGCTTTAGCGTGCAGAACTTCAGGCACTATTCATAAGCAATCTATGTGGGCCATCCGTATCTCTCGTGCATATTTTTTAAATAAACAATTGAGCTGACGGCTATTTACAACAATGTCTAGTGGTCATTAGGCTAGCCTGTAATGAACTGTCCATATGATGCATTCATGCATAGTTTGAAATCTCCACACATTTCTCCATACTTTAGTCTACGATTACTTTATGGTTAAATGAGTTTTGCTTTCGGAGGTCAAGCCAGATCTTCAAGGCACACCATAATAATTGTAAGTAATGCAATTATCTTGATAATTGTTAAAGTTTAATTAATAGTCCAAACCGATTGATGTTTATATAACTGTAACACTGAAACTGCAGCAGCTTGTGGTTGAGCAAGCTTAATAATGGTGTGTTAAAATGAATAAGAATAAATTAGATTTATGATATGTGCAATGAACTGACATAACAGCTGTTTTCTGTTAACGTTTTTTTTAAATGATCAAACACGAAAGTTAGAGACACTCTAATGGTGGCTGATATAAACTGGGTGATTTAATAATACATGAAAATGTTTCTGAGAGTGTACACAGGTATGTTGGTGTGCTGCCTGATGGTGTGCTTTATTAGAACTGGCAAAGGCTGAATAAATGACCCCATCGCTACACAAGTAAAGTTTTTCAAATTAAGAGGCATTATCATTGTGATAAAAATTATATTTCATCAGCCTGAAACGAACAGGCTTGTACAAAAATGCCCTGCTCACCCCATGGCACACCGCCATGAGAACCATTGGTGCAACATACAATAAAGGATAATGCTGCCTGATGTCAGTGCTGCTAAGCTTTCATTTGGAGACGCACCTGCTGCTGCTTTTCTGGCCGTTTCTGAAATTAAGGGCCATCCGTTTCATGGTTTTAACTTGTGCTCGGTCTAACACTGGCTCGCTGTCTTTACCACCTGCTGTTAGCTAAACCCTTCCTAACCTGGTAGTCGTGCAGCTCACTTTTCTTTTGAAAGAAATGCATTAACAACAGACTTCCCTCAGTTTGCTCCCTCTCCTTTCTTCCTTTTCTTTTTTGACGCTTTCTTGAGGGAAGACATGATTCAAGGTGCACATTTGCATTGGCCACATGAAATAAATTAGCTGCGCTGAAAAAGCGAGTCTGAGCAAACTAAACAGTTTTACATCGCTTGTAAAGTGAAATGTAGAAGTGGCAGCAGCCTCAGCAATATTTTTGTAACCAAAGTCACTCGACTGATACACTCATGCAATAATTACATAGACACACAAAAACAAACTTCTCATTTCAGGCTTCCTATGACTACTCCCAATAGTCCAAATTTCCCCCCAATACCTGTCACAGATTTGGGTGGAAGATATGATAATGTCAATGTTTATGCTAAATATGGTCAGTAGAAGAGGTCGAAGAACGAATCCTGTGGAACGCCTGCACTCATGACAAAGAAGGGCACAACACAGTGACAACTCCTCTTTACCTTCTGTTTAAAGCAACTTATAGCCTTTTAGTAGAAACACAAATAGTCACGTCTATGCTCAGGGTGAAATGTAACACTTTGGTGGTTGTTAAAACGTAGACAACACTCTCTGTGAAGGTGTTATGTCTTTATACTATGATCTGTAAACTGTAATGTACACATAAAAAGAGTAGACGCAACAAATGTGGAATGACTGCGATTTATCTTAAATGAAATCTATTTTTAAGATATGTAAGGTGGTATCTGTTTGGCCTACCTTCTGTTGCACAGCCATTATTTAGAAAATTAAGGGAAATGCAAAATATATACATTTTGCATTTTTAATGTTTCTTGAAGAAAACAAAAATAATATATTATTATTCAGTGACTTTACTAGTCAGGTCTAGTTTAGATGAACTTGGGCTGTATGTGGCCCATAAACTAAAGTGAACAGTTTTTTGTTGTTGTTTTGTTTTGTTCTTGCCGTGCACAGACAAACACACACATCTCTCACAAATCTCTGCAGTGCACCTACAATAGCCCACACAAAGGAGGAACCAGCCATCAGGACTGCTGTTAACTTACAGTCAGCCACTCCATCTTCCTGGTAGTCAGACACTACTGAGGCGTCGTCTGAAGGGGCCGAGCGACCCAGGCTGGAACTGCGGTTGTCATCGGAGCCTTCATCTTCCCTTAAATCCACTGGTGGTAGTGATAGTGTGAAACAGAGAGATAAAGGAAATGTCACAAAGAGAGACAATTAACAACAGACTTTATGGCCTCATCTTTAAAAACTACACTTAACAGTATGTGATGGAGATTAAGAGATTATTACTTACATCTTATAGGAAACTCCTCAGGGTTTCTGCAAAACCAAAACAGGTACAAATCAAAAACTACATTTTTGCAGTGACTTGCAAAGGTTTCTGTGCTTCCATTTTCAGACAGCGTCGCTCCAACATTACTTCTGAAATTCAGTAATTGTTTCTTAAGCAGAAGACCACAAAACCACAAGGATTCTATAGCAGAGCTTGTGTCTCTTATCATGCAGTGCAGGCAGTGCCGACTTCCGGAGTAAGCTGTCACCAGTACTTCATACAAGACGTTGACTTTTTTGGGCTCGTGCTCAAGAATTAAATCACATTTAATTATCTCAATCAAGAAAAGATTATTGCACGAGATCTTTTAAAGGTTTTAACAATAAGAGCAAGAATGAAGTCTCGAAGGTGACACCATTAGACTTAATCAGCTACTTCAAATGTAATCATGCAAACTGTGTTTAAAGCAATTACAGCAACAATTAAGGGTTTTGTGTGGCATTATCAGCTAAAATTAGATAACGGTGTCTTTGAAATTACTTTTAAAAGTAGGTTTCTGGGCCTCAGATTTAGAGCTTCTTCGAAAGGATAAAATCATACCTTGAATGGACGACCCTGAAGTTATTCAGCAGGACCTGTCGTGTCTCTTCTGCAGATTCACTCAGGTTCTCACCATGAAGAATCTCTGTCACAAACAGCTCGCAGTCTGAGGGCAGCAAACCATTATGTTGAATTAAAGCAACCTTGGCATTGTGCATTTCCTGTATTGTTCTTCAGTCTTCTGTTATGCATGTTGTATATAACAGAAACTACAGATGTAAATTAGCAGTTTTGCTTCAATCTGACATGTTTACATGCTATATTTTTATCCTTGTGCTAATTAGCATGCACTGTCCCTGTTAAATAACCACGAACATAAAAAAATAAAAAAATTAATTAAGCACTGAGGGTTATGAGTGACTAAAGGGTCACGATCATGAAGCATTTACACAGAATAATGCACTACAATGCACTCAAACAAAGCAAACCCTGCAGTCTGTGTTAGCGTACCTCCATGATTCTCGAAGTGCGGCCTGCACAACAGAGGCGACCCTCGGGAGCATTTTACGTGGCCCCGGAGCGTAACAAAAAAAAAAAGGAACGCAACAGTTCATGGCATACTGTGATATAACAGCGCAAAATGAAACCGAGGTAGCATTTCTCTGCAATTTCAACACTTTTATTGTAGCCATGATGGCAGATTAAACCTTCCTAACTTTGACAAATACAGCTGGTGTTAAGAAATGCCAAGAGCCATCTCGCATGCGGTTAAACAACAATAAACCAGCACAAAAATGATAATTACCAGCATAAACCACCATCTGATGAACAGACACATTATAAACAATAACTGAAAGTGTTTAATGTGGGAGCCTCAATTACGCTAGCTCCCAAACTGGCACCCAGACAATAAACTTTAAGAATACTTTCTATCTGGTACTTTCATATCTTTGTTCCTAGTTTATCACTCACAAATCTCGCATCAAGTTTTCTCTTTTATAAAATATTGCTTTATGTTTCACAGTCCTCTCTCTGTGCTGAGCTCATGAAGATGGTTGACACATTAAAGGAAAAACCACCACGTGCTGACAGCTTCAGTATGCCTTAAATCTCCACTTTTTAGGAACTCTAAAGGAGGGCTGAGCATAGCTCTTCCAAAAAGCCTTTCATCCACTGGTGTTTTAATGGAGGAGAGTGCAAATACTGTAACACCAGTCCAAAATCTCACAGGTGTGAGATGGTTAAGATATCATTACTGCAAAGACCACAGCATATGACTCACACATCCTTATCAAACCATCCGGTGAGCCTTTAATAACTTCTGATACTGGTAGAGACCACTCCCATCACAATGCAAATCATCACCCAGGAAAAACTTTGTATTGGTTTTGCTGCGGAAACTCCACATGTAGATTTTTGAGGAACGAAAAAACTATTGACCTGTTAAGTCTGATGTCATTAGCCATTTTCAGGTCCAAATAATTCTTCAGTTCCCCAAGTCAAACAAACAGGGAGAAACCACTGAGAGTTTAAACATTGAACTTAATATAAATGATCACTTGGGGTGTTCACACAGGTTTAAAATGCAGACACCCATGAAGAAAAGGATTTCCGAGGTTTAGCTGGCTAAGTTAGCTGGCTAATAGAAAACTAAATATCAACAATGCCTGCAAAGTTTGTGAAGTTGGGTTAGCTGACATATGATCCACTACTTGTTGGCTAGCTCAAAGCTATGTTAGGATAACAGAAACACATTAGCAGAATTAAGATGTAGAATGAGCGTTAAATTTTTCTCAATTAAAGTTGTGGGTCCCTGAAAGCCAGAAACAATCGCCATCACATGGCAGGAAGAAAACGCCGAAAATGGATAAAATTTCAGCCAGAAGAACGTCTGAGATGATACATCAGTAACACAAGGTTAGTAATTAATATGTCGCTATGGTTTGGATTACTTGGATTACTCATGTAATGCCTGAAAAACTCCCTTAACAACTTGTCCAAATCTAGAAATACATTTAGATTTCTATACATTTTCACTCCTGTGTGGTAATGTGGTAATGCTGATCTCACCTAAATAGGTAACAAACCATCCACGAGGTCAGAGTTGACACTCTGACTGCCTGCTTCTGGCCCCCGGGTTGCATATTGAACAGCAATACTCTAAGTAAAGACATGACTCAAACCAAGCCAGCAAAACAATACCATGAGATGCCATCTCTGTCTGGCTCAAGGGTTTAGATATTTCCTTCAACTAGTCACCTGCACCTCAATACTTTATGCTTTCCTTCTACTTTGATGCTGCTTTCCAGAAGAATAAAAAGCTACTCTTTCTGCGTCTTGACCTCTAAAAGAAAAAAAAGGGCAAACACGTAAGGCTATCATATCCCTCTAAAGTAAACTGCAAACTTGATTTGATGAGGTGGAAACATTACAGAGAAATGTGACACCAATTTTTATGATAATGAAGGCCAGAACAGGTCGGTCAACATCACTTATCTGATTCAATTTCATTATGTACCCACTCATATTCTACAGAGATGTTCTGGCCCATGCAAATGTTCTTCCAAAAGCCTGTTGGCTGGCTTAGCAGTGCATGCAAATGTAGTAAATGTCACGGCAGCAGTGAAGATCTATGAAAATTGTTAAGATGCAGTGTTAAAAGTTCTCTATAACACTGTGTGCTCAACAGGTGGGAGCTCAACTCTAAAGAGTGCCTACTTAAACTGACTTTAAAGTTAAACCTGTCTATGGGGAAAGAAAGATCTGTTAAATGTAAAAAAATAAATAAAGATATTACCATACAGAAGCCTCGTGAAGTCGTCCACATTTGTCCCCATCCCTTTGGTTCACCTATCCAAAAAATAAAACTTCGATTTGATGATTTATCAGACTTATTCAGCTCCTTTAGGCTTTGGGTTTTACTCCACAATGTAGCCTACGTAGCTCCAGTCTTTAACGTACCGTTACAGCTCAATGAGACTTAAAAAGGAACCCGGCACAGATACACTGCAGATCAACTCACCACCTGTGGCCTTTTGCACTGAAACTTCCGTGCATGCATCAACATTTGCACAAAACGGGGAGGAGCAGGTGCACAAATGACAACTTCCTCTGCATTCTGGTTTCTCAGCTGAGAGCAAAGAAGCTCTGCCTGACAATGAGACAAAAAAAAAACCCCACCGCTGTCTGGCTTATATGGCTCAGTAGGTCATGTACATGAGCTGCTGCCTGCCGGTGTTATTGCAAAACTGCATGTGGTAAATGCACAACCACGTCTAGACAAGCAAACTAGAAATGAATGCAAAGTTATTCCACATAAAAATCAACAAATCTGGAAAAGGTTCCCACCTGGCCCTCTCAGAATAAGCATTTATTCTTCAGACTCTAGCACAGGACCATCATGGACCACATGCAGCCCAGTTTGATCTTAAGAGGGCCAGGCTAGCAAAACACTTTTTTCTGAAGACGTTTAACCACGCAGTTCAAATAAAACAGAATGTTTGTGTTAATTCATAGAAAAAAAAACATTTTCCATGGACCATTTGTAAATAAAGAAATTGTTCTAGTAGAGAGGGTCATTTAATTGTTTATTTGTTACTTAATTACTTTGTTGTAATATGAATGGCTACAGGTGAGGTCTTTATCAGTGGAAACAAATGAAAATACAGTTAAAATTCCAAAGCCCCCCATTGGGCCAGACTGGAGTCTGTCTTATGTTTGACACCCCTGCTCTAGCATATTTAATGAAACCGTGTAAAACTTTACCTTCATATTACAAATATTTTTTGAATTACAGGCCCTCCTAGTGCATCTGGGTTATCAAAATCTAGCACTTTAACTTAAAAATCATCAAGTTTTCATGTATATATCTATGTCTACAGAATGCGTGTGCTCGAAAAGGAGTAGGATGAAGTTTACACTTTTCTTGTTCCTACCCCCTTATTTCAAATTTAGTACATTAGATAGGCACTGTTCAGAGCTGAAAAACACATTTAAACTCTGCTAGAAACTGCAACTTAACAAATTTTTACACCCACACCAAGTTTCACAATCTGGGGCAAAAATCTTGTTTTTTTTCTACACAAATTTTTTCTACATCACTTATATATCACAGTGTCAGCAGCAAAACTCCTCCATTTTAAGGCCGCTGACGTAAAGGAAGCATTGGTAAACTAGATGTTTGATCCATTTTCTGATCATTCACTGGGAAAAACTTCAAATAGTGCATAAAAGTCTAATGTTGATAACCAGCTGATCAAAACCATTTAGTTTTTAATCCTTTTTAATCACATTTTGATAACAGGCTCAATTTCCAGCCATGATTCCGCTAGCTACTTTTAACTGTGCTTATTAAATACAAATACTGTTAAGTCTAACATATCTCCATTACATATTAGGGATAACCGCTCTCTTTGACATCACACAGACCCAAGACTAGAAAAACACTGTACTATTTTAAAAAATGTGGTTAAATAAAATAAAAAAAAAACAGTTAAGAAAACTCAAAATATCAGTGTAACATGATTCATGATTCAATAACTTGTGTTACACTGCTCTGCAACCTCTGCAGGCCTCTTTCACAGAGGCAGTGAAAGAGTTGTTGGGTCTTGTCCACACCTGATAAGGTGAGAGTAAAGGCTACTTCCTGCCAGACCTGTTTGTGCTCTCAAGAATGCAATTGTGCACTTTACTTACTTGGGTTATCTTGTAAATTATAATAAAACCCATGTTTCTAGGATTGTAATTGTGATATTTACAGCCCAAAGTACAGCTTGTGTGTACTTTAATCGTGATAGGATTTACTGGTATTGACCGTAGCTCTGTAAACCGATTTATTTACCTTAAAAAAATATTTAGGTAAATTGATAATACACACATGAAAAATGTATCATGATATACCTCCAGAGTAGCTAAGTTCTCCGTTACACCTATACGCGATGGGCCCCTCCAGATTAGCTAAGTTTAATTTAGCTTAACAAAGTCTGGTGACAGTGCCTGGCTTTTTGATTAACTGGAGGAAGTATTTAGAAAAAAAATGACCAGCAATTATGTTCACTTTTAGATTAACAGTTGAACTAAAACTTAGCACCACTACTCTCAAAATGAAAGTAACTGCTGTTTTATTTGTCTAGCTGTCCATGCAAGTTTTATATTAGCCTAATTTAGCATGCTAGGCTAGGCTAAGTTAAGTTAGCCTAACTTCGCTACAATCCTTGATAGGCGTTTATTAGCTAATTTTGGCTTCTTTAAAGTCAGCTAAATGGCCCTTCAATTTTATCTTCTATCATTTTTCCTGTTAAGGTTATAAACTTACCAGTTAATGTGGAAATAAAGGTGGAAAGCTATTTTAAATGTGTTTTAGATAGCTATCTTTGTAAGCCTTCTCCGTGGGTGCCGCTTTCAAGTGCATATGTTTTCCGTTTTTGCTAATGAACCTGAAGCTCATCCTGAACTACCAATGTTGTTATAAAAGCGTTTCAGAACCGTATTCTGATAAAGGTGAGCTACAATTCCATGACCTTTCACAGAAAGATAATTTTTTAAAGTTTTATTTACTGACGCTTTTTGTTTTTATGCAAATGCTAAGTTCAAGTACGCCCAGTCTTTCATCTTTAAAATGGTAAATGTAATTTGTAGCAGGAGAGATTTTCTTAGGAAGTAATAACCTAATGGGGATGTCTAATGCTTTCCCTCTAGTAGATATTGTGTTCTGAATCTGTCTTTCTTTTTTTCTTTTTTTTAAGATGAGAATATAAATATCATCAGGGATGCAGTTAACATATAGCTTTGTTACTGAATCTGAATTTAACTGGTTAAACATTACCTTCTGCATAAATAGCGCATCTTGCCAAACCAGGTATCATAAATTCTCAGTTTCACTGCTTAAATATGACACTTTCATGGGTCTTCGGTTTTGGCTGAAAAACTAATTAGTATATTTATGACAATAAATGAATGCAGCTTCACTAAATTGGCCCCTCACTATTTGACAGGGCCTGGATGAATGGTTACATTTGCCAGCAGAGGATGACCTGGATTGGACTGGGCTCAGCTGAAATGAGCAGAGGAGGCTGTGGTAGTAGCTATATTAGAAATAGAAATATTGGTGGTTGTTGCTATTGTGTTATTGATCCTCTATTACTGAAAGCGTGTGAGGAAAGTCATCAAATAAGCAAAGCTCAATCAGACACAGCTCACATTGACAGAAAACACGACGTATCAATCAAGCGATGTATGGCTGATGCCATATTTTAAACTATAGAGGAGATTTTTATTATTTCAGATCTTAAACTTGCATTTTTTAACTCTTAATGCAGCATGTTGACTCTAATTTTAATAGTTGCATCCTGTTTTTATTTAAAAATCTTTTTTTTTTTTTTTATCACCAAACAATACTTTCACATGTTTTCATGTTGAATTCTGTCTCATGATGGAGTCCTTCCTTGTCACTTCTCCACAAGAACCCGTGGGGTCAGGGCGAGTTGAATCCCATGTCAGGATTGTCCCCACGCTGACCTGTGCCTGACTGGCCTTCCAGCAAAAAGCCCCTGTGAAGGTAAGAGGAACTGGGGGTCCCCTCCCCTGGAAAAGAGGTTCCCTCCCCTTGACAGCTCCACAGAGCCCCAGCCACCTGCCTGCTGGGTCAGCCCCATATGAAAAGGGAAGCCCTTTGTAATCCGACGGGGATTACACCACCCAACAATGCACCGCTGAAAGAGCGACAAAAGCCCTGTATCAAACGCCGCCGAGGGGGAGCAAGACTATGATCTCCCACTACTACCAACACTGACTCCTCTGCTGCCTCTCATCTCCCCAAGAGGCTCTCACCCCCTTAAGCATTTGCTGCCTCTGTCCTCCTTCTGCCCTCTCTCATCTCCGGGATCTGGCCTTTTATCAGCGCATTCCTTTTCATTTGCATTGCGGTGTGGGGAGGGACAGCAGGTCTCTCTGATCTGATAGAGCCAGAAGAGAGAGAGTCAGGAGGCTCCTCAGGGCATGAAGGGTGTGTGTTTGAGTGTGTGTGTGTGTGTGTGTGTGTGTGTATCCTGTCCTGCAAACACACAACATTGCATTCTCCAGATAGGCAGTCCAGAGGGGCAAGTAAAGAGGCACCCACACCTGTCTGTCGAGCTCTGTTTGTCTTTAGTTTAGAAGAGGAAAAGGAAGTAGTTTAAAAAGAAAGCCACACTCGCCTTCAAACAAATTGGCCACAAAAATAACTTAAAGTCACTCCTTCACCTTTCAAAATAGAAGATATCTCAAGATGGTGCACAAATTTAAATGTATTCATTTTTTTTTTTTTTTTAAAAGGTGTTTGACCTGATTCTTGACGGTCTCTTGTAAATGTTTGTGTTGCTCAGGGAGATAAAAAAGAGGTAGTTTACTCTTCGGATTTCCTCCGAATCATTGAATTCCCAACCCACCCATTGCTCAAACATATGTCAGTGCAGGGGGGGCAAAGTAAAAAAAAAGTGATGATAGATTGAGGACACGAAAGACAGAAGAGAGCAAATGTGCTGTGCTAAATCTACAACCTTCAGTCAGCCTCACATTGACTGACTCGGAGAGTTACCTCAGCTTGTGCTCCAATCAATGTTAGCCCTGAGAGCATTGAATAGAAAATCATTCAAATTGTATTATGTTAGGATATATGAGCCGTTTCAAAATATTAATTCAGCATTATTTGAGGTGTCTGTTAAGGACAGCAGTTACAGCTAGCAGTGCGTTGACTCGACTGAGTGATTGCACACCTCTATTACATGTGATGTATGAATGTGTGAGCGAGGGACCTATTTTTCATTACCAGGACTTTGTCCCTAGAGGCAGTTGTTAAAGAAGAATCCATGAATTACCCCTCTGGAACAACTGGCCCTTGTCATAAGCCGAGAGGAGAGGGAAAGTGAAGGGGGAAAAAGGGAAGCACAGCACTATTGATAGTGGTGGGATTGAGAGACTGGAAGGACGCCAGAAGAATGTGTCTGCCTTTGCTTGTGATCCGGCAACACTGCCGCCTCTCCCTCTGTCCAGTTAATTGGAATACAAAGCAGAGCAGGGTCGATGAGAGAGCGGCGGTGAGGAGGAAGAGGAGGAGGAAGGTGGTGGTGTGAGGGGGTGGTGGTAAGCTGCTGTCTGTCTACAGCAACACTCAACCTTCACTGCTCGCTGGGAATTGACTGTGGAACCAGCAAGCGAGACCGACACACTGTCACTGGTAAAATGAACTGTCACCTTGCATTTCTCAGCCTCCTGGCAGCATCGAATTGGCCGCTTTGAACCATGTGACGTGACACTGATTGAGTTCTGGTTTCCCCCCTCCTGGGCTCTAAAGGAAAAGAGCTGGTTTAATTTCAAGTGTACAGGCTCTCCATGCAAAGTATCAGGCAGCATTTCGTACCTGCGTCTTTACACCAAAGCTTTCTCTTCTTCCTCACCACCCCTCATTATTTCATCGTGCTGCCTCGTTACGCTGCCTCTCAGCTAGTCTTGTTTTTCTTACGGCATATAGTCATGGCGGTCTGACAGGCACACAGAGGAGGAAAACTATTAGGGGTAGCCATTTGGATCCTGGAGGCAATCCCGGGGAGTATTAAGACGTTAACCCTGGCCAAGTCACTTGTCTCTCTCAGTTACCATGCTGATGGAGTGGGGAAAGGATGCAGTCGCAGTGGGACCCGGGAGACGGGAGCTTCAGGTCGGCCAGCGCCTCCAGATCCAATCGAGCCTGACTCGGATGGGGGATGGTTGTCAAGAATGTCTCAGGCTTGGCTATAAAGAGCCTCTGTGCCAAAACAAAGAGCGTGCCACTCATACCCAGGCAGCCCCTCTCCACAAACCTCCAAAAACTGTGAAAGAAATCATGAAAATAAAAAGAATTAGGGGTACGGCAGCACACTGGTACCAACCCATATCTACTCAGATTATAAGACTTTCAAAGGTAATCGTTTATCATAGTTTTGTTTCCCTCCTACAACAATGAGGGTATAAACACAAACATAATTTTTTTTAAAAAGGGAAAAAAAACTACTGAATTTCACAGACCAAACACCTAAAATGAATTTTGATAACAATAAAAAAAAATACATATGCAAGTTTGGTTTTAATTTCTTTAAACACCTTTTTAAGAAGTGTTTAAAAGTCTGTTTTTCTCATCATTGCTAATTATAAAAATATGTGTGTTACATTTAAACCCAGTTATGTCTGCACACGGAGTGATGTCATAAAAGCATTTCACCTCAGTGTCCAAGAGTTGTGCTTCATATTAGGGGTGAAACACTGTTAATAATGCACATATAACACTGCTAATAACTGTGTAATTATAATTTTTATCTGCTCTTTCTACAGTTATAGTTCCATCTCCGTAATGCTTTCATTCTTAATTGTTTGCCAGAAAATACAAAACACAACAAATCTGTCTTATTGCATTGATGCTAAAGATACTGTGACAACACCATTAACTGATACAATCATGAAGTGAAACTTACATATGCAAACAATCTATTAAGCTGCAGATTTTTTTTGAATTGGTAAATGAATAAGTTTCAAGGATGGATGAGCTTAAGAGAGAAACTGCCCCCAAACAGTCCTTGTAAACTACAGAGGAGGAGAGACCCCTCTCAGAGCCGACGGGAAACCAAAAAGACGTTTTATATGGAGAAAAATGTTTTTTATAATTTCACATGTCCCGCAGAGATGACATCAAATGTCTTATTTTGTGCAGCCAGCAGCACAAATTCATTGTGCCAGGCTGACAGAGAAAGTTAAGAAATTTTAAAACTGAAGATGTTTATATTTATTTCAAATAATAAATAAAAGAAGATTCAGTGTGCAGAGCTGTTTCCCCTTAAGTTTCTGATTCCATACACCTATTTTTAGTTCTTCCATTTCTTTGGTTAGACATTAATTTATGGTCTCGATCTTAATAAAGGTCAATAGCATTAAAAAAAAAAAAACACAGGCCAGAGATGGAAAATGAGTCCTTGTTTGAACTGTAGTTTGTTAGGTTTGGTAAATATTTTAAGAAGTTTTCAAGAAACCGAACAGAAACGAATTTCTTTCATCCATTTATTTTGATGTCTGTGTCTTACAGTACAAGAGAAAAATGGTGTTATCCCTCAAAGCTGTGTTTGATATCTTCCCTCTGTGGTATCTTTTGGATGACCAACCCCCGGTTATGCCATGAATACTGTATCTAGTTTTCCTTTGAAGCCCGGGGACCCTGCAGAGTGACATGCGACAGAGGAACTGGTAGAAAACCAAGGAAGTGAGCCTGGCAATAGACTTGTAAAAGAGCCTGCAACAACTGCGAGCAGCATGGGGTACAAACAGCACTGGGTTGACCTCAAGCAAAGTGCAGGGAGGGGGGCGGGCGTGCCGGCTAAAGACATCTGAGGAAAGAAAAGGAGGCTGTTTTTGCTGGAGCTATTAATAGTTTTCGACTATATTTGCGCCTGTAACAGTTTCTTCTTTGTGTTCCTTTTGTGTTCATTAACCATTCTGTGCTCCTCTCCTTTCGCTGTCCTACATTCCCCGGGAGAAGGCGAAGAGGGCTGAACTGATCCGAAGGTGAAAAACATCCTCCTCCTCCTCCTTTCTCCTCTCCCCCAGCTGAACATCTGTCTCCGTGGTGTTGGCTGCAGCACCGACTCTGACACCTCCAGATGGAGAGCCCGCTGGGAGCGCTGAGGTATTACCTACAGAGATGGCAGAGATCGCACCTCTGGAATGAAGTCCCACACTTGTTTTCCACACCGTCCCCCTTTTTTGTTGTTGAATCTGTCACTATTCACCTTATAGATTATCGCCTTCCCAGTCCTTGGCCTTGCGACTCATCTGAAGAGCAGGCTGTTGGTTTGTAAAGAAATGCATGTCACCAAACCTCTCTGCTCCTTTTCTAATTTACAGTAATGGGCCGTATGGTATTTCAACTGTAACTTCTATTCGTAGGACTGTATCAATTTTTAATATAGTTGTGAGAGGACTGCATACTCATGCAGATATATTTCAAATGATTTCCATTTCCTTAAAACTTGTTTTTGAGCAGCCTCGGAGAGATTAAAGTTTGCACAATCTGGAGCACAACCTAAATGACCTACAACCTTATTAGTCTCAATATTAAAAGCAATACCTGCAAAGATCTGAGAGACTTAGAGCGCACTTCTCTGAGCCTCTCTGGTGTCTTGACAGATTGACTCTGCATTCATTTGTGCCTGAACTCTGTGTGAACCTCAGCTTTGGGGAAAGGGGCAGCAACAGGCCAGTGCTGTTGGGGCAGAAACTGTGTGCAAACCTAACACCCAGTGCAAATATTGAAACTGCTGCCCCTTCAACATCACAAGAAAGTAGGCGGTCAGGTCCGGCGAGCCTTTGGCTAAAGGTGAAACCAGAGTAAGCGCTGAGAGGTTAATTGATTTCATCACTTTAAAAGAAAGATTATTAAATTTTATAAAATACAAATGAACTTCAGTGACAACCTTTGACAACCTGTGTCCTGGCAGAATTTGGGTAACAAATCGAGCCTGAGACCTGCCTCCCTGGAGTTTGTTGTCATGTTTAGAGCCCCTGGAGGTATTTCGAGGTGAAAAGGTCACTGAGAACCACCCCATGTGTTGTGAAAGATTCCTCTTGTCACATTATGCAAGGGGACCAATAATAGAGGTAAACATACAGGGGGGAAAATAAGTTTTTAAAACCACACATAACTTTATTTTACACAGTGAAACAGAACAAATTCTTTATCAGAATTTAAAGTTTGATTGGACTGAATCAGAATTATCTAGATACTCTTTTTTGTTTTTATTTTATTGCACACTCACACATGCAACAAATACAACTCTTATTGCATTTTATAGACTTTATTAAGCTAAATTGTTTCAACAACTGTTGGAAAATACCCTGTAAATAAATAGTGCAAACGGTAACACTGAGTACATCAGTGCGCCAACAAACAAAAAAAAACAGCATGGAGGTGTGTAATAGAAAGATTAAATGACCACAAGCAGACACTGCCTACCCTGTATAGTTCACAAGTCCACAAGCAATTTTCAGTTTTTTTCTGGAATGGTGCAACTTTGGGGAAAATGTGAAAAACTCTGCTCGGGCCTCCAGTCATATTTTTAGTCACGGTTTAGTTTTTCTCTTTTGTCTTTGGGGAGGCTTCAGAGGTGGAAAGTTTCTCCGCTGGTGCCGGGGTGTTGACTAAAACACAGCCCAGTTTCTCCCGTTTCTTCTGCTTCATCCTCCGGTTCTGAAACCAGATTTTCACCTGCGTCTCATTGAGCTCCAGGCTGGCCGCCACCTCCACCCGCCTTGCCCGCGATAGGTATTTGTTGAAGTGGAACTCCTTCTCCAGCTCGGTCAGCTGCTTGGTGGTGAAGTTAGTGCGGATCACGTTGTGCTGGCCGGGAACACCGAACTCCGACACGACTGCTGTGGAGAGAAATGGATGAATGGGATGATAGAGGAAAATGAAAGTCGTGGGGCTAAAGAGTGGGCTTTAATGACGATGAAAATGTCAGCGTGAACAGAAGAAATGCGTGAAATATTAGCTGCCAAATCATTTGAGGACAATCTAAAACACTTTGGTCTAATTATATCAGCTGGATGGGGTTTTTACGCACGGGGAACAGATCCCGTTTGGTTTCTAAACTGCATTTCTTAGCTCTGATTTCCTCATAACAGACCTGTTTTGGGAGGATTCCTCTTCACTTTCATCCAGTCGAAAGTTTTCGAAGTTTCCTCCACATGCTCCAAATCCCTTTCCTTACATGGAGGCGGTAACCTTGTGTAAACACTTTCTGAATATTCTTGCTGCCTCTGATCCCCGCTGCCAAAATGCAGATACTGGCCTCCCGGTGCAACCCCAGGCCCACAGCTGTCCCCGGTATAGGGAGCCATGTTTGTGGCGAGGGGTGAGACTTGTGCGTGGATAAAGCTCCGGTCCTGCTCGGGGGCGAGGCCGTACTGGTGATGTCCGTACTCCAGAGGTGAGCCATACACGGAGTTGCCCGGTCCTGCGAACGGCATGTCCAAGCCTACGTGGTTCTGGTGGTGCAAAGGGAGGCTCGGAGTCTGGTGGGGCGCCGAAGTTGCGACCATTACACGTCCGTCCGGTGCGTAACTATCACTTGTTGCGCAAGAGTTGGAGGATGTATATCCATGGTTTAAGTTGTGGTATCCGGCCTTTGCGCTGAAAATATTTGCTCCCCGGTTGCACACGGGGTAATCTAAGTATGAGTTCATCCTGAACCTGGGCCTGCCGTTTGTTCAGAACTGATCAAGACCGAGCAGTCATTAATCGGTGCTCCCTTTGCCCTAACCTTCTAGGTAGTATGTCAAAGCTGTAAAACTGCCTTCGACCCTCATATCACCTTCCTGACACACCATGTGACCCGCCAAACGCCAATGGCAAGGGACCTACAGCACTCTGTCAAGTCTGCAGACTCGTCCATCAAACGGCCTCGCATTTACATGACAAATGCTTCAATCAAACTCGCTCATCCATCTGATAGGAACGCAAACAGGAGGACACATTTTCAGGCCACAGTGTTACAGGAAGAAAAAATGATAAATGAATATGAGAAAAAAATCATAATAAAAATGATAATAACAAAAAGGTTACTTTTTTCAAGTTATTTTACTCTTGAACAAATAATACAAAATAACCTTTTCTATTAATTTATGGCCTGCAGGTGTTTTAATTGTGATATCATTTGTTTTTCATGCACTTTGTTTAATTCTCTGTTTAAATGGCATGAATGAAGCAAATTTCTATACTGAAAATACACGTTTTCAATCTGCTTAAATAACTGGCTTATTATTAAAACACGTTCGGACTGAGTGAACCCTGCAGACAGACACCGAATCAGGCAAGGGGGGAAAGGCATTGCAGTGACTCCAGTGATTCATCATGGCTCCTTTTAAAAGATTGACAGCTTGTTTGGCCCATTTCGCCCATAAAAGAACAAAGACACGTTTAAGAACCATGTACAGTCTTTTTTCTCCACGGCGTCTTTCTTTTTCTGCTTAAAAGTTGTTCACACTTACAGAGTAAAATCCCCCAAAGCCTACAAGATCCACTCTCCTCTTATAAGAGTTAATGTAAGGTTATAAACCTCAGGCGCTAACTAAGCTCTAATTAAAAGAGAGAAATTTGCTCTTGGCTCTTTTATTTTGGAGATCAAATCTGGTGGAATAAATTATTATTATTATTATTATTATTATTATTATTATTATTATTATTATGTTGGCTAAATTACAGCAGTGAACCCTTTTAATTTAAGGTCTTAATTATTAAACGAAAGTTAAAGTCGAAAAGAAAATAACAGAAACTATGCACTTAAAACACACAGCAAATGATTTATAAATACAGATTAAAAAAACAACAACATTTGAGACTAATATTCTGATTAATTAGTCAAATAAATAAATAAATAACGCATGCATGGAGATATATCAGCATTGCGCTTCTTTATAAATCCACACCGTGCGCTACAGGTGGGTCAGTTTGGGAGCTTGCATGATTCTTTCCTGAGGACTGCAGCTCTGTGAGAAATACGAGCCGCTCAGGTCGTTTCCTCGCAGGTTTGGGTTTGGTGTGTGTGAGCTCGTGTGTGTGCTGTACTGCACATCAAACTGTGGGCCATGCGTGAAGCCTGAAACTGGATATTTAGAGTAGTTTGCCGGGTACGCAGGCTGCTGCTCCTGTTGCTCCTGCTGCTGCTGGGGCCTGAGCTGAGGGGAGGCCGGTTGGTAATCCCCTCCCAGATGGACATAACCCAGGCTCGACAGAGTGGGGCTTCCCGGGGCGGAGGGGGAGGACGAGGGCGAGCAAGAGGAGGTGGTGATGGCTGCAGGGAGGCCCTGACCTCGCTGGTCTTTTTTCTGTTTCATCCTCCGGTTCTGGAACCAGATCTTGATCTGCCTCTCGTGAAGGTTGAGCAGGCCGGCCATCTCCACGCGCCTCGGCCTGCATAGGTAGCGGTTGAAGTGGAACTCCTTCTCCAGCTCCACCAGTTGCGCGCTCGTGTACGCGGTGCGCGTTCGCTTGGAGGCCGGGGTCGCGCTGCTTGGACTCTTCTCGTTCACGGGGCAGTCTGTAGAGACAATAACGTGCACGGGAACGTGATCAAATTAGAAGCTTCCCCTTCAAATAAGTTTGCACATCTTTAGTCTTATGTCTCATTAGCTGACCCTGTTCCTGCTATGATCCCCCCAATTATAAAAAAAGAAAAAAGAAAAAGCAAAGCTTTGCGTAAAAGATCAAAAGTAAAAACAGCAAATTAAAGTTTAATCAGTAAATAAAATCAACAGCAGAATACAATAAAGGAGCAGCGCGGAGGACACATAACGTTACCACAGCTTCGCGGTGCCTCTGGTGCTCTGTGCGCAAGTTAGTACGCATGTGCTAAAGGGCAAAGGCTAAAAATGCATACAGTTTAGGTAATGAGTTTGTGTTAGAAGTCTACGCATTTCAAGGATGTTGTTTTTAATTATTTGTGGGGGGTTTTGTGGGGGTTGGCAATTTCAAATGCGTTTAATGATTTACTAAATGAAACCCAAATTATAAAAATAAATTTTTATATACAATAAGAACTCTAAATGTGTTGTCTAGGCTCGTTCTCGTTTGGTTTATGTGTGTCTGATGTCAGATAAGTCAGTTGATACTGGACATTTGACTGTCTTATGCCTTTTATTTAAATATTTTTTCTGTCATAAATCACGAAAGTCTCTGATTTAGGCTCAGAGAAACTTTATTTAAAGTGGAAGATAATTGGAAAGAATAAAAATGTGAGTTTAAATGAAGGAGGGCCATCTATATCTGTGTGTTTCCTGTTTTAATAAGCAGCATTTCTGCGCTGATGAGTCATTATGTCTGTGTCCTGTTACTCTCTGCTTCGTCTGTCCACCCAAAATCGATTAAATCTGAATATTTTTCTATGTAATAAACATGACATGTGAAATTAAATTATATTGCTTGGTCTGTATTATTCTTAAGATAAATGTCATCCTAAATCCTGAGCCAGGGCCTTCCCCTCGCATGCCTGATTGCAGCTTTAATGCTGAACTGCAGGGAATATACGCTACATTAGGAGCTATGTTGAAGGGAAAATGAGTGGAAACGGCTTCATTTAAAATCCTCTGCTGCTGCTGCTGGTTTATGTCATACAGACCTGCGACTCTCCTCCCGGGTTTCTGATTTGAGTGTCTGGACTCTTTCATCCAGGGGAAAATCTTTCTGCTCATTGCAAACTTTGGGTTTTGCTGCTTTGACCTCCGGGGAAACGTGCCATGCTCAGACGCCTCCACTTGCTGCTGAGGAGCGCCCTCAAAGCCGCTCAGACCATCCGGAGACTCGCTGAAGAGGTCACGGTGGTGATGGTGATGATGGTGGATGCTGCGTGAAGCGCTGCTGGTTTTCTGCATTTCCATTAAACGTGCACAGGGTCTCCTCCTCCCCCTCCCCCTCCTCTCCTCCCCTCCCTTTTTGACCTTGTGGCGAAGCGCTGGCAGCCAAATGTCACATGGCAGGTTTCCACAGAGCCGAGGGCTTCTTGGCCTGAGACGATCCAGCAAAAAAAGAAAAAAGACGGAGACAGAATCAGGGAGGAGACTAAATGATCCATCTTATCAACTCAATAGTATGCTGACATGAATAGCAAGCCTCTCCAAGCCAGAGAGGCGACGCAGAATGAAGAGTGTGCTGGAGAAAGAAAGAAAAAAAACACACCAAGAGGAGGATAATCCTGTAAAATCTCTGCAGAAATTCAATTATTATCCTCTTGTTCACCCTTTGCAATTAATATGGACCTCAGTGGCCTACAAATTCCTTTTATTGTCATTTAATTATGTAAGTAGCATAAGCAATATATAAGGATTGCAGAGTATTAAAGGGGCAGCTTTATTGGAGGCAGTCTTTTGTTTGATTCAGATTCAGGGAAAGAGAAAAAAATAATACTAATTGACAGATATAAATAACTAAAATATAAAACCATACATTAAATACAAATATAGCAAATAACAGTGTTTTTATTCATGCTTTCAGTGGTGCTGCGGGAAATTAAATTAGGCCTATATGACTGCTAATAAATAGCAGCCTTTGTTCAGTTAATGGATAGCCCTGCGTTGGGCATTTTTTAAGGGGAAAAAAAATTAAACGTTACATCACAGTTTGCTAAGAAAAACCCATCAATTAAACGCAAAATAAAAGAAAAGTGCTTTGTGCGCCGCGGCTGGTTTGTGCGCATCTTCTCGGGCAATTAAATTTAATTCACTTTTCTTCCAAAATTAAAGAGAATGAAATTATTAAAGGAGCAGTTTTAAGGACGAGGAGAGGGAGTGAGCAAGGAAGAGAGGGAGAGAGGGAGAATAAGACTGGAGGCATGCAGCTTTATGAACTCTGGTTGAACCGCGGCTGGAGTCGGGCTCGTAAATCATAAAGACACATAACCCAGTCCGCGGCACAACAGCTCGGCTGCCTTACCTTCACAACCTACATTCATTCCGCCGCTGAAACAATCCTGCACGCAAACAAAACACACCGGCTCCTCTCACCTTTGGAAAACCTCCCGGATTAGTGAGTAATCCCAGCAGAAGCACGCGGCTCTCGTGCGTTAAGGTGCACGCGACGTGGCTTTGAGTGGTGAAGGAGTGGACAGTGTTTCTGCAGCTGCAGACCGCCCTGCGTTGCATTTCTGCACACAGGATCGGCGTGTGTGTGTGGATGTGTGTGTGTCTGTGTGTGCGCGTAAAAAGAAAGCCTTTCTGCTGATCGTGCAGGCTCAGTTTCATGTATGGTAATAGGCCTGCGATAAAGATAAGAAAGGGGATTTTTACGTCTTTCTATATGGCAAATTGACTTCCTCTACGTTTCTGCGGCAATTAGAGCAGAATGAAAACCCAGAAACATTAAGATGGCTCAGCAGAGGGCAGGGGGAGCTGAAATATTTTTGGCACTGAAGTCGATTTGAAGTAGATTTAGATAAAGAAAATGGCCTGTTAAGGAGATGCTTCCCACCTCCACCACCACCACTACTGTCATGCATTAAAAACACCCAAAGGCTACCAGTTTTTAATTTCACCGCGAAGCTTTCGGGGCGCAGAGAAATCACACTTCTATGAACACACAGGCAGTCACGTCTTGTTTAAACAATCCTGGGAAGTCGTCCAGCTGCTGTAACAATAAATTCAGACATCCAGTTCAGGACCGATGCCAGAGATGCCGTAAATTACTCAGCCAAAGAAAGCTATCAGTGTTTAGTCTTTATATACCAAATGCATTCTTTGCGTAATGGATCCTTCCTTCCTTAATTTAAAAGAGAGATCAGAGAGGTTCATTTCAAAGCACCAAAGTGGAGACAGACCGCGGTCAGCACAGCAGCATCCATTAAAAAAAGAAAAGAAAAACTTGTAACGAGGCCTGGCTTGTGCTGGCTTTGGTTTTTGGTGACCGCTGCGGCGGATCGATTGGCGGTGCTTTGATCTCTCGTCTTCAGGTTTTGCTCGATCTCTTTGATTGGCTCTTGAGGGTAATATTTAACTCAGTGGCGTTAATTAATGCAAATGGACGTCTTTGATCTTTGATGCGTGCCACAAAAATGTCTCATGGCAGCCGTGGGCCTTATGTCCAAAAGGTCTGATTTACCTCACGCACACTGGTGCAGTTATTTTGTGCAATCACCGTTGATTAAACTGCTTCCTATATTTGGCCAGAACGCTCTGAGAAACCAGATTTATGCTCCACGAGTCGCATTTTACTGATTAAACAAAGACTGAATTAAAATAAACGTTAAAAGTGGAATTTAGCAGACGGAGAAAAAAGCGTGATGTGTTGTGTTTGCTCCAAAACGTTAAAAAACATGCAGACCTACAGAAGAGATGACCCACCCCCACCCCCCTCACCACCACCACCATTTTCCACATTTTGATTGGCTCTAGTTTACCAGGAAATGTGTTGATCCGTGCATCCCTACTGAGAGACACAGATGATTAAATGCACTTGAATGAAATATCACACTTGCCCTTCACACTATCAGCTCCATATCTTTAACCTGATTAGTTTTGGTTTATTTTGTTTAAGTTGAATTTTCGCCTGCTTCTCCAATTCAGGGTCTTGAGCCTATCCCGGCTGAAATTTTGATAATAAGTTAAACATTCTCTGTGCCCCACATGTAGGTTTTGTTTTTTGTTTTTGTTTTTTGTGGCTTTGGTCAGCCCTGAAAGTCTGCCGAGTACCGTCTGCTTGAACAGCTGTACAGCTCTCCATGTATGCTGATGAATCCCACCAGATGTAGCTTATAGCCCTGGAAGGTTCAACTACAAGCTGCCTTTGTGCTAAGACATTCCCATCAGTCGAAGCTGCAATTTGTGTGGCACTGAATTTCTGAGATTTAGTCCTCAGCAATAACTGCTTAACAACGAGCATGCAGCTACCCTGCTTAACCCCTTTGTGCTAAAGTGCAAAGTATTACCCTCAAAGGTGCCCAAAGTAAGGTCTAACCCTAATGTGTGCCTTTGAGAAAGAAAAGATTATGTCAGTTAGAACCATCAAACAGAATTTCAAAGACAAAAATCATTCTGATGGCATAGGAAGAAAAAAATACCGGATTATAACTGATGGTGCATTAAAGTGCAAGCATTACTTTAATGTTACACATATGGTTATAGCACAATAAAAAAAAGTTTTTTATTCTGTTAACATATAATAGGAGGCATTAACACAATTATTGTTATTCTGCAAAGTTATCAGAGAAATAATAGCAAATATTTGCTTTTGAAATGTAGTGAAAGTAGACAGAAATACTTGAGTAAAGCACTGCAGGTGCACACAGGTGCACATATAAACATAAATCCTCCTGAGAGCCTATAAAAAGCGCCATAAACACACAAAGAAAAATCAGCAATAAGTGCGCTGTTTAGACAAAAACTGCCCTCTGATATATGAGAGGTGGAGGCTGGTTGGGTGTGTGTGTGTGTGTGTGTGTGTGTGTGTGTGTGTGTGTGTGTGTGTGTGTGTGTGTGTGAGATGGGGGTGGAGGTGCAGATGGACTGACCTGATAAGTCAGTTTCCACTGAATAACGCATGCACAATAAATATAAATACAAATAGGTTTGATCCTCGTGGAATGTCGTTATCACTCATGTATGACAACATCCCCGAGCTGCACTTTACGCCCATCACTCGCGATCTTCCTCATCGTCCTCTCTCTCTTCTTCTTCTTCTGTCTGGTGTTTGATGGACACACACAAACACACACACACACACCCTCCACATACCCCCACCACCTCCACCTCCAGCCGCCCTCCACTCAGTCTGCAGGCCTGCTGACAAATGCAGCGCACTGCAACCGCTCCTGTCAATTAGCTGCAGGAACCACGTGTGCGCAGAGGAGGGGATTTATTGCCCCGAATTAATTCTCTTGAATCGGCGGTGGCAGAGGCTTGATTCCCCACGCAGGCAACACGAGCGAGTCGATAACCAAACAAATACTCATAAATAACCGTGATTTAAAAATGTTGTTTGGCATCTATAAGCAGTAAACAAACAGCAGATATATATGTATAAGTGTTTGTTTGGGTAATTGTCAACAGCTGCACAGCGCAGGCTGAACAGATGTTATGCAATATATAATGTGTCTTTACGGGAGGATTTTTAAAAATAATGTGCATTAATAAAGCTCCTCCTGTCTTCGCCTTTGATTCATTTGTTGCCTTTGCTGCTTAGAAATGCTAAATATAACCGCGTTACTCCCGAAAACTTTAATCAAACTCACACTGCGAGTGCGTAAAATCCAACTTTGGTGAACTTACTTTTTTCCTTCTCCGGAGCCTCATGCTTTTCCTCACCAGGCCGGGTTCTCCATCCAGTCAGGTCCGTTGGAAATGTTTGTTTGAGGTCCTCCTCCTCACATTTCCCCCTGGCTGCAAACTACAACTCCTCCTCGACTATACGGACAGTGGCAGTGAAAAGGAGACGTGACAAATGATGTGCGGAACAATGCCCACATTGAAGGCTCGTCCGGCAACTTTCCCAGATGTCATATTCTTTACCCTCCACCCTCCCCAACAATGAGGCGCTAAAAGGGAGGAAAGAGGAGAGAAAACAGCCAGCCAAACTGTGCAGAAGGCCTGCAGCTCTAAAGAAAAAAAATCACACACACTAGCACGAAATATCAAATGTAGCGCTCATGTTGCACTGATACACAAACAGAAAGGAATTTACTTGTCTTCTAGACGAATGTTTTTCTTCCCTTCTAGGTGATGTGTCATCATCTACATACTCCCCAAGATGCGAATTTGTGGCTGCTGCTGTATTTACACAAATTCGGATCTACAGGGTGGATATAGGTGACAGATCCTCCGTCTCTGCGGGCGTTTGGACAAAAGCCTGGAAGAATGAAGTCAGCTAATTTAAAAATCAGATCTAAACATGATCTTTTCACTTTGTGAACCGTGACACTGGATATTTCTGGACATTCAGCAATTTCTAATTAAAAAAAAACCCTTCACAAGTTATACTAAAGGCTTCATTAGTGATTAATAAATATTATTGACCTGTTTAAGTCATCAATAAGAAAAAAAATGACAGATTGTGAAAAATCCCCTGGGTTTATGATGTTTATCCCTATCTCATGCTGGAAATCCATGTATGTCATGTATGTAACAGGCTATTAAAGCCACATTAAATACTTTATAGATTTTAATAAGTCATTAACAAGTAATTTATCAAAGGTTTAAGACATGGAGCAGCATGTTAAATGTTAATAAGTCACAAATAAAGAGGATTAATACATGCAGTCTGCAGTTTTTAATATTAGTAACTTATTAATAAAAGGTTGCAATAAAAAAACCTACTGTACAATTAATTACAGGTTAATTAGATAAAGATGAAAATTAGGTTAACAAGCTATTGATAAAAGACTTCATTTATAAAATATTTAGTTATATGTAATACTGGAAGTGTTTAAACCACAAGGTCTTCAATTACAGGAAATGTAATACATGCACTCTGCAATTATTATTGTTACTGACTTACTGATAAAGACTTAATTACCAACAAGTCATTCAGTTTGACAGCCAGATATGTCGTTATTATTTTTTTTTAAAACAACAACAACAACAACATGTTTTTACATTTATAAAGATCGACGCATGTTGCTGGAATTTATGCACAAAAATAAGTCTTTAGTTAAGAACTTATAAATTCATTTATAGAAATGAAGAGAGAATAGTTGTTAATATAAAGTTTGAAAATAAAGTTTATTGCTATTAATGCCAATAAGTTATTACTGTATGAAAATCTGAAGTTGTAACTGTTTATATCTCGTTGATGGGGTAGGTTAATTTCCAAGAATTGAATTATAAATGCAAATGAGAAATTAATAAGGGTTTAATGTCTCAGCTTTCCAGTTTTAAAAAAGGTTATTAGAATTTGCTGAATGCAAATACAAGCAGCTGTTATTAAGTCATGAATAAGATGTTTTCAATTTTTTTTAATAATAAAAATTGCAATAATAAGAATATTGAGACAAGCGGTATGATACAACACGTTACACTCAACCTCAAAAGTTAATAAGTCATTAATATGGGTTCATAATAACCCGTTCTGAGGGTATATATAAATTAGTCAGACGTTTGAGCTTTTAAATGATGAACGCTATCATTAGAAGAAGGTTGGACATAACAACAGTTTATGTTACTACATTATTAAAATACTTTTAGTTAAAAAATCTGCAGTAACAACAATGTCATTAGTAAGGAATATTAACCACAATACCTGCAGTTATAACTGTTTATATGTCAATAATAAAGGTGTTAAACCGCCAAGAATGTGATTATAAATGGAAACATGCAAACACTTAGGGGTTTATTACACCAGGTATCCAGTTATAAACATAAAAAGGTTATTAAGATTCATTTAAAGCAAACACATGCAGTCATGGATGTGAATAAGTCATTGTTATGGTGTTTTGATAACCCGCTCAGATCACAAAGTGACCAAATCTACACTTATTGATGTTTCAAAGTAACAGTACTAAGTAATAAGTCATTTAAAAAGGAGGTAAATCACTAAGAACAGAATTTTTAAATGTGTTTGTGATTATATAAGTTAATAAGGAGTATTGACTACAGCACCTGGAGTTATAAGGGTTTCTTTACTCATTAATAAACTTGTTTAACTGCCAAAAATGTGGCTATAGATGGAAATGTGCAAATAATAAAGGGTTTGATAAATCAGGTCTGGAGATATAAATGTTAATGAGTTATTATTAAATGGGTTCTGATGGTAGGTCTACAGTTATACACGCTAACAAGTTGTTACTAAATGGATGTTGTGTCCGTACCATCTGCAGGGAGTTTCCAAAAAATATCCACTCAGTTCTTATAACCAGCCCAAAGAAGCTTCTACAGCCCTAACACCCAAATGTTATTATTTATGGTTTATAATAAATCTATAAGAGTAACTTAATGATTTATTAACTATTAGCTAGAAAACCACCAACTCTAAACATTTTTGTAAAATATGCCCACAGAGGTTTGAGTTTGGACAAATGTTTTACAGCTGCAGTGACCTCATGGGTGTCTTTCTCTAATAAGAAGTAAGACTTAAACATTATGAGCATTTGTAACAGTGATATGACTGAACGCACGTCACTGTCAGAGGCTACAGAGTCCTTTTCGAGAAACTCAGACACTCAAATCAGAGTAAATACCAAAAGATTACAAAAAGTCCTCCATTAGAAGTTTGAACTCAGCACTAGAAATCCTGCAAGGTCATCAACTGGCACTAAAGCATCTTAAAATGTGTAACTACATGACACACAGCTGGCTTAGGGCAGTGTTTCCTAATTGAAGGTTATTGTGTGACCTCAGAGGGGTCATAAGATAAGCATGAGAGGCCATGGGGTTATTAAGAAGAAGGAAGAAAAAGATGCTTTTTTCTCTTATTTTGCTGTCAAATGTAAAATAATTTAACAGGTTTGAGCTTTAAAAAGTTATTTAAACTAAAAACAAAGGAGAAGTTTCACATTAAGAAAGTAATTTTTAAAACACTTTATAAAACTTTATAAAACGTTTGGGATCTTAAATATGTCATATTTTAATTAGAAGCAGATAAAAATGGTGCAGTAAAAAAAAGGCCTTAGCACCTTTGGAATAACATGGAATACAGATTAAAGCATAACACAAAGTAGAAATACTCTAGTACAAAGTACATGAAGTCAGTCTGATTATTTCCTCTCCAGCTAACGTAAAGAAAAATGAACCCAACCTTTTATTATTATTATTTTTTAAATCAAAAAGCAGCTTCACTCCCAGCTCAGAGTGCGCAGGATTAAATGTGTTTCACTCCACTCGACCTGATCAAACCGAAAGAGATAACAGATAAACAAAGCTCGTCTTTTTCTCTGTTCTTCTCTGTAACTTACATGCCCCCGATGATAAGAGCTCGAGCTGGAGGCAAAACCCCCAGAAAGAAACCTCATCCATCATCAGCCTGCTCGGTCTGAGGCGCCCTCTGCTGGCACAGCCGCCTCATTACAGAGACCTCACGGACACAAACAAACAAACGGCAGCAGCTGTGAAGTCACACACAGCCTGCCAGATGTTGAGCACCCATACAAACAAAAATGTTCAAGGTGGTTTCATGCATTTTATGATTTTGATTAAAGTCGTTCACACTGACTGGCTGATTTTAACATTTATGCGCAAATAAATACAAACTCCTTATGTTTACGCTCTCTATTATTAGGTATACGACATTATATGTATATATATATATATTTCTATTCGCTGATTTTGAAACTAAGACCTCAATATTTGTGCTAAATTCTAAATTCTGTAAATGTATATAGGAGATACATAACTCAGCGTGCATCGCCACATTTTTTAAACTCAGTTTTCTCGCAAACAAAAGCGCAAAGTGGAGCTGAATTCTGCTAATTTTACGCAGCTGCTTTGGAGTGATTGAATCCCTGATCATAAACTGTGAAAAATATGAGAAATATAAGCATTGAAGCCTCTTCTCTCCTGTGCAAAAGCACCGCGTTATTGCGCTCCTGAGCCTCGGTGGTGACAGTGCAAAGTCTTCCTCCTGACGCATCTGCGGGCTGCAGTCTCTACCGTCTCCTGACCCAGCGATGATCCCCGCCGCCATGAATTATGCATGAGATCCGGGTACAGATTACCCCTATCAATATGCAATACTCATTACGCTGGCTAAATTGCCACTTAATAGTTATGAATATGTGGAAAATGTCTGGGACCCATATAGCCCACCACTACTTTTTTACTCTTTTTTTTTCTTAAACCTGAAATGAGTTTGGAAATACTTTTGGAAATATTGCAGAAGTCTCTTGCAGTCTTTTGCTTTCCTGCACATAATATCATTATGTTTTATTAGTGGCCGCTAGACAATGCACTCCAGGACCCACATAGCCTGGCTTTTCTTTATGTAAAGTCAGTGAAGCCTGTGTCCAGCTCGGAGTTGTCCGAGACTTCACCTTTGGCCGCTCGGTGACTTGACAGATTCGGATAAATCACTCCAGGACCTCGCTCAAGTTCGTTTTTGCATGGCAGCTCTATAAAGCGTCTCATTAGCCTTCAAAAGATTTTATTTTCCCTCCTAAAAAATCAGCTTGTGTTTGAAAAAGAAACTTTGGATTACTTTCTTTTAAGTATGAAAATCTGCCAGTATGTGTCCACGCTGAGCAGAAACAGGGGCCTCTAAATGAGGATGTTCAAACAGCAAAACGTTTAGGATTTTCATGATAAAAGTGACAAATAATCAGTGTTAAAATGTGGCTCTGTGGCTCAAACTCAGAACTAAAATTTGCGCAATTAAATCTTAATATTTAGACTGTTTTTAAAATAACATTTTAGCAGCCACACTCTTTTAATGCGTAACAGTTATTGGAAGTTTTCGCGCAGCAGCTTAAACTAACTAAACATGAGTGGACACCACTTCCTTCCCCAGTCCAGCCTTTGCAGTCCCATCCACGCAGTTAAGCCGTCACTTTCATTCAAGGTTGTGAATTATATAGTACATTGTCTACTCCCCAAAACCATAAAACCAACTTTATGGACCTCACGTGACTTTTCACAGTCTGTAAGTAATATAGGCCTATACAATCTTTGGTAAGGGGGATTTTTACCAACTTCAGCCTTGCCTATATACCTGTAAAGCCAAAGCTTTACTCCCTCTTTTTTTTTAAAGGTGGATTTTATCAGCAACATATTTTCCCACATGGCAAACATCTCGCTGCAGAGAGGTAAGTGTTTAAAAAGTCTTCTTTTTCACTGTGTCTGTGCCAAAAACAATGCGTCAAAAATTGACCCGAAATCTTGTTTGTGTGTGTGACATTTTAACAAATCCTTCAGGTTAATCATTAATAAGTTTAATGCGGGTGAAAAGCAGCCACACACACACTCACATACACACGCACGCACACACAGAAAAAGTTGCGCATCTCCACTTAAATATGGCCTGCCTTTTTTAAAAAAGAAAAACCGAATCTGTTTTTATTCTAATCGATGAGACAGTCGAGACACGTTCAAAGCAATTGAGAGAAACTTTATTTTCAAGCGCTATGAGTTCACTTACAAATACAAAAAGCTTATTGGAGAAAAAAGCTTACATCACTGCCTATCCACAGAATAACCCTTTGCACTAAAAATTTATCACATTGACAGGTTGAATACATTTGCATTGCTCATAATTAGTCCTAAACAATAGTAATAATAATAATAATTATAATAATAATAATAACAGATGCACAAAATATCCTAGAGCTACACATTGGCTTGAAAGTTTATGGATCTTGGCCACAAGTTAACCATCAAAAATAGCAGTAAAAGTTACACTAAAGCGCTTTGAATGGCCCCCGGAATACATTACATTCAATGAAGAGCAGCATGTGGTTTGGAAACTTCTTCTTTTCTTTTCCTTTTTTTTAAACGTGTGTTTTGTTTTGTTTTTACTGTACAATGAATTTACTCCTGTTAGACCGCGGAGAAGTTACAATAAAGAGCTCAAGTTGAAACACCTTCAAGAGAAAGACAGAAAGAGACAGAAAGAGAGAGGAGAGATGGACAGATAACTCCCCAGCCCTGCGATATTTACATCTTATTTTCCACATCTAAGCTACAACAACAGTGAACTAAAAATGGCATTTTAAGACCACAGAATACTTCTTTTTCTATCACAATGGCATGCTGGAAGGTGCTGCGCTTTAAATAGCTTTACAGTACTCATGGATTCTCTTTTTTAACTTATTATGTTTTTCTTTTTTTCTTTCTTTCTGTTTTTTTTTTTTTTTAACTCCACCAAAAAGTTATTCAGTTGTGGAAGGCGCTCCCTCCCGTTACGAGGCTCATGCTTTTCAGTTTATTGTCCTTCTTCCACTTCATCCTGCGGTTCTGAAACCAGATTTTGATCTGTCTTTCGGAAAGACACAGGGCGTGGGCTATCTCTATCCTCCGCCGTCTGGTTAGGTACCTATTGAAGTGAAACTCTTTCTCCAGCTCTAGCGTCTGGTAGCGGGTGTACGCAGTTCGGGCCCTTTTCCCATCAGGTCCAGTCATATCTACAATTTTACAGAAAATCCAGAAAATTAGCAACCGCACTGCACACCAACAACTACACTTTTTTTCTGTCTTTTCTCCCTTTTTTAATGTGGGGGGGCTTTTCACTGTGATTTAATGGACGGAGAGGGGGGGTCACACAGCATGAAATGGGTGGAAGCATGCAACCAACACGACACATAACACAACACAACAATCAGCCTTCCCTCTGCAGCTCTGGGCCAGCACAGCTCACTACACCCCACACCTCCTCCGGGCTCCAGCGGCATTTAAAGCAAACAACCCCACAAAGATTTTTTTTTCTTACTGATTCTGCCCCTAAATTCTTCCTTCCACGCCAGCCTGCGCACTCATGCAACACCTGACAGATTTATGGCACGCCGTCAGCTTGACAGCCTTCAAAACTAAATATTAAGAGAGGTGGAAATCTACCATGGCTTATGTGCAGCTTCCGCATCCACGGGAATATTTGTGGCGTTTGGCAGTCGTTTGCTGTGGGAGTGGAGGAGGTGGCGTTGGGCTCCTGGTGCTGCTGCTGCTGCTGCTGCGCCCGCGGTGCCGTGCCGGAGGAACCTCCGCCGCCTCCGCCGCCGCTGCTATGCGCGCCCTCCTCGCTCTCGGATGCGACCGTGGCGTCCTCTATCTCCGTGAAATGAGCGCTGTTGCTTTTGTTGAGGCTGCTGCCGCCCGAGGTCGCGCTCCGGTCAGAGGGAGGAGAGGGGCTTTTTAGTTCCAGCTGCTCCCGGCTGGCTGTGGCGCACGACGGCGGCGGCGGCGGCACCGGGTCTGGAGACGACAGCGAGCAGTTGGGCGTCTGTCTGTAGCGGGCGTCCGCCCCAAATCCCCGGGCATCCTCCCTCACAGCCCCGAAGTGGCCGCCGGTGTTGGTGCGGTTCACGGTTAGGTCCATGCCATTGTAGTTGTAGCCGAAAGACCCGGAGTGCATGGTGCCAGGGTCTCTGAAGGAGCCGCTCACAGCGCCGTTAGTCCCATAATTTAGTAACTGATAGTCGGAGCCATTTGGATAGCGCCCTGAGAACGAGTTTACAAAGTAAGAGCTCATTTGCTTGGATTTTTAAAGCCTCGATTTGTAGATCTTTGTCGCTATAATCCTGTGTGCTTGCACGATTTATGGATGCAATCATGAATTATAAGCAATGAAGCCCTACTGTACTTTGCCAGGTATGCGGCCAAATATGGGAGAGCGTTCGGGAATCACGTGCCTTTGTTGACCAGTCGTAAATCCTCACTGATGACTTCAAGAGGTAATTCATGCTCCATGGTTACAAATGATGACGAAATAATGGTCGTTAGGGCTCCAGTCAATGGTGCCTCCCCGCTGCGCCCCGAGAGCCGCGCAGGCAGAGAGCGCCATCTTCCGGACAGCTGCGGTAGCACCCCGCCGGGACTCGCTGTCAGGGCCCCCGGAGTCATCCATCATTTATGTAACACTCATAACGCAGGCCACAAAAGGCTCAGGTAGCACAAAACAGCGAGCTCTCAGCCAAACTCGCGCACTTTACCCAAAAGTATCCAAAAAAGGTGGAAATTTTCACTTTTACGCCCGTATTATATGATTTTATTGTGGCTTAAGAAGCTGAGCAGACGCTGAGCCACTACCATTACTACTAAAACTACTAATACCACCGCTACTGCTAATAATATTCGTACAAATAATAATAATAATAGACAACCAGAATTTCCAATATACATCAAAAAGCCTTTATTTCTATGTACAATTTCCTAAACAAAATATTGCACACAATATCCAGATGTGCATCGAAGACAACAATAAATAACATGTAACATCTGTACAAATTTCTTTCTTTTCTTCTTTTTTAATGGCACAAAACAAGCCTACAGACTATCACAGAGCGACCACAGCCACAGGATGTACAGTTAAAAGGACGAAAACTCCTCTTTTAATGTCAAAATAAAATCAACATTAAAACAAAGAAAGGAACTCAGTAGGCCTACACGATCATGAGGTAACAACATGAACCAAACACTAAAAATTATTTACATTTTGGCGGATTTTTTTATTATTATTTGATTTTATTTGTTTGTTTTTTGTTTGTTTTTTGTTTTTTTGCATAGTCCCCTAAATAAACGCACGAGCACACACAGGACAAACAGAGGAGGACCTGGTTTCTGATTTTTAACCTAATGCGGACACAGTCACTGTGCAGATACTGGAATAAACTCTACACGTCTCTAACATGTGATTTGGCAGCACTTTGTATCTACAAAGAAATAATACATTGTTTTTTTAATGTCAGGAGTGTGCACATACACACACACATGCCTTTTATTTTATTTTATTTTATTTTAAGTGTCTTTTTAGCTCTTTTTCTCCGCCTGTTCCTCCTCCTCGGGCGTCTTTGAGGGGTTGAGGAGTTTGTTCTCCTTTTTCCACTTCATCCTGCGGTTCTGAAACCAGATTTTGATCTGTCTCTCCGTCAGGCACAGGGCGTGGGAGATCTCTATCCGGCGCCTCCTGGTCAGGTAGCGGTTAAAGTGGAACTCCTTCTCCAGCTCCAGAGTCTGGTAGCGGGTGTAGGTCTGTCGGCCCCTGCGGCCGCTGCTGCCAAACGGGCCTGCAATGAAAATGAAGTCATGTGTTAATAATTAAATGTTAAGTGCGGGAGGAAAACGCACTCACTGTGTGCAGTGATGCATCCAAATTAAATAATTAAGTAAATACAAATAAACAAAATAAAATAAAACCGTTCTGCGCAAAAGTCCGAAAAAATCAAAATGTATGTTTTTATTTTATATTTCTCCTTTCTGTAGGTGCAGATTTATCTTGTTTTTTTAAAAAAAATTTACACATATATATGTCATATTACGATAGTAGGCCCATTATATCTCTTAAACTTCCCACATGGCGCCTGTTACAGTAAGCCTTTCAGAAAAGTGTCATTAGTACAGCGCAGTCTCTGTATAATAAATGATGCACTGGCTCTCTTGTGTCATCTAAAGCACGCATTGTGCACGTGCAGTGAGAGGCAGGCTTGTTTTCTCCTTTAATTTGCAGTGAAATTCATGTTTTTTTTGTTCGTGTTTGGGACGTTAAATTAAGTTTTTTAGCCAAAAGGCGCGTTAAAAAATCCAAAAAGGGGCCATGTGACGCGAGCTGGGAGCTCTTGGGTTGAAGCTCGGGTGGTGTAGGCCCACTGAGTTCGTGCGTGTGCGTGCGTGCGCGCAATGTAGTGAATGTGTGTGTGTGTGTGTGTGCGCGGGTATGCAGCCCGTGCCTGTGTTGTGCTGATGATGTAGTAGTAGCCAAAAGCCCCGAAGGCGCACGAATCTCCGCGTGCAATCGCCAAAAACACAAACTTCCCGCTCGGCTCTGTCTCCGCGCGCTGTGCTGCTCGCAATGATCTGAAAGGCTTTCCACACCTGGCAGGTAGCCTCCTCTAACGGCCGTGGGTACTCACCGGCGGAGCAGGCGTTCATCCTCTGCATCCACGGGTAGATCAGCGTGGACGACTTGTCGTCGATGCTGCTGCTCATGCTGACAGCTTGCTCCGGGCACTCCGCTTTGCGCTGCTGATGCTCCTGAGTGACAAACAGCGGCTGGTCCTCGCGGCTCGAGAAAGCGCACGAGCCCTCCGCGTCCTTGTAGAAAGTCCCGACCGGGTTGTAGTCGCAGGGCGCTCCGCCGCCGGCCCGGCCGTAGATGGCCGCGGCCGCTGCGCCCGTCTGCTGGTAGTAAGACGCCGGGTAAACCTTCTCCTGCATGTTGGCTGCTCCATATGTGGCCGCGTTGGAGTAGTGTCTTAACGGATCGGTGTATCCCGAGGAATAAAGCGGTATCTGACCCAGGAGAGAGTCCTGTCCTCCCGGCAGAGACACGGGAAAAGTTGAGTTAACAAAATAGGAACTCATTGGGTGGACAACGGGGTGTATATACTCCGGAGGAATATGATTTGTTGTCTTTTATAGTCCAAGTGGTTTTGCCATTACTTTATCGGAGATTTGGTTTTTGCTGAAAGGGGGGGTTGTGAGGTGCCACTGAATACAGAGGGGAAGTGTACCATCTGATCAACCTCTGGCCAATCACCGCCGTCTGTGCTTGCACTATTGCACCCATGGGGGGCTCTTGTTGCGCGCAGGAGTCCCCGGTGAATCGAAATGAAGCGCTCGAGCTTGTCGCTCGCGCACACGCTCACACAGACGCGAAGACTCATAGAAATATATTTATACTTTTTTTAAAGCCTAAATATAACCCCAGTTTCATGCAATCCAGCCCTCTCTCTCCCACACTCTGTCACACACAAACACACGGTGCAAAAAAGCAAAACATTTACGCACAGCCTGAGTCTCGCTCAGCCTCTAACCTTCACTTCCATCTCCTTTAATAATTCACTAAAGCCAACAAAGTCTGGAATAAAACTCTTCTGCCAGTAAACCCTTTAAAACGAGCACTAACTGATCCACATGGACGCAAGAAACCTGCGTCAGTGATGCATATATTTCACTCTTCGAAGGTGAGACCTCATCCTGATTCAACCCTGACTGACTGAAGTCCACGAAGACGTGCAGAGAGCAGCGGGGAGGACACGCGCCGGCACTCAGGATCATCATAATCATCATCATCATCATCATCACGTTAACACACCATGATGAAGTGGACAACAATTTCACACTAAAAAAAAAAACTGGTAAGTATGAAGGGTTGAAAGACGTCTCAGGTGCCTGGAGCCTGCTTTTCGTTTCTTTGTTTTCACCCATGAACTAATTTGTATTTAAGAGCAAACAAGGAGGGAAATTAACGCGACTATTATTAGTCTTCTGTGTTTTTCTTCTCTGTCCATCATTTAACTCGTATTGATTGATTGTTATAATTAATAAAATACAAATTTTGCTTCCATTCTGAAGCTAAATCGCTTTTCGAAATGTAAAGTTTGCAGAATTTCGTTCAAAAAGAAAGGAAAATGCATTTATAATAAATTATTCTGTATTGCCTTCTGTTCAGTTAGTTTGCCTTTAAAAAAGCCAATAACTCTGAATAAAAGCCAGAAAAAAGCAGTTTTTAAAAGTATTCTAACGTGAGTATAAAACGCATAAATTGTATTAGAGCTTCATAGACGGAGGAAAAATAATAATAATCAGGAATGAATAATCCGCCTCTTGTCTTTGATTTTGCGCCCTTGACCCACAGATTTTCTGTTTGCGTCATGTCTGCGTTGAAAACATTTTATATTTCAATATTTCGATCAGAATTGAGATGAAATCAAATCTTAATCTTTAGCTGGATTGGCGCCTCTCCGCCAGGCCGCAGTCCCTGCAGCCCGGTGCTGGACAGCTGCTGGACATTTGGAGAAACACTGACTAACAAAGAGGCAATCCCGTGTTTTCCCGTCACGTTATGGCCTCAGCCATAAACTCCCAGCATCAAACAGGACGCAGAACACCCTGCAGAGGCGCCGGAAATAGAAAATAAATCGATAAAAGAGAGCAGCGGTGATTATTGACTCCGCGTTTTGTGCAAAATCAGGACGAGGATGCATCAGAGCGAATATTTGTTTAAAGCTACATCAAAAAATGTGAGGGGGGAAAAAAGCAGAAAGGCGAAAAGATACAACTAGGACACGGTGCGCAATATCAGCATAAATCGATTTCTTCAGAATAAAAGCACAAATATACAATAATCCGAATAAATCAATCAGCAGAGTGAAAAACGTGTAGCCGGAGATCTTTTTGTTTTTTACCCCCAAGAAAAACATGACTCAGCTGTAGCACAGGCCCTGTACCATCACCATCATCATCATCATCATCAAAGTCAAGCTTGCCTGGCCTGAAGCCACCTGGTTATACAACACCAGTCGCCAGCAGGCCTCAGACTCGGCAAAAGAGTCTTTTTTCACCATTTTAGGGAAAATATTTGGCGTGTGAAGGAATTGCAGCACCTCAGGGGTTAAACAGAGAGGGCAGCAACTGGTTGTGAATAGCACAAACAGCGCAAGCGGAATAATAAGATGCTTTGGAGAGGGTAATTTCCCTTTCTTAAAGACAGATCTCCCCGTTTCCAGCTTTGTAAACATCAGGCCTGCAGTGACAGTGAAGCAGCAGCAGCAGCAGCAGCAGGAATATCAGAAACATGGTGCCCTTACCTTTGTTGATAATCCGTCATTTCCAGTGTGGGTGCCACTCCGCAGCAGCTCCTCTTCGCTTCCTGTCAGCCCCACAAAGAAAAAAAATCCCCACTTTGCTTAAGTGATTTCATGAAAGTAATCCCACTATTCCAGGAGTGTGGTGATCCCTCATTTTCACGAACATAAAGCCACACAAGTACAGCCACATTAACGAGGCGCGCACGGCGCAGGAATTGCGCAGAGCCTCCATCGCCTACTTTTTTTTTTTTTAGGGAGAGGGGGGGAATTACGCACGAAACCGCGAGCGGCTGTTCTTACCAACACTCCAAACGCTCACTGCACATGCAAAGAGCCCAGAAAAAGCTTGTGTTAGTAAGTGTTAAGTGAACGAGCGGTTGGAAAACAGCAGCTGCAATATAACCTCATGGGAAATAAGTTCCCATTCCTGCTGTCCACATGACCCCTCAGCAACCAATCCCCGAGCCAGGCGAGTCGTAAACTTCCAAGGCAAAGTTGTAAATTTTCATAAACAGCGGCCGTTTTTGTGCTTTGGACGCGCTTTCCTCACCGCCATCTTTATTTTCTCCCAAAGAATGAAATGTTTAAATTTTGCGTCAATATGGTAGAAAAGGGTCAAGATGTGGAGGTGTGAGGGTGTTCTGCGGGGAAGGATGCGCTCTCGGTTCTGATCCATCTGGTTCGGGAAAGGTTTGTAGCTTCTTATTGATCTCTAACCACGGCGGTGGTCTTATTCGCGTACCCAAAAATTCAAATCGAATAACAGGAAGTGAATCTGGCTCCAGTCCTTTCTCCTGCATTTCGTCAAATTTGTCACTTTCAGGAAAAAATAATCATGTAATCTCCAAACCGCAGACGCTGGTGATTGAGGCTTCTTATTTTTCTAAAATAAAAAGGCTCCAGGCGTGAAGATTATTTGCATTAAGACTATTATAATCTCTCCAAATGTGGAGAAATTCCTCCAGATCAAATTGGCCAAAGATGGGAATGAGCTTAACTGCCATCCTGAGGCGGATTTTAAGGTCAGAAAAACTTGAAACAGCCCAACTTCAGAATTAAACTTTCCCTCGTTTGGGCCTTAAAAACGTATTCATCTTTTTTTCTTGTTGTTTCTAATGAGTCATTTCCGATTTGATTTGTTGTTATTTTTTTGAAGTCTTCTTTCAGTCGGTATTCTGGTGTTTTTCACTGACAGAGAGGATTTCCGACATTTATAGACGCAATAAAACCATAAATTCCTGAAATACAAAACATTCTCCCCATCGCTTTCATTTTTCTCCCTCAAAGAGACGCAAAGTCCAATATAATAGCGCTTTTTCATTAAAATGTAAGCTAGGATTTAAACACAAAATGTTAAAACATATGAATTAACGTTTTCATTGCATTAAAGTCTAAAATAAAATAAAAAACACTTCCACAGGTACCGTCTTATTTAGGCCATAGTTTAATCCTTTATTAGCTCCTAAATTTAACCCCCAGATTTTACTTTTTTTTTAAAAGATAAATATGATTATAATTAAATAAATTCGTCTGTGGACCCCCGAGTTTCACAGGAGCTTGCAGAAAACAGCTCAGGCGCTTTATAATGCAAGCGGACTCGATACTAAATATTTATATTTATCAGTAATGAAAACACTTCCTCACATTTTAAAATAATATCGAATAATTTCTCAGCGCATTTGATCTTTTTCTTTTTTTTAGTTTATTGGTACCTTGCTCTCAGCCAGCTACAAAGAAACCGGATCCAGAGAAGCTGTAAAACTTTATGGCCTCTTATCTGAAAGCCGTCAAGACGAAAGGAGGCAATCACCATCAAAAAGAAATTTAAAACTATTTAGAAAAAATGTGTTAAAATGTAATCACAGAAAGAATATTTATTAATTTTAAAAAGTAGATTTTTTTTAATCTTATTTTTTGCAGAAAGTGACAATAAAGACGATTAAACTAAATCACTTGAAAAAAAGACATTTTATTGATCATCAGCGCAAATAAAGTTATTTTCAATACTTGACTGCACAAACATGAGAGCAGCTGGCTTTTATCCTTAATGTCCCCCAGTGTGAAGCTTTTCAAACTAAATTTAATATTAAATAATGAACCTTTAATAGTTTCAGTTTAGCTGAGCCAGTTTATGTTCATATAAATCAGTGAGTTTATTAGAATCACATTTTTTTTCTTTCAGAGTAAAAGATTTCAATATCATGTTAACCCAGCGTGCTTTTATTTTGGCACTCTGTTTGAAATAATTCATCCTCAGAGCAAAATATTAAACATCTATCTCAGATTTATGCATCAGGTTAGATTTAATGGATAAATCTGAGCACACAGAATCAGTATTTAAAAAAAAAAAAAAAAGCTGTAATGCTGTTTGGGCTTTGCTGGAGCTCATTCAGTGGCAGGCAGCTGGTTTGCAGGTATAAAAGCTACATACAAACATCAATGTCCATCAAAGGCATCGTGTATTTCTGAATTTTCTCTCTTCAAGGCTCTTTGCATAAAAATCATTTTCTCTGTGGAGCAGCTTCAGTGTGAGGTGAGAGCTGCAGGTCTGGACTCGGAGGGGCTTCGTGAGGTCGGCGGTCCCGCTGCCCTCACTGCCCTTTACCGTGCTGGGTCGCTCTGTGAGGGAAGCCAGGCCTCCGGAGCAGCGGGACGCACGTGGAGATGACGAGCAGGCTGCGCAGGGCGTCGGGGTCGTGGGACATGTCGTTGGTGCATCGAGGGCCTCCTTTGGAGATGTAGTTTATGGTCGGGATGCCGGGACGGGACCGGGCGTCGGTGTAGAAGCTGCTCAGAGAGCCGCTGACTGAAAACAGAAGAAGAAGTCTGAGAGACACACACACACACACACACACACGCACACATACACACACAAAAAACCCCCACTCTGTTAATATATTTAAAAAAAAACATCTCTGTATAAATGCTATTACCATTTCCACAAGAGCCCACTGTATTTTCTGATGTTTTAATTATGTGTGTGTGGAAATTATTGCAAATGAAATAATACCAGCAGATTTTTTCCTAAACTAATAGCACAGCCTGATTATTTATTTATAAAAATGTTAAAAAAAAAACCAAAATGGGACACAGTAAATAAATGTTTTAATATTTTCATGGTAATTTTAATGGTAGATGGTAATTTTATGTAGATTTAAACACTTCTCCCGTGTATTTTAATTTTTTATGCATTTTTGGTGATTAAAAAAAATGTATTTCTACATTTTCTTCAAGTGATGTTCATGTTTTAGAAAACAGAAAACAGCAGGAGGGGAAAAGACATTAAATTCAGTTTTATTTATACATCTCCAGTGTTACAGTCGTACCAAAGACTCCTTACACTCAGTAAACAGGAAGCAGGAGCTGGATGTTGAGAGAAAGGCTATTAGGCTGAAAATGAACCAGCGTTACCTCTCTGTGGCTGACCTGAGATCTCAGTATGGTTACCTGCGCAGGACGCATGCTGGGGGCTGACGATCCGGCGTATTTCTCCTGCTCTGCCGTGGCTCTTGGACTCGCCGTTCGGGCAGCTGCGGTGCACAGTGGGCCAGAGCAAACGCTGCTGAGTCATGACGGACCCGAGCTGCTGCGAACACAGCGATAAAACGATGCCGTTTAGATTCTGTGCCATAATGATTATTTAGCGCAGTGAATTATCAGTCAGGGTTATGAACTGTTAACCCAATTCATTCTCTGATGATTATATATTCAAACCGCTGCCGAACCGCTGACGCTGATGCTGATGTGTTTTGGATTTCATCACTTTCAGAGGTAAAAACCATCAAATTTACAAACAACCTGAGCTTTGCATGCCGAGGAAAATGTTTCTTCAACTCATAATCCAGAGCAAAGCCTGAATAACACTAAGTGTTACAAACAGACATGCAAAGAATAACGGATTAAATCAACTTGTTGCTCAAAAGAACATTAATTATCATGGATTTTAATCAATTATTAATTATTTTAAGAGTAAAAATAAAACGTTTTCACTGGTTCAGGCTGCTCATAAATGATAATTTGCTGGGGTTTTTATCATATATAATAATACACTAAAAGTATTCTTTTTAATATTTTTATACACTGACAAATAAATTAATCTTTAAATTAAAAACTGAAAATAAGCAGTGAAAATAACTGCTGTTGCAGTCCTGGTGAGGAATGAGAAGCCACAAAACAATCATAGAAAATGTTCTTTTTCCTTTAATTCTCTATTAAGACTGAGGAAGAAAGGCTGACCACCTAGTAAAGTTGAAAGTTAAAGAGACAGGGCAGCTGACATGATTAATTTCTTAAGTTTATGAGCACTGATTTAAAATAAAGAAAGAAGAGCAGTGGATTAATTTGGCTGGAGAGTACCTGCACAGGTATGTCCTGCTCTTTAGTCCTTTGACAAAAATGCGTCAGTGAATCCAACTGAAATAAAAAAGGATGATGGCAACTGTCAGATAATAATACTCACAATAAATGAGAAACGGTTTATTTTGCATGGACTGGTGGTCAGGTCTTACCTTCCTGTGTTGCCTTTGATGATTTCTCTGCTGCTGGGAGCAGAAGTCGTTTGCTCCCCCTCCCTCTCTGTGGCCCTGCAGCAGCTGCTGGATCTGGCTCACCACCCCGAGGTCCTGCACTAGTTTTTGCCTCTGGTACAGCACGCTGAGCTGCTCGTGGTCGCCTATTAATACCACTTTTTTCTCCTCCTCCCTCTCCTCCACCACCACCTTCTCCTCCTTATCCGGATGCTCCTGCTCCTCTTCTTGGACCTCTGCAGACTCCGGAGCTGCTGACAGGCCGGACACAGGAGGCTGGGAGGGGGGGGGGAGAACATTTAAATCAAGTAGTTTTTATTGCTTCGATGTATATGCAGGTTTTTAAAATATATGAGAATATCATTGGTTTGCTGTACTGAAAATAAAATCTGTTTATTTAAAACTGAATAAAATGATCAGGAATATTATTTAGATAATCTAAACAATACTCTGACAGAAAGACCAGCCACAGTCAAAGCCATTCATCACGGACTGAAGCTGTGTCTCCCTCTTGTGGTTACATGTGGGTACTGCATCTTCAAACACAGCCTCACCAATGCTGGGTCGCAGTTAGAAATGGGGGTCGGGGATGATGGGGCCCTTCGTGGTTTGACTCCTTCCCCTGCAGTCTCCCCCTGCGAGTCTCTCCTCCGGCCTCTCCTTTGGTAGTGCTCCTTCTGCTCCTGCTTCAGACGCAGCTCCTGCAGCTGTTGCCTAAAAGAATAAAAGCACACATTTCAGCATCACTTTGACAATAATTTAAAGTATTTAAACAAATTAAATCACTTTTTTAGCTTTATTATGGTACTCTTGTTTTAGATGTTTTTTTAAAACACAGAGGACAAATATTGAGTGTAGAAGAAGAAACTCGGATCCCTCTGCAAGTCCATTAATCTTATTTTGAATAAATAAATAAAAACTTAAATTAACTCCAGTGATCACTCCTGTAAAATAACCAGTTAAATCTGATAAATCTCATCCACATTTACTTATAACTGTATTATTATTATTTTTTTTTCCTTTCTTTTTTTTTTTTAAATGCAGAGAACATCTTATTTTGGTTTCCCGTCTTGCATTTTATTTTGAAACAGATTTTTGCATGTTCACATTTTCCTACTGTCTCCATGATGCACTCTGTTGTCTCTACATTTTAGATACCTCATCTTCCATTTTTATTTTGTTAAAAAAATAAATAAAAAGACAGGATGTTTGTTTTCAACTTTTAAATTAGTTTTTAGGTGGAATCATAAATAAAGCAAAACTTTAATGGCTATTTATATATATCGTGCATTTGGTTCCTTTTTATCATGAAATGCAGGAAACAGGAACTTAATTAACACAATCACAAGGGAGGAATAAAAATACAAAGCACAGGAGACAAATGATGACTACCAAAATAAAACACCAAATAACAAAAGAACCAAACCACACACCGAGGTGAAAAACTCACACAGAGACACGGCTGGAATAGTAACCCAAAATACAAAGAAAGCTGAAGGTGTATCTATCGTAGAGAGATAAACATGGGACTGAGCGTATTAACAAAAACAGAAACCAGAAAACTGCACTAAAAAACTCCACAGACCATGGCATTGCTGCACAAAAACAACTAAACTGTCATGAAGACAAGTGAAGACTGTTTTAGGAAATATCGGAGAAGTCTGCATGAACGTGAGCATACAGCAGAGCAGATGTAAGCGTGTAGGTGGAAACAGGTGGTCGTGGAGCTTTCTTCGATGTGACGATCACAGCAGAGAGCAGGATCGAACACGACGACAAACACTTGCCCTTTGAGAAATCATAGTTGTCCAGAATCTCTACCATTTGATCAAACTGCTATCTAAACTGTTGGCTAATCATAGTTAGTAGCAGGAAACGATGTGACACCCAGTTTTTCATGGCAGACACAGGGGCCTTTTAATTTAATAATGTGAGAATTACAGGCACATGCAGCGGAGTGTCATCAGCGTCTTAAAGGGAAATTTATTCCATGACTGCACATAATTTGGTGGCAGGATTACGCACTATTAAATTCTGTTTTATTAGGACAGGTTTAAATCCTTCAATTTGTTCAATTATTCCGTAATGTTTGCACATATTAAATCACCCCGAGGCATGTCTGCATGTACAGCTGAGTGTGATCACACTACCGGCAAAAAAGCGACTGGCTACGTATCATTTCCAGGAGCGACAAATCAAAACTGAGATGGCCTCAACTTTTTTCTGCATCAGCCTTTCATGGATTATCTGTGCGGGAGGTAAGAGACAGACCCAAACGCTCCTAAGACAGAGATGTGACCTAAGGAAGGAAGTGCTGAGGACAAAAATACAGAATACACACTAATGTAGAGCAGCGGGGAGGGATTCACAAGGGAGTCGCCGGGGGAACACATGGGATAAGGAGGACATGGCGAAGAACTGAGTAAAACTGAGGACTTACAGACAAACACAGATGAGGTAATTAAGGAGAGAGGAAACATCTGGGGTAAAAAAGACACAGGTGAACAGAATCTAACTAATGCGACAAAGGGAAGCAAAACTACACACAATGCACGTAAGACAAGGGACTAGAAAAATAAAACAGGAAACCTAAAACTGAGACAAACACACAAAAAGATAAACACAACTGAAAAGATAAACAAAGACACAACTGACTTCACAAAGCAGACACAAAAGGAGAAAAAACACAGAAGAGACTTGGGGAACAAGAAGGGAACTTCTACAACTAAAGTAATCTATAAGTAAACAAAAAACACAAGTAATACAATAGGGAACCAAAATTAATAGAAACTAGGACCCAATTGCATTAATGGTCTCAGAAAAAACTTTGAGCACTTTGTCAATCACTGTGAACATAAGATTACTTTCTCTAGCTGTCTTTCAATTTTGGTGCCATGACAACCTGTATGTAATAGATTGACTGATTTGTGTCTATATACAGAACACGAATATTTTCCACTTTTTAAAAAGGCAAAATTAATCCACATTTGGAAGAACAGATTTGCATTATTGATTCATATATTGTTATTATTATTATTATCATCAATAAAAATGATTGGATTTAGAACAAGGTCATGATTTGAGGATCACAACCACCTGAACTGGCTTCCAAAGATCCTGGAATATTTTAAGACCTATGTGAAACATCTACTAAGAAAACTGAAAACAATAATCACATTTTTCTTTTACTAGTCTCCGTACTGTACTGTAGTTTTGTACTGTAGTACAGTTTAGTCTGTGCTTAATTATTAGTGATATTACTTATGTGCATGTTTTTTTATCCACCTATCACAGTCTTCTGTTTTTATTTTTTTTTTAAATCACAGATGTCTTGTTCTTTAGTTCTGCTTACATTTAAATACACGACTTTCTAACAATCTCATTACTCACACTGAACTCTGAAAAACTGGGTTTAAATGCTTTGATGCAAGCTACAAAAATATATGAAGCTACATTCTTAAAAGGTTATGTTTATGTAAATGCAGTCACATTTTTCTTAAAAAGGTCACCAGAGAACCACTTAGGGGCACATTTTAGTCTCATGTTATAAGATTTTCATTTGATTATTTAAAAATTCTTTAAATTAACTGCAATCATAGTACCCTATTTTTCGGACCATAAGGCGCATGGAATTATAAAGCGCATTAAACTAAACAAAACAGTCAGATAAGTCAAACTTTACTCAACTCATTCCTCTTGCTTCCTCCACTTCCGTACCATTGATTCATTAATGTTGAATTCTCTGGTAGCTGCTCTATAAACACTGGAACAACAGTATATGTTGTTCCAGTGTTTTTCTAATTTTTGCTATGTAACTTTGCACTGTCCACTTTCTGCTGTAACAAAACAAATTTCCCAGGTGTGGGACTAATAAAGGTTATCTTATCTTACATTAATGACTAACCTCATATTGTGGCTGGATTATCTCAGTTGTTCTCCCCTACTGAAGTTTTCTCCGTTTACATCAATTTTCCATGCATTTGTCCGAAAAAAAAAAAAAAAACATTGGGAAAATTTAACAGGTGGAAAAAGTTAGCATTCATTCTCCAGCTTCACTGTGTTATGCTTTGGTATGCTAACATAGCTGTGTCGCTAGCGATCACTAGCACAGCATTATATAGCAGCTAGTCCAACTTCAGTAACCCTACAAATGTCACTGCTGTGTACTTTTCTGTCTTCATTCGTGTTGGAAGTGATAGCAGAGCTGTACGTTTTATTTTTGCCCAGAAATCTCTCAGTCAGAACGTGCTATATCATGTTTAGGTAACTAGCGAGCTAACTTTCTGCTACCTTCCTGCTAACTTCTAACTCCGTTAAATTTAATAAATTCTGTTTTCATGGATGCCTGGATGTTAAACTTAATTATTACACCTGGTAAAGCAGCAACACTGATCATTTTATTAAAGATGAAAGAATTTACACAGTGTTGTTAGAGACCTGACACTGACGGAGTTTTGGACCCAGATTACTATGAGCCACGAGGCTCCTGACTATGGTAGCCATAAGGCTCAGACAATCCATCAGGCTTCGTAGCTTAGCAAAGTCCTACTAAAACATTTTTTGATAGATTTTTGAGCACCATGTACCACATAAAATCGGTTCAGGTCAGTAAACACAGCCAGAATTCATAGATAAGGCGCACCAGAGTATAAGGCGCACTGCCGATTTTTGAGAAAACTAAAGGATTTTAAGTGCGCCTTATAGTGTGGAAAATATGGTAAATGAATTGCTATGCATTTTTTTTAGGCAACATTCCAAATAAAATATTTAAAATGCCGTCTATTCCTTTTCCTTCATTGGAAAAATCACAATTTATCTTTAATTTAGATTTTAGTAAGTAAGCACACTGCATATTTGAATATTTGTCCAGTGTTTTATTACCAATCAGCAAACAGATTTGCAAAAATATTTAATATGCGTTTTTATTTATCAGTCAAGCAATTTGTAAGATTACTTCTTGAAATGTAAATTTAAAAAAAATAATAATTCACAGAGCTCATAAAAATCTACCAGCAAACAATTCAAAATCACAAAATATTAAACTTATTATGATTTGGATCTTCACATTACAAAAACTTGATCCAGATTCTTTTTGCATTTTTTATGTAAATTATTAATAAAAATGTATCAGTTGTAAGGAGGAAATATCTTGCTATAATGATTGCAGCCTATGTATGCATCTATGCCTGTATGTAACCTAATACCTCGTTACTGAGCGAGCCAGTCTGAACAAAAACTTTGCACGGACATCATCACACATACAGTGATTAAAAAGATTTATGATAAATCCTAATTATTTATATTTTCCTACTTATTATGTTCATTTTATCATCCCTCTACAAATGTGATGTTATGTTCCCTGTTTGCATTTGTTTCACAGTCACTTAAAACATATGTTGCCCATTAGCAATTTAACGGTCACCAAAATTTGTGTCCGCTACAGAATTTGGTTCAACTCACTGTTAAATACTGAATTAAGTACCTGAAAAAGTGCTGCAGGGCTGGTTAGTATTAGAAATAACCAAAACAGGAGGAATAGTTTATGAATAAACAGCTTTAATTACAGTTTGTTGTTAATCAGCTAACTTTTTCTACCACTTGTCACAAGATGAGAAATTATTACCTCGCACAGGTTAAGCTAGAAATTTAAGCTTTTTGCGATCTTTGTGGTCTTTTTATAATTAATATTATTTTATATAGTCTTCTCACTGTACTCTCTTTAAATAACAGCAGAGATGTTAATTTAGTTCTCCTGTATAAATGTTAGAAGTGCTGTATGAATAAAAATTTTTATTATTACCCAAGTGTCTGTATTTATATGGAAACTAGGCAGAATAATTCAATTCTCCCTGCACTGGAGTGCTCCCTCTGCTTTTTTTTAAAAAATTTTACTTATTTCTTTGTGTCTGTGTGGATGATTTCAGAAACGGTCTGTGCGTAACTCGCAGCACCTGCTCTTTGCTGAGCTGTACTGAGTGTACTGACAGCATGCTGGAGGTACCTGGCACACTCCTCTCTGGCCTTCGATGCCGCTGTCTCGTGGAAGAGCGAGCTGCTGTGTTTAAAGTACTTGTCGTATTTCTCCCCTCCCTCTCTGGGATAAATCCTCTTGAAGCCTCCCAGGTGTTTGGCCTCGTACCTCTCCATCTGCTTCACCGTGGCTGCCTGGCACTGACGCAGCTCCTCTGACCTGCCGATAAAATACACACACGGAAACACTAACCTTCACTACAGATGTGTGGTGTGTGTGACCTTGGGAAAACTTCACACCATTTCTGTTCACCGTACCTGGCCTCTCTGGAGCGGTGCTGCTGCAGCCTTTCCTTCACCTTGCGTCTCTCCTCTTTAGTAATCTTACGACGATCGCAGGCGCTCAGGTTGATGAGAACCAGAGTGTCGTACAGCAAAGCATCCTTCACCTCGCGGTCCAGCTGGGAGTCAGTGGTAAAACTTGGGGAGTGATTCACCTGGACATAAATATATTCAGAAACACACACACACACACACACACACACACACACACACACACACACACACACACACACACACACACACACACACACACACACACACACACACCTGAACAAATTTGGTTGAATTCAAGCTAACTTAATCGATTCACCAATTCATGTTTACCCAACTTTTTTTTAATTCAAGATCTAAAAGATCTATAAAGGGCACAATGCAAATGTCGACCTCACACCCAGTTGTTTCAAAAATACAAACATACCGTAACTTTTTTGTTTGTTTGTTTGTTTTTAATTACAGAATTTGACTGTTATTATTTGTTTGGGATCAGATGTGTTTGTGTCATTTATACGTGTCCCGGCATTCATCTGGCTCTTATCTTAGTAAAGAACTACCTTCAGAAGACCAAAGGGAACGTTATTGACTGGCCTGGAAAAAAGCCTTGAATCACATTGAAAATCTGTGACGTGAACTTAAGACCAAGGTCGGTCCCCAGAAGACGAACAAATCTCAAGAAGCTTGGGAGAGTGACCATTGAAGAATGGGCTGAGATTGTTTACGAGGTGGATGTGAGACTTGTTGAAAACTACAACAAAGAACTGCGGGCTGCTATCCAGCAAAAAGGACACACAGCCGACTATTAGCATTAGGATTTAATCACGCAAAGTAAAACTCTGTAAGCATCCAAAATGAAATTAGGCTGTCTATAAAAGCTTTGCTACAACTGTTAAAACGTCCCTGTGCTGTGTAACATTGGGAAATATTTAAAAGAAAATTACATTTTTATTGGGGACTAATAATTCGGTCCCTATCTGTAGATGACAGAAAATAGGGAAAAGCATATTTGAGCTCCACTTGAAATTGTCATATAAAATCTTTGCGAGAGAATTGGTCATAACTGGGACATAATCTTAATAAAATTAATAGGTAATAAAAATAAATAAAGGCTACTTAGTCAAAAGACAGACTTTAAAAAAAAAATAATATGAGTAGTAAAAAACCCAAAAGCATCCCAATAGACTACTTGAGAGACTGTATTGATTTGTGGATTAAAACATGTCCATGAATCAGGTTACCAAAGACCCAAAGACAACAAATTAATGGTATATTTGGTACAACACATGCAGAATATTTCCATTAGGCTTATATTTTAGTTAATGGAATAAAGCTTCAGTAAAGACCTGGAGATAGCTGACAGAGAATATAGACCATAATGTTTTTGTAACCTTTCAGTCAAGAATCATACGGCTTTCCAGAACACGAGAAAGTGAGGCTGCATGAGTAACAATCACATATATGTTTGTTTTACAGTATTGTGTAACTGGTCTGTCACCTCCAGCACCCAGGGTTTGAGCCGGTGATCCAACAGTACATCGAAGCCTAGGATCTCAAAGCATGCGCTGCCGGTGGTGTGGTTGGGGAAACACGTTTGGTAGTTATGCTTGAGTATGGGATGGGCCGAGATCAGAGTCTTTATGATAACGTCCTCGATGTCGCTCCACATCTTCTCTGTGCTGTAGTTCATGGACTCCAGGAGCTTGTTCAGGGTGGACAGCTTTCTGAACGGAACAACAATGAACATGGATTCTTTCAAGAGCGTTGGCGATGTACCACATCATGCACTATCTTCAGTGTGAGCAGTATTCACCGTTTGCTCCCAGAATCCTCATCACGGACAAAGTTCTCGCTGTGCTTGTTGATGGAATAGTTGGTGAGATGCATACACACGTCATCCTAATGTTAGAGAGACTAGTTACTATTTATTTAAGTAATTAAACTCACAGGAACACGTATACAGCAATGAATAAAATCAAAATAAAATAAAATATGATACAAAATACATATATAAAAACAAACAGATAAACTGACAATTTTAACTATTCTGCCAAATTCCTATCACTAACTTGGGGCTTTTATTCTGAAAATCCTCCATAGATTTACTTCCAGAGATGCATGCAGAGTTAACTGGACCTAAATAAGTGTGTCTCTATAAGTCAGCCCTGGCACCGGTCAGTCCATCTTTAACAGTTCTTACCACATTGCTGAGCGTTGGTTCGCTGTACTTTGTGGTGCAGAAGCGAGCCAGGCCCTCCTTGAACATGAAAATGCTGAATGGGTCACATGACGTCACGAGCACGTAGACACGCAGGTCAAACTTGTACCCATCAATGATGAAAGGCTGAAGAGGTCATTTATAAAGAACAGAAAAAGCATCATACACTGTGCGTTTTGTTGCAGGTGTTTTATGTGTTGCACCCGTTTGCTCACCCTGGAGATGTAAACCTGGCAGATCATATGTTCTCCAGGTTTGATGTCTTTACTGGATTTGGTGATGAAGATGCCTTTGCCTTGACAACCGGTGTCAGGCTTACAGATATACGTCTTGTGTTTTTTGGCCCTAGTGTAAGCATGAAAGTCGCTGGAACTGCAGTGAGATAGAGAGGATGAACACAGATGAGTGAACCTATTATCTTTTTAATGCCTAAATATTAACAACATTGTTTTAGGGGGAAAAAAACCTCACAGATCTAATGTCACGCACTGGATGAGAAAGAATTATATTAATACTGAAGGTTACAAAAGAGGTGTTTGAAAAGGTTTGGTGATCCTTTTTAAAATACGTGGAAGATTTAGAGCCAGAATGATAATTAAAAAAAAACAAAAACTCCTGTTTCTGTTTTTGTTTGTTTTGTTGAATTTGTGCACTAGAGGGGTTTTTTTTTGTCTTTCTTATTTTCATTTTGTAGTTGTTTTCAAAAATGTGGTAAATAGATTTTGGGGGGAAAAAAACAGAGTGGAAACTGCAGACTGACTCTGCAGGAAGACACCATGTTCTGGGGAAGATGTTGTAGTCTTTGGGAAAGAGCTTCAGCATGCGGTTCATGTTTCTGGCCAGAGAATCCTTGCGGCAGATCTCGTTCATCCCCGGGAAATGGTTTATTTTCTGCAAAGACAGGTTTACACGGCATTACAGGACAGTCGCCAACAATATATTTTAAACAATCAGTCACCAATTTAAAATCACAAGCACTGATCATGGAGTGTTCTGCTTGGAATTTCAGGTCCTGGCATTTATGTTGTTGTTGCTTTCAGACATATTGCTCAGAAATATCAAGAGGAACATGGCAAAGAGCCCACATCTGTGATCTAGACTTCAAATTCCCCCGATCCCAACTGAGCACCAGAAGAACACACCTAACAGTGTAGCAGATGCAGTAGATGTAGCTCCAGAGCCTGAACAGTGAACCCTGTGCAGGAGTGCCTTAAACCTGCATTATTTCTAACAGCCAGCAGGGAGTGATGACTCGCACTGCAAACAGACCTCAAGCTGAACAGAAGTCTATGAGAAGACAGTCCTTGGCCTCATCGCTCTGTGACCTCAGTGAACCTTTTTGGGATGGGTTTAAACAAGTGAAAGCTTTCCCAAACGGAGACGCAAAACCCAACCAGGAAGAAAAAAATCTAGAAAATCAAACATGCAGAGTGACCTGCTGCGGTGACCCCCTGTGAATAGAGGAGCAACCCAAAGTATCTTTCCATTCCAACGATAAAGGAGGAAAAAGTTAATTATAACTTAATAATCCCAAGTGTGTGAGCTCGTAGGTGTCCATGGCTGTTGATGGTAAAAACACTCAGCTCAAGACTTCACTAAACAGTGGGTGATATCACTAAACAGTGGGTGATATCACAGTAGTTACATCTTTTAAACAAGTCTGATACACAGATACACACACAGAGAGAGAGAGAGAGAGAGAGAGAGAGAGAGAGAGAGAGAGAGAGAGAGAGAGAGAGAGAGAGAGAGAGAGAGAGAGAGAGAGAGAGAGAGAGAGAACCTGCAGAGGGTCAGGCAAGTCCTGAGGAGTCAGCTGAACGGTAAGAACAAGATCCGGGCCATCAACACCTACGCCCTGCCCGTGATCAGATACCCTGCTGGGGTAATAGGCTGGCCAAAGGAGGAGATAGAAGCATAGAGGGTTTCACCCCAAGTCCAGCACCCTGAGGCTGTACACTAAGCGGAAGGAAGGAGGCCGGGGACTGGTGAGTGTCAGCACCACAGTCCAGGATGAGACAAGAAACATCCATGAATACATCACGAAGATGGCCCCAACTGACACCGTGCTCAGTGAATACCTCAGGCAGCAGAAACCCAAGAAAGAGGAGGAAGGCGAGGAACCATCATGGAAGGACAGGCCCCTGCACGGTATGTACCACCGGCAGATAGAGGAGGTGGCTGATATCCAGAAATCCTACCAGTGGCTGGACAAAGCTGGACTGAAAGACAGCACAGAGGCACTAATCATGGCAGCACAAGAACAAGCTCTGAGTACAAGATCCATAGAGGCTGGGGTCTATCACACCAGGCAAGACCCCAGGTGCAGGCTGTGTAAAGATGCCCCTGAGACAATCCAGCACATAACAGCAGGGTGCAAGATGCTAGCAGGCAGGGCATACATGGAACGCCATAACCAAGTGGCCGGCATAGTATACAGAAACATCTGTGCCGAGTATGGCCTGGAAGTTCCGAGGTCAAAATGGGAGACGCCCCCAAGGGTGGTGGAGAATGACCGGGCTAAGATCCTGTGGGACTTCCAGATACAGACGGACAAAATGGTGGTGGCTAACCAACCGGACATAGTGGTGGTAGACAAACAGAAGAAGACGGCCGTAGTGATCGATGTAGCGGTTCCGAATGACAGCAATATCAGAAAGAAGGAACACGAGAAGCTCGAGAAATACCAAGGGCTCAGAGAAGAGCTCGAGAGGATGTGGAGGGTGAAGGTAACGGTGGTCCCCGTGGTAATCGGAGCACTAGGTGCGGTGACTCCCAAGCTAGGCGAGTGGCTCCAGCAGATCCCGGGAATAACATCGGAGATCTCTGTCCAGAAGAGCGCAGTCCTGGGAACAGCTAAGATACTGCGCAGGACCCTCAAGCTCCCAGGCCTCTGGTAGAGGACCCGAGCTTGAAGGATAAACCGCCCGCAGGGGCGAGATGGGTGTTATATATATATATCTCAAAAGATCTCTAACAAATCTACTTTAATAAATTACTCATGGTCAAAGAGAGTCAGGCTGACTGCATCGAATTACCCAGTATGATGGCAAATTGAAAGCATGGACTGAAAAAGGACATGTACATCATCATTTCATTGGTAAAGATATTTAGAAAAATGTCATAGTTTGAAGAAACAGATGAATATTCCGCTTCACAAATAGAATCACACATTTAATTAATAAATAATCAATTGAAGCACCAATAATCTTTTCTGATGATGGCAGTGATGGAGGTGTTAGGTTAGTTAGGTGCATTGATTACCTGGTAACGCTTCATGTCCTTAACACGGTCTAGAGACACTGAGCAGTCGGTCCAGAACAGCGTCCAATCTTCACCGTCCATCGCCTCTCTGAGGCCGTATCTACGAGCAGCTCGCCACACTGTGACAAATCAAACATTTCGCATCTTAACAGCACTCCATCTGTTTCCCACAGGCAACCAGAGGCCCCTCTCTGCTTGTACAGTGTTTTAAAGTGTATTGTAAAAAAAGCTGTTTTTTTTAGATAAAATACATAGAGTGAGACAAACTTTATAAAAATTACTGTTATTATTTAGATGGGATTTTTTTGTTTTGTTTTTTTATTCCTGGCAGTTTTAAAAGTAGGATTGGTTTATTGGTGATATTTTACTGTGCCGTTATTAGATGCTTTATCTGTTATTGAACCTTTTTGTTTTGTATTGTGTGAATTTGATGTGTTTTACAAAGTCTGTTAAGTAATCATGTGATTACTCCACATTTCACATTTGGGATTTTATATATTTATTTTATATTGAGCCTTGTGTGACCCCTTAGTTAATCAACTTCCTGAAACCTTTCAGTCATGATTGTTCTGATTGGCTGCCCCTCGTAAATAGCAGATTTGAAGTTTCCCTGCTCACGCCGAGAGGAGGAATATAAAATATGAAACTGAGTGTTTAGAGCTGTCTGAAACCCTAAACACTAAACACTCAAAGATTAAATCAGGGTGAGCTTTTGGTGCATTGTGACTTCATTATTTGAAACTTGCCCACGCTCAATATGATCATACATCTCTATAATACTGTATATATGATGAAAATAAGGATTTACAGCAGAGAGCCAAATGGAAAAAGCACTGTCCACATGCTTTTATCTATTTGACATCTGTAGTATTTGTATTCAGCCTTGTCTAGCTAGAAACAACTTAAAATTGGACATTTTTGATTTAGTGATCTCTAGCAGACGTACCACTTTCATATTTGCAGTTGGTGAGGTTGATCCACAGTCATCTGAAAGACAAGAGAGACAGAAAGAGGGACAGACATCTGCTTTGCTGCACAGTGCCTCGTTTTGCTCTCCTGAACGATGAGGATAAGTGAGAAAAGAGACCTTAAGAGCCTCCAGGACGAGTTATAGAATCATAACTGACAGGGTGCTTGGCAGTTAATATACCTGCAAAGGGAGATAACAGCAAAAGTACAACCCCAGTTCTGAAGTAGTTGGGATGCTGTGTAAAATCTAAATGAAAACAGAGTGCAATGATTTGCAAATCTCATAAATACATATTTTATTCACAATAGAACACTGAAAACATATCAAACGTGTTATATCTATTCCAAACACTCAACAGAAATAAATGACAAACAGTTCAGTAAATAAGGAGAAATTATTATTGTGCTACACTTGGCAAGGGAAAAACCCAGAATAAGATTTCAAACTCTTTTACTGGCAAAGAGCAAGGGAGAGCTTACATTACTGTGATTAAAAGATTATTATACTCTGGCACAATTAGGGGCTCTATTTTGCTGTTGCAACTCAAATTACAAAGTAAGATGGAAGGAAATCTAAGAGCACATTTCTGGGGATATTCTAATTCAAGCACAGCTGGGTGATTACAAAAAGGGATCCGGAATTAAATGGACATAGGTAGCATATGGATTAATCCCATTCATGGATGATACGGTGAACTGTGTTCGCAGACAGTGTTTTCTGGAAGTGTCCCTGAGCCTGTGTATTTCAATGACAAAACCATGCCTGTTTTTAAGGCAGTGCCACCTGAGGGCCCAAAGATCACACAGGCATCTAATGTAGATTTTGACTGTAACAATATCCTGATATCTGTATCACAATTTATAGACACGCTTTTTTGAGGTGAGCCTCTCTCTACATCCCCATCATGTTACCAACTTGTTGCTAATTAAGCTAATTAGTTGTAAAATGTTTCTTTTTAGCATCAAATACTTATATTGAGTTCACGTGACATCCTTCTAAATTACTGCAAACTCAAAACTGTTAGGATCCTAGGTTTTTAGGTGATGTGTTTTATGTTTTTTGGTTTATTTTGGGATTTGTTCTTGTTCCATGGCATGTTGTCTTTATAGTTTAATGTTGCTTTCCTTGTACTTCCAAATTTTGGTATTTATATTTTCGGTCCTTAGTTCTGTATCAGTGTTAGTTTCACTCTTGTGTCACCCTTGTTCCTTGTTTTGTATCTGTGAGTAGTCAGTCTTTGTCTCTGTATTTGTTTGCCTTTGGTCTGTGTCCAGTTTCATGTCAAGGTCATAGTGTGTATCTGTTTATCTTCTTTGTTTAGTTTGTAATATTGGGTTATCCTCATCTATGATCTCTCTCTCTGTGGTTGTCTGTTCTCTCTGTTAATTGTTTCAGATTAGTCTTGTGTCCTCTTTCAGTCATGTCTCTGTGTTCTGTTACTCTGTTCCTGTGTCAAGTTTGTGTGTCTTGTCTGGGCCTCTGTCTCTGAGTTTGTTATGGTTCATGTCTTATTTTGATAGTCCCTTTTCTCATGTGTCTCTCATCAGTTAGATTCTCTTCACCTGTGTTGCCCAGGTGTTTCCTCTCTGCCCCGATTCCTTCCTGTGCATATATTGTCCATATAATTAATTCCTGTTTAGTCTGAGTTTTGGTATTTTTGTATTAAAAGCTGTTTTGAGTGCAGTCCTGCCTCTGAGTCTGCACCCTGCCAGCTACACATTAACACATGACAAAAATAAGGAAATTAACATTTAACTTCAGTTACCAAGTTGACACTTCTTAATTTTTACTTTTCTCATCTTAAAAACTCCTAGGTTCACAATCAACCCATGTAAGGTTGGAAGTGCAATTTGAATAATGGACACACTCTTTTGGAAGAATTTTGTCTGGTTGGAGGAGCCAAAGCAGCCAATTTTACAGAATAGTGAGTTACACCCACTTAACAAAACTTTGAAAAGAATTAACCCAACATTTCAAAGGTATCATTTTATCATCTGTATACATATTAGATTAATTTTTCATTTAATTATAGTCAATAAATTCAATAAATATTTTAATTCTGGAAAGATTACCAATTTAAGAATATATCTGAGCCTTTTGTTGCCCCTTACCAACTTTTTGAGACATGTTGTTGCCATCTAATTCAGAAAGCGCTAATATTTTTCTTAAAAATGGCACATTTTCTCAGTTCATGTTCTTTTGTGAATAAAATAATGGTTCATGATCTTTGCAAAACATTGCATTTGCTCGTATTCACATTTTATACAGCGTTCAAACTTTTTCAGAATTGCCATCGTACAAATGGACGAGCTCTAGCAGTAAAGTACCTCTTCTTGCTTTTCCTTCTCTGCTTGTTGACGGGCTGCGGCATGCATTTGCAAGATTCAGTTTGGCTTTCGCTCTCCTCTCCCTCACCCCGCTGCTCACATTTATGTGTGTCGGTGTTTCTTTCTGGGCTGTCCAGAGGTAGACCCATCCTGAATGAGAAACATGTGCTCAGCTGACCTGCAAGGCATGCCAAAAACTTCATGAAATTGTGACACAAACAGAAAAATGATCAATTTTCCAACACTCATATCTCTCATTCTGAATGGTATGTGCCATACAGCCACACAATGAAATTCAATCAAATAGAACAAACTACATGCTGTAAGTGCACGCGTGGAATCATGTTTCTGTTTCCATCTCTCTCATCAGGTGAGTGCTCTGGCTGTCAGCGTGCTGTCACAGGCCGGCATTCAAGGGTTATTGTGGCAGTACGGATACAGAGAGTGGGCAATACTACAGCCACAGTGAAATGATCCTAATAGCAAGCAGAAGTGCTAAAGTGTGACACTTTTTTACTTTTACTGCTTTTTATAACGTAAATTAAAAAGACACATCGTAAGTGGTGTAAGGAAGCAATACATGGACACAAGTGAAAATATCTCAGTCTATTCATTCTTCAGATGTTGTCTTTTAGTAGTATCCCTTCCCCATTTTCCCTGTTGAAGTGACAGACTTATCTTTTTATATTATACAGTTTATCTCCTCAACAACATCCTACCTTCGACTGGGAGTAGAAAGGCAGCACAAAGCACCATTCGCTGTCTCGATCACCCTGATCATCAAGTTTTTTGACAGGAAACTGTCGAGCCTAAAAGCACTTTTACTAAATGACCACACTGAAATGATCACCAATGATCACACTCTTCCAGATAAACATCACTAAACTTATTTGTAATTTTATATAAGTAGCAGGTATCACTGCAAGTATAAGCAGAGAGACATGGCACTCAGAATCCTGAACTGAGATCTATGGGGGAAATTTAATAAAAGCAAAGAGGCTGCATAGAAACATAACTTTTAGAGGAAAATTATTTACTACTACTACTACTACTACTACTACTACTACTACTACTACTAATTTAAAGCAATCAGCAAACATTTTGAATGTTTTTTCATCAGATCTAAAATAACAATAAAAAAGATAATGATAATAATAATAATAATAATAATAATAATAATTTACTTTATTCCTGCAGTACATTTAAAAGGGTTTACAACTTGCTTTGAAGGAAACGGAAAGCAGGATAGTTTAGACTTAACCAGACAGCCAAATGTCAAATTTACACATATAAAAAAAACCTACAAAACATAAAGATTAAAAATATAAGACTAAAATCAGACAGTCAGAGGTGATTTAAACTTGGTTACTGACTCTGAAAAGCTTATCTCTTCAAGGAAGAGTGTTCTGACGCATCCTGATAGCAAAAGGATTGTCGTTTTTATGACTTTAATCACAATTTTGAAACAGTCAGGAGGGGTACAAACTGTTGATAACCTGTTATCTCACCCCTTTTTTTTTTAATCAAGAAAGCCAATGAAAAGAAAGCCTTACTATGTTGAACTTGGTTCATAGTACACACCTCTGTTGTCTATAATTAGTCCCCAGTATACAATATACGATTCATTTAGCGTGGATAATTCTAGCCCAGGGGTGGGCAATCTCAGTCCACGAAGGCCGGTGTCCTTGCAGGTTTTAGATCTCACCTTGGGTCAACACACCTGAATCACATGATTAGTTCGTTACCAGGCCTCTGGAGAACTTCAGGACATGTTGAGGAGCTAATTTAGCCATTTAAATCAGCTGTGTTGGTTCGAGGACACATCTAAAACCTGCAGGGACACCGGCCCTCGTGGACTGAGATTGCCCACCCCTGCTCTAGCCTATTAGTGTGGCATTGTGTGAAATACACAAAGACAACGTACAGGTCTTAACTCGGGTTATTTACGTGTTCTTGTGTAAACATCTTTCTGCATTCTGACCTAAACTGAGTCACTGTCACAGCAGCGTCTCAGCCGTTCGCCTCTGACTCTTGTCTGGTGTCTTACAGGGTCAAGGTGAGTTCAAGTGAACTCCTGGTAATGATCGTGACAGAATACTGCGGGTTGGTGGCATTAAAGAGGGACACCACAGGTACACAGTGGGAGGTTACGGTGCCAGGTAACAGCACTCGGATCCAATGATCTGGATAATCCTGACCCTGAACTGTGAGCTTTACACTGCCTCGAAACACCCCACTGACCTCAGCCCAGATACAGTTACAGCCCCGTGAAGGATTTCTCCAAGGCTCTCCTTCAGTGTTCAACAACAGCAGGTACATAAGTAGCACCTTTGTGCCCCCAATCCTCAGCAAACAATGGCATGCTCCAGTAAAGTGGGACTTTAACTGGTAATTATCACTACGTAACATCAGACTAAATGTCAGACTAAACTTTGACATGCCACGCTAACACTTACTAAAACTATGCAGCACTAAGCACAGTGTTTAGAGGGGATACACTGTATTGTCTAAAACTTGACACTAATGTAATGCAATGCAAATGAGAAAAACTATACATAGAAAAAACATACAACAATTACAACTTCATATGGATTTTTTCACATATACACATGCAGCAGGCTGCAAAACCCTTTCTCAATTGTATCAAGTTGTTTAAATAAAGTAAATTCAATTCAGTTCAATTAATAAAAATGCAAAATTAAGTCTATATCATTTGCACAAGCTAATAAATCCAAGTCTAAAAAAACTGCTAACAGTTCAAAAAGATTCAAAGAGGAACTCTGTCACTTGACTAATTTCGGTGGTGAACGGTAACTAAAACTAACCCAGTTTAATTCAGCAGTATTGGGATAATTCACCCGTGCATCCATCCAGCCATCCATTTTCAGACACTTTGACACTTATCCAGGTGATGAGGGCAGCAGACTGAACAAAGACACCCAGACCTGCCTCTCCTTAGCCACCTCCTCCAGCTCTCCTGAGGGGATACCAAGTAATCCCCTGGCCAGCTGAGAGACATAATCTCTCCACTATGTCGTGTGTCGACCCAGACCTTGACTGACCAGTAAGTCGACAGCTTTGCTTTCAATTTTCTGACTTTTCTCTATCACATAAGATCAGTACATTATCTACATTACTGCAAATGTGTCAGTCCATCTGTCAGCTTCCTGCTCTCATCTCCTCTCGCTTGTGAACGAGACCCTGAGATACTTTAACTGCTCTACTGGAAGCATAAACTCCTTCTAGCCCTGTAGTGGACACTCCATCCTGTTAGCACTTGGAGGTGTTAATTCTCATCCCAGCCAATTTATAAACCACCCCAGTACAAGCTGCAGGTTGTTGCTCTACGAAACCAACAGAACATCATTGTATAAAACCCCAATTTATTTAATCCAAACCAAGCTCTTACTGTGATGGAACAGGGGTTGAATACCTCACGAAAACTACAACCCACAAAGAGGCATGTGGTTGAATGTCTTTTCCTACAAAACTCACATAGATGGGTTGGGCAAAGTCTAATGTGCCCTCAGACAGCCCTGAGAGGATATAGGGCTGAGACAAAACTGCAATCGTGTCCAAGGGACATATGATTCTGTCCGTCACCCTGACATAGACCTGAGGCCTTGAGAGTGGCAGTCTACCTTTCCTCTAGTTTGCCTTTCCTGATTATGATTGGACATATCTTGGCACAATCTGCTGAGTTTTTGTCATTTCTAAGGTGAAGTTTGTGGTTCTGTTGAATGACAACTAATATTTGGGCTTTTAGCACTCAAAACCTGTTGCATTTGACTGTTTTCAGTTCTATGTCAGTGTATCTGATAAACTGACAGCTCAATAGTGTCTCATCATCCTTTGATAAAGTTCTCACTTACCTGCACTGGTGAAGTCATCGATATTAGAGGGTGTTGCTCCCCCTTTGTCCACACCTCTTTGAATCAGGGATCTCAGCTTCAAGAGCTTCTTAAGACACTGCCACACTCCTCAACAAGCAAACAGGTGAGCCACGTCTCTGTACCTCTGGAGCCTTAAAAAAGCAGATTTGTATCATCAGCTCAGATTGACTTACTTAGTTTGACTCAAGCAGTGGATCTGGTGACCAATTAGAAACAGTGGGGACAAAAAATAAAAAACCCAATCCCTCCTGAAAAGATTGAGAGATCTTAGTGGGGAGCAAGTGGAGAGGTATAATCCCTGACATTTGTTCGGTGAAATAGGAGAAGTGCTTTTCAACGCCTCGACTTGTTAAATTTAAATCTGTGCTGAAAAGAGCTGCAGCAGTGTGTGGTGTAAGTGAACAGGCTGGACATCGATCTTCCTGGCCAAGCTGAAACGAAGCACCTTCAGCCGGAGCATGAAGACAGAAGAGAAGATGTAGGACAAACATTTGGCAAAGAAGAATAAAAAGTAGAAACGCGACACTGTACCTTGCTGCTGAACAGGCCTTAATTAGACATAACGGGCCTGGACAATAATGATGAGGTGAAAGAGTAGCACAAAATCTGGTGAGGCTACAAGCTGGCACTGATCAGACGCCTTGATTAATCAGTCAATCAACATTAATTAATAATCAGCTGACATCTTACTCCCTTCCACACTCACTTATCTATGTCCTGCCTTTGTTATGATGCTTTAAAGATCTACTGCTAAGCTTCAAGCGACTGAACTGACGAGTCGTGACTGCACACGCTGTTCCAGGTATTTAACTGATATGTGTGTGTGTGAGCCTCATGGGAAATTATAGTTTAATGCAGGGGTGTCGAACTGCTTGTTTGTTTGTTTGCCACATGGAACCAATTTTAGTGGATCAATAAAACCAAAGAAATACATATACATAAATTCTGGTCCATACATTTACAATACAAAAAGGATAAAGAGTTTTTCCATATTCAGTCAGCCTGCTGTTATCACAATGAAAAGCTTTAGGGTGATTCCTTATCAGAAGCATATTACTTCAGTTTGTCAGTAAAAGGGCCTGCAAAACTAGCAATAACCCACACAACATTCAGTAAAAACCAATGCCCATCCACTGGGCTGGATTTGACCTGTATTAAATGAGAGTAAGAGTCTCTGGAACAATCTGAAAATCAAATCAAAAAAGCCAGTCACTTCTTTCTAAGTTACATCTTTTATTCCCTAAACAATTTCTGTACATTTTTCATACAGCTGATTGGTCTTCATATGCTGTTTCCCCACAATGCTTGCTTTAGTATGCTGCTCCTGTAAAGCACTTTTGTAATGTGGCTTTGATAAGGACTATATATATTTTGACCAAACTCTTTATTGTAACTTTTAGTCAGTTCCTGTTCTCTTTGAAGCTATTTATGTTCATTTTGCACTTCCTTTTAGGCTGTCTAATCTTGCTGTGGTTTCTTTTTAGTTATAATTTGATTTTAGTCGTTTGTGTTCATTTTGCATCTTCTTTAGCTTCTTTTTGTTTCTCTTTGCAGATACAGATATTTTTGTTTTGCTTCATTACACCAAATGTAACTATTTTGATTCCTTCAATTACCATTTAAATGCTGCACTCCCACTGGTAAATGTCACCTAGATTATACTTGTAGCAAAGAAGCGTGGATCGGGCACAGTAACGTTTAGAAAGTATTTTGAAGGTTAGCATGATACAAAGGGCGCAAATTACTTTTTTTTTTTTTCCCAAAAGTAAAAAGTATTCAAAAGAAAATGCATTGGTAGACTTCAAAGAGATTTTCTTTAAGGTACAGTATTGTATGTTATCAAGTTTATTCTCTAATTTAAGCTACCCACGGTGTTGAGGTGCTAACTTGAAATGTGACGATAAGCTCACGCAGAAAGGAGGCACAGGCTTACAGAGCTTCTCTTTTCGGAACCATCCTCAAGCCATTTTCACGCAAAAACGTCTCTAAATTTAAATTTCAGTGACAGGTTGCGAGTGTTTCTCCCAGTGCAGTAAAAAAACAAAACAAAAGAAGTTTATCTGTGCTTTTAAAATCAAGCAAACGTCTAGTAAAGAAAACTGACCGCACAGCTTGACGCTAGACGTGTTGTTTCTATGGCAACACAACGCCGACCTCTCCCCAGCTCGGTCAGTTTTAAAAAGCTTTAAAAAGGAAACAAAATGTGAATTTACCGATGGATGTGGTATCCTCTTGTTATCGGTGAGTAACACTAAGCGAGCAGCCTTCCGTATTGTTAATGTTGCTGGCGTGTCCTGCTCTTGGTCTTGGCTGGGAGGACCGAGGAGCCCTATAACCTACAAATGTAAACATGAGTCGAGGAGAAGACGAAGACCCTGTTAAGACTTTTAGCCAATCACAAGTCAGGGGTGTGAGAGTTCTCGTCTCTAATTGGTTGTTTGTTTCACCGATGAGGAAAACTGCATCAACAGGTGCACCACGTATCCCATGCGTGAAATACTGTGAATCTTTGTTTTGCTTTCTTTTGTTCTTGTTTTTATTGCAGCACTCAGAAAAGTTTTCAGTCACAATACATAATAGAAGATTTTCGGTATAATTCTAATCATTTTAGGTACTCAAAGCAAAAAATATGTTTTTTAAAAAAGATGTGCAAAAAAGGATTTTGAAGGAAATGTTATTTTGTAAAAGACAGACATTTCAGTGTGGCAAAAGCTAAAAAGAAAACCCACTGAATTCTTAAAAGTATGACAAGAGGTAGTAAAAATGTTGGGAGTCTTGCAGGTTTTAAAGTCATAACTACAGAAAAAGAGCCTGGCTCCCTCTTGTGTTTCCATCTCTAGTTGTAAGCAAAGTGTTAAAATTGGACTACATTTCCCAAGATGCAGCCATCATTAGAATGCCTTCACAGATAATCTGAAACAAGAGGTCCAAGCCTTTGTGCATACTGACTATAAGTTGTGTGTCTTACTGCTTCGGTAGTTTTGTATTTTTAATTTTATTGCATTCAGCCCGTAGTTTTTATTCATCTTAACTTGTAACCTTATAAAAGTATACACACACACACACACACACTTTATATTACCTTTATTCTTACACACACTTTGACTCACTTATGCAGCTTTCTTGTAATTTCTTTAAGGAGTCTTCAGGAATATTTTTAGAGATGTCTTGAAGGACATTCAAAGCTGTTCTTTGGATGTTGGCTGCCTTTAGCTCTGTTCTCTGTCGGAATGATCACACACTGCTTCAATAATTCTGAGGTCTGGGCGCCATGAATCATGGAGGCCAGTCCATGAGTGATGGTGTTCCACTCTGTGATTTTTCTTTCCTTGTATGGTCTTACTGCATTGGCTGTGTGTTTGGGACCATTGACATGCTGAAAAATAAAACTGTTGCCAATCAGACGCTTTCCAGATGGTATTGTATGGTGAGTCAAAATCTGACCTTGTTTCTTTGCATTCATAATTCCAACAATGATGACAAAATCCCAACACCACCGCCAAACCATGACAGAGCATCCACTGTGTATTACAAATGGTTGTGTCCATTAATTTCAAGTTTGGATTCATCAGACCTGTCAACACTGAATTTCAGTCCAGTTCTGGTGTAATCTGGCATGCCTCTGCCCTTCCTCCCACTTTCCCTTTATTAAGCACGACTTCTTGACAGCCATCCTTACACTGAGACCATTTCTGATGAGGATTCGGTAAATAGTAGATGAATCAACTGAAAGGTCAGATCTTTTTTGTGTAGACCTGCTATGTCTCCTTTACCCTCCACTTTTCCACTTTCCTCAAATTAAGTGACATACAGAAAACCACAATAAGATATGCACCTTGTCGATGCACAAGTACTATTTTACACCTGTTAAACTGTGTTATCTTTGGTATTTTTCATAGCTTACACTAAAGAAATATCAAGAAATTATGTGTTTCTGCGGTGGTAACAAAGTGCCTAAAGATACAGTTTAAAATTGGTTCTTTGCTCAGTTTTCTGTTATCTGTAGACAACATGGGTTCAACACTTCAGCTACATGCTTCTTTCAAGCTTGAATGAGTTATAGGTCAGTGTTAAGTGGGTTAATAAACAAAACATTCCTCTAAATGAGGAATGATCAAGTACGAGGACTGGACTAAAATCAGGGCAAAAGCATCCAATTTGAAAGACCTTCAGAAAGCCTGGAGGAGGTACAAATTACAAAATATGAAAAACTGAAGGGAAGGGTTAAAACAATGTTTAAAATGTATTGTTTAAATAAATATTATTTTTTAAAGCACTATTCAGGTTCTCAGGACTAGACAAATATAACATATAATCATTCATATCTGACATCTGCAAAGAGCTTTAAAAGTTTTTCTGGGTTTCCCCCCGAGGCATGAGGTTTTAAAAGATTGTTTTCAGCTCTTACGTGACATGCCCGAAAAAAGCCCCTTCTGCGTCACTATGAGGTTTGTAACGTTTACGTGCTGGCAAAACAAATATCCGACGAGCATGTGAAGGCAGCACTCAGCTGGTAGTTCCCTGAGCAGCAGACGTCGGAGCAAGGTACTGACAACTGACAGAAAATATGTGAGTTTTATGTGTTTAGTCGAACATCTGACTGCGATTTTAGGATTATTAGAAGAGTTTCTGTTGTAGTTTTTATCTTGTATGCGTGGAAGACGTCGGTTAAGTCCAGGGTGCGGTCTTTTAGGCTGTTTTGCTTTCGATTTCTTTTCTTTTTTTTAATGATCTATCGTGAGTTTACGGCCTTCAAAAGTTTATAAAACACATTTAAGGTCATCGGCTGGCAAGGGGGATGTCTTAAAAATAGCATTTAAGTCATTTCAGTTGTAGGAAAGTTGATTTTCAGACCGTTTTTGGAGCGTAAACAGTCAAAGAATAGAACAATGGTAAGTGCGCAAAAGCAAATAAGCAACAACATCAGGAGGAGGCCTGTAACACCGGTACTGCTTTCTATCCTGACACCGAGAGCTTGCTGCACCTGTTCTCATCTGTCAGCGTCCTGAAATGTTTCATCATCGACCTTTATATGTTTTCTGGCAGACTGCATCTCAGCATGGAGAGCAGCACTACAGAGGTAGCAGACCACTCGGCGCGCACCTTCTCCCAGGTGGTGTTCATCGACATCCCTCAGTCATACCCACCGTCCACCCACGTCACCTGCAGCTACACCCTCACTGCGGCCTTCCAGCCCAACCCCAGGGACTGGGTGGGCATCTTTAAGGTGGGCTGGATCAATTAAATCCTCAACTTTTTATAAATGTTAAATCAAAGAATGTCCTTCTTAAGCTTTTCTACCCTTTTCCAGGTGGGGTGGACCACAACAAAGGATTATCATACCTTTGTGTGGGTGGAACCATGTATGGATGTAGTTGGGGAACAGACAGTGACAAGGCAAGCTTTCTTTAAGGGTAAGAAATGCTTTCACTTCTGTTTCCAGGTGAATGTGTTTGGCTGTGTTTGTAGTGTACACCCTAGTTGTGTCTTAAATGCAAACAGTTTAGGATTAAATCTGTTTTTCCTGAGCTGCTGTGACAATGATCTGCACAGACAGATATGATTGTATCCAGGTTTCACACACAGATTCATATTTTTCTTTTTGTTTTTTGTCCAGTTAAAATGGCAGAAGCTTAGAGTTCAAACAATCCATCACCGGTTTTTCAGCTTTACAATAAAGTATCCACATATTTTATGCCTCAAAGAGGTGAAAGTACCCAATGTTTTGCACACAAGAAAGTCAATGTTATATAACCAAAATCTAAGCTTTTACAGAGCCTTATTTTCATAATAATGAAACTTTTCTTGATATTTGGTTTTTTAACTTGTCAATCAGAAACCATTTTTAGCCAATTTTACAAGAACATGTAAAAACAAATCTATCATTCTGGCATCTTCAGGGTTTTTTGTGTGTTCAGTTTATTGGGGGAGTTTAAAATGTAATATGGATCTTTTTACATTTTTTAGCATTTTATTGATTGAGAAACAAAATAATAAACGTTTCAAAGAGCAGTGAGAGTTTTTGATTCATCATGACATCAAGATCTCGCTATCCGTTTCCTTCAGATTACTACCTGCCCAAAGATGAGATCGAGTTCTACCAGTTCTGCTACGTCGACAGCACCGGTCAGGTGCGAGGAGCCAGCACTCCTTTCTGTTTCAGAAGCCCTGCGGAGCAAAGCCTGGAGAGCAGCCCGGACGACGACCTCCTGGTTATCACAACACAGGTAAGTGACTTAAACCAGACATAAAAGAAGCGGCAGGGTAGCCAGGGTAATGTAGTGAGGAGTGATGTGGTGTTGAACAAGCTGGAGATAGGCTTCGAGACTCTGATTAGAGGGTATTACAGCAGATGACGCCAAGGAAAAAGATGCATAACTTTTGAAATATTTTTCCACTTGGTGAAAGCATGGCAGCGTCACCTTGTTGATATGTATGTCAGAGAGTTACAGATCGCACCCAGATGGTGGGCGGAGCTTGATGTTGAAGGACTGGTTTTTGACGTTAATTTCCAAGCTGCAGGTCAGGTATGTAAGGCCAAATAAAAGAGGGTTTACAGCCTCAGAGGTTCATAAGTGCCATTCCAAAGGCTGGATAAATGGGGAGGGTTCAACCATTGTAAAATCTTTGTGAATCCATCTGCTGTGGGAAATAACAAAGCTAAAAGTACCTATATTTGGAGTAACTAAGCTGTAGGAAGTTTTCTGACATCCAGAAATGAAGCTGCAAGACAAAAAACAAGAGGCCACCTTAAAACCATCTTAAAATATGGAGCTCAGCTTTGTGACGGTACAGCAAATAAAGATGCCTCATATGCCACGTTAATGAATCAAAAATTTAAAACACCATGAAAAAAAGAAAGCCTTTTGCCCACCTACACTCGCCACCTTTCAAATTACTTCTTCAAGCTTCAAAGCGAGTTCATAGCCTCACAAATGTAAAAGGCTCATCTGGAACGCCATCACGCTGACAAAATCCAGCCACAGACACCCAGACGTGCAGTATGAACGCATGAGAAGTATTTAAACCAGTTCTGTGGCATTTCCTGCTGCAGTAGGTGCTTTGTTATGATGATGCATACACAGACTCAAAGTGAAAACATTACAAGCTTTGCTGTCTAAGCTGGTAAAAACAAGTTATACATTCTAATAACAAAGCCTTTAAAAAGACTGTTACGGTCCTAGCAGGGCCTCCTAGCAGGGTCTCCTCCTGACATTGTCCTGGAGTGGGTGTGGTCTCTCACCCCCCTGCCTAGGTGCCGTCCGTTTGGTACAGCTGACTCCCATCAGCAGTTAGAGGTACTTAAGGCCAGGGATAGGTGAGCTCTAGGCCAGAACCAAGCCAGGTAATTATAGACCGATAGCTTTACCATCACATATATGTAAAGTTGTAGAGAGAATGATAAATGAAAGATTAATGTATTATGTAGAAAGTAGAGGATTTATCTAAATATCAAAGTGGATTTAGAAGAGGGAGAAGTACTATGGATCCAGTATTGTGTTTGGAGCATGAAACTAGGAGGGCTCAAATAAATAAAGTGTGTGTGGTGGTAGTGTTTTTCAATATAGAGAAAGCTTATGATATGATGTGGAGAGAAGGTTTGTTAATTAAAATCCATAAATTGGGTATTAGGGGGCAGATGTATAGGTGGATTTTGGATTTTTTTTAAAGGGTACGCAAATACAAGTGAGAATTGTAAAGAGTGTTAGGGTTCCTGGGTCGTTGACCCAGTGGTTTCTGTTTTGTACCCTTTATTTGTGTTCTCTTCTTAGTTTATTTTTGTGAAGGTTTTGGTTTCTGTTTTGCATTTCTATTTTTTCCCCCAGTTCTTCTTGGTGTTTGATTATGTAGTTCTCAGGTTTTGGTTTCCATACTCCCTCTATTCTGTGTCCAGTCAGTGTCTGTGTCTGCCCTGTTCCCACGTCTCTGTTACAGTGCCTGCTTGTGAGTCTGTGTCTATAAGTTCAGTCTGTGTTTCCTGTTTTACTTTGAAAGTCCGTATCTCATGTTAATGCGTCTGGTTTTGCTTCCTTTGTCTCGTCAGCCCTGTTTTGTCCCAGCTGTGTTTCCCTCCTGTCTCTCATCTTTTGATTGCCCCCTCTGTGTATTTAAGCCCTGTGTTTCTGTGTCAGTGTCGCGATCTACCATCATATTGTACTGTGTGTTCTGTCTGCCAGCCTGCCGCGTTAGTTTATTTTGTATTGTAGTTCAGCCAGTTTTCTGTTTTGCTGTCCAGCATTAAAGCTGTATTTGAGTTCCCTTTTTGTTTCCGTGAGTCTGCATTTTGGGTCCTTTTCCTGCCTGCACACAGCCTTCACATGACAGTTATTCAGGAGAGGTTTTCTGTAGAGAACGGGACTCCTCAGGGGAGCATAGTGAGTCCCTTGTTATTTTCTCTAATGATTCATGATGTGTTTAATGATATAGAGCGTGGGGTGGGATGTTCACTTTTTGATGGAGCCTTATGGAGGAAAGGGAGGAATGTAGAATTTATTGTAAAGAAGCTGCAGGAAGAAGTTAGTAAAGTTGAAGAGTGGTCGTATAAGTGGGGCTTCAAATTTTCAGTTTGATAAGACTAAGACAATGATTTTTACAAAGAAAAGGGTCAGTGAGGAAGTTAAAGTGAAGCTATACGGCGTGGAATTAGAAAGTATGAGGAAATTTAAGTTTCTGGGTTTGTGGTTGGATGGGAGGGTAACTTGGGGTGCACACATTCAGGAATTGGTGGGTAAGTGTAAAAAGGTTTTAAATATTTTGAGGTGTTTAGTTTGGGGGGGATTGGGGAGCGAATAGGGAATCCTTGGGGGCCATATACGCTGGGTTGGTGAGGTCAATGTTAGATTATGGTTGTGTGGCATATAATTCGGTAGCAGACACTACTCTTGGGAAATCAGATGTTATTTGGTATCAGGTGTTAAGACTTTGTACTGGGGCATTTAAAACAATGCCTACTGTAGCCTTGCAGGTGGAGATGGGGGAGATGCCACTAGGATTGAGGAGAGAACATCTTAGATTGAATTATTGGGCAAATTTACAGGGTTGGGGCAGGATCACCCTAAACTAGAAGTATTTAAACCTTGCTGGTAGAAAGAAAGAAGGGAATTAAAGAACTTTGGATGGGTGGGGGGGGCTAGAGAATTTAATTTGGATCAGTTAGTCATATGTCAACGAGTGCCGTGGCCTGCAATCCCTCCATGGATACTTCCTGAAGCAGTAATAGATTTTGCATTATTGGACAAGAAGAGTAAGGATAGGATAGCCAGTCTAGACTCCCATTCAGTTCAGGGTTACATTGAACAGTATGATGGGTATGTGCAAGTATATACGGATGCTTTAAAGAATCCAGCTAGTCAAGCGGGGGTAGCAGTGGTGATTCTGGATTTTATGGTAGAAATTGGGAAGAGAATAAATGATGGCTTGTCTGCGTTTACAGGAGAAATGATAGCAATTCTATTAGCGGTTCAGTGGGCGGAAGAGATGAGGCCATTGAAAGCAATTATTTGTTCAGATTCAAGAGCAGCCTTGCTCAGTCTACAGAGCGATCATTCAGAAGGTCGATCAGATATTTTAATAGAGATTCGGCAAACTCTTTTCAGAATACATATGATGGGTCTGGTAGTAGTGTTTGCATGGGTCCCGGCTCACTATGGGGTGAGGGGGAATGAAGAAGCAGATAGGTTGGCAAAGGAAGCCACTTATCATAGGATAGATGATCTGGCGGTGAGGTTTGGTCAAGCGGATTAAGAGTATTATAAAGCTAGAAATGAGGGGTAGATGGCAAAAACAGTGGGAAGAAGAAAGGAGGGGAAGGTGCTTATATAAAATTCAAAAGGGGGGTAGGAGAAAGGAGAGCCACAAGAAGGAGTAGGCGAGAGGAGGTGGTGGTGTCAAGAATGAGATTTGGACATACAGGATTGAATTCTACACTATTGTTGATAGGGAAACATAATTCAGGGAAATGTGGTTATTGTGGACAGGAGGAAACTTTAGAACATGTTATTTTGCAGTGTTGGAAGTATAAGGTAGAGAGGAGACAACTGGTCCAAAGTCTCAGTAACATTAAAATGAAATTGTCTCTATTAAGTTATTGCAAAAGGAGTCAGAGAATAAAAGTTATCAGGCTTTGTTTTAAGTTTTTGAGAGAAGGAAGATTGCTTGGAAGGATATGAAGGTGTGTGTGTGTGTGTGTGTGTGTGTGTGTGCTGCTTGACTCCTGCTCTGTGAAGAGGAGTGGGTCTGGTGATTAACCTTTTGTTTTGCTTAATTTTTCAGGGCTTTTGACCAACTACTCAGTTTCGTTGTTTTCTTCTTCTTCCTTTTTTTTTTTTTTTTTTTTTTTTTTTTTTTTAATGGTGATAGCAGTTTGACCGTCTCTGAGTTTTGTTGGAATGTAAATAAAACCTTTTAATTTAACAATTTTACCTCTTTCTCTCCTTTTTCAACCCGGATACTTTTTGTTACTTCCCCTCATCCCCTAGACCTTTTTAGGGGAACGTAACACTTACTTAAATCTGGGGCCAATTGCAGGTCTGACCTGTACATCCAGAACTGTCATTCTTGGGGTTTTGTATTGTATTTGTTGGTTAGTGATCTCATTTATGTGTTGTCCTGTGAACTGACTTGTCTTTTAGCCTAATTCCTTGAGGGTTTTTATTTTTCTAGCCCAAGTCTCATCTTTGCCTGTCTGAATTCTCGCCTGCGTGAGCGTCTTCCCCACCTTATCTCCACCTGCACCCCTTTCAACCCTGTGTACATTCAGGGCTATTGAAGAGCTTCTGAAGATGTTTGTTTTAGCCAAAAAAAACGTATCTGTGATCCCTGAGCGGTCTTTGCTCGCCATTATACTTCTAATACTTCAGAGGGGTTAAATGCAGTGCTTGCTTCTGACTTTTGTCTCTCCAACAACACATGAGAGCAGGTTGCAGTGTCTGAAAAGTAAACGGAGCTTTTTATTGACGTGTTTGTTTTTTCCTTTTTCCAGGACCAAGTCGAGCAGAGCTTACGCGAGAAAGCTGAAATGCAGAAAGAGCTGGATCAGATAAGAGCTGAAAACGAAACCTTGAAGAGTGCTCTACTGAGGGAGCAGCAGCAAGCTGCCAGCTTAAAGGTCCGCTTATCTTATTTTCCATTTGTCTTGTGCAACAGAGAAAATAGTAAAGTGTAAGCTGAACTTTGGTAAGCTGACTCAATGTTATTGATTCTCACACAGGGGCAGAATGAGCAAAAAGAGAAAGAAAAAGCTGAACTGGCCACTGAACTGGATCAAACCAAGCAACAGATTGAAAACGTCAGAAGCTCTTTGCAGCAGCAGCTGAAAGAAAATGACAGCTTGAAGGTTTGCCCTCGCTTCACATTTTACATCTAAACTCAGCACTTCGGCATCGGTGTAAAAACTTATGTTTGATGTTAGGAGGAGATGGTGATCCAGATGACGAAGCAGATGGAGATACAGCAGGGCAGCGTCACTGAGAGGAGGGAGCGGAGTTCATCGAGAACGAGCGAGGTAAGATGGATTCTGTCTCACTGTTAGACGGTCTAAAGTAAGTGAGCTTTGTTAAGTGGGAGCTTTGAACACCACCAATGTTTGGTTCTGGGCTACATGTGGACTAATCCACTGTCCAGCTCCCAAAGTGCTGAAAGGAAAATCGCGTTATGCTGGATTTGAAGTAATAAGCTGTAATATTTGATGTTTATGTTGCATTTTTAATATGCTTTGAGTTCTAAAGGTCTCAGTGATGATCTCAGTATGATTTCCCGGTTAAATTAAAAGTAAATAAAGAAGTCTGTAGAGCCAGTTTGCTCAGTGCAAGCCGTGTTTGTGCAAATTATGTGTGCAAGCAAACTTTTTCTTTTTTTTTTTTAACTGCCACACTTCACTCTAATGGCAGATATAAAAAATAAAAAATTCTTGATACCACAGTCATAGTTTTGTAAAATATTTGTTTTTCTTTCCTTTTTTCATCATTTTCAATCTTAGTTTCACATGTCAAGTGAACCCTTCTCCTATGCCCCCGATCTGAATCTTACAGTAACGTCTTCCTTGTTTTTACAGGAGAAATACGATCGAGCTGTGCAGAAGATCAACCAGCTGAAAGACGAGCGTGAAAAGCTGAAGGAGGCGATTGAGGCCCAGAGTGAGGAGATCTCCAAGTGAGTCGTTTTCTACTTCAAACCAAAACTTTTAGAACTTGTTTTTTTTTTTTTTCCTCTGCTTACTGATGCTCAAGTCTGTGCGTTTTAGGCTGAATGCAAAGGTCCGAGAAGGTGAACGGGAGCTGTTTAAAGCAAAGGACAGCATCCAGCTCATCGAGGTAAATCTTTAGTTAACTTTATGTACTGCTGTGATCATTTTAAATGGGCTGGCCTCAGAGTTCATCCATTCAGTTGTCATTTATTTAGAACCAGAAAAATACAAAAATATATATTGTATGTCTCCAAAAGTTGATTCTGTTCATCTGGACGTAGCGTTTCTGGATGTCAACGCTACGTCCAGATGAACAGAATCAACTTTTGGAGATTTACTTTCCTGGATGATTGAGAATGCATCAAGACATATATATTGTATGCTGGCAGGTGGACCTTCAGAGCAGCAGGAAAGAGAAAGAGAGGCTCGCTGCAGAACTGCAAAGACTGCAGAGCCTCAACTACAACGTGGACAAAATGCAGAGAGAGAACCAGGACTTACAGAGGAGGCTTTCAGTGCAGGAGACTCAGCAGAGCCCTTCGGATGACCTAAAGGTGCGAACAGGTTCAAAAAAAGGGGATCGTAACCTCCTAAAAAAAGTATCTAATTTCATGGCTTAAAGATGCATCTCCTCCTTAGTTTCAGTGTCAGACTCTTACCAGACAGCTACAGGAGACTCAGGCCAAGCTGGCAGCTGAAAAGGAGGAGACCAGAAACACCAAGATACGTAATGAGTATTTGGAGAAGGAGATGCAACAAATCCGGGATCAGCTGGAGAACGTGTGCAAAGCATTGGATGTCGAAAAACGAAAGAGCAGCAAATTTGAGGTGAATCTATGTGAAATTTTAAGCTTTTAAGATTTAATTTTTATCTGGTGTTTTTTTTTTTTTTTTTTTTTTTTTTTTTTTTTTTTTTTTTTTTTTGTTGTTTTGTTTTGTTTTGTTTTGTTTTGTTTTTTTGGGGGGAGGGATTCCTGCTCAAGCTCCACCTAAATCAGAATGAGCAAGAAAAATCAGCTGATAGTCATTAAAATACATATAAATAAATAAAGATAGAAGAAACGCTGAGAAAATTAAATTAAATGATGCTATATTTATCATGTGCATATTGAACTCTGAGCTACTGTCCAGAGTGCATGAAATTAAGTGCCTAAACTCATGATATAATATAAAGGTACAGACTAAAAATTCAGCTTATTATTTTTTAATATTTAGCTGATCTGATACTTTGTGAGAAATGTGCAAATATCAAACCCCAAGAGCCCCTGAACTCGACTCCATATGACACCTTTGGATTGGACCTCATTATAGTTCTCAGCGGGTTCGACACAGGCTGGAAATTCTTTAGACTTGAGCTGTTTTAATTCTGTGGTTTATTATCATTTTGGAATTTTTGACCTGCAGTTTGTCTGTTGGACGTTTCTGAAAATTGAACTTGGTTTTCTTTGATTTTTTCAGTTGCAAATCCATGAAGTTAATGAAGTGTTGGCAGATAAGAACATCGCCATAGAGGAAAGTGAGTCGACCATAAATCGGAAAGACAATCAGATCACACTCCTGACACAAGAGAAGGAGGAGCTTGCTCGAGAAAACCAGGTACACACAATAACGCTGGCTCTACTCAGTAGCTGTTCAGACTCAGAATCACTTTAAAAAAAAAATGTTGACACCTCAACTGTGTTTATTTTGCCAGACTCTCAAAGAAAACATTCAGGACCTGCGCAGACTTTACACAGAGCCCCCTACGACTCCTGCAGAACCTTTGTACTTGCAGCCAGATGACGACGCACCACCTGCTTCAACCCACGTTTATGAAACCATAGGTGGGAAATGGTCTCACACATGTACTGTCTAAAACCTACCAAATCTGAAGAAAATACTAACTTTAGTATATTTAGCTATTTACACAAACTTTTACCTTGATGTTACACCCCCTCTAAGTTCTGAGGGGCGACTTGGAGTGTGGTTCTTCCTGTTAATTGTCGAGCATTTCCAAGCCCTCAAAACTTCATGTGTACAGGACATACCTGCATGAAATCATGAAGCTCTGTTAAGAACTGCACTTATTTCATGCCTGTAACGTGCTTTCATTTAAAGATTCGTATCACTGTGTAGGTGAAAAATTCTCCTTTTATGGCACTAACTGCTTTTCTTCTGTCTCATTGCAGGACCAGAGGACGAGGAGGTGAGTCAAATACTTTGCTTTTTATTTAAGTTTTTATATTTAATTCAGTCCAGCTTCACACCTACAGTGGTTTTAGTTTAGGATTTATTTTTTCCTGATAACCTTGGTGCAGATATCTTAACCAAAGCTGCCACAGAGTGACTCCCGTGGCATCTCTCCCCTCCAAAACACATTAATGAGAAAAGCGCCCCTCCCTCGAGTGACTCGGCTGTTTAGGGTTTATTTTTGAAGCGGATTTAAAACTTAATCCGCTCGCTATTCCATTACGACCCCTGATGTGCTGCCGTCTCCATTTCAGTCGCTGGTGTGTCGTCACTGCCGCGAGAGCTTCCCCGGCATCACCCAGGACGAACTGGATCAACACGAGCAGTGTCACCGCGTCTGCCCCTTCTGCACGATGCTCTGCGACGACATGGACCAGGCCACGTTTGAAGATCACGTCTACAGCCATTAGGAGAGAGAGCGGCAGCAGCGTGGTTTGAATAAGTCTTAAGAGATGGGTGGTTATAAATTTAAAAGTAACTTCTTGGCTTCAACATGTTGGCCTGCAGACACTGGAAACCTGCCTGTGTTACGTAATCCTTCGTAGCCTATGTTATTGCATTTAAATATAAAAACTTAAACGTAGACGGCACAACTTCTCTGCTTACATTTTGGCAAGTGCACACAGATATTTGGCTCTGCTGCTGGTATTAACACACGAAGTGTCAAACAAGTCAGTTAAACTAGACTACAGCCAAACGCCTCATTAAAACCTACTTAGGACATGCAAACTTCTGAATGCACGCTGAAAAATTCACACACACATTATAAAGACGCACCCGTGGTGGTTTCACATGAATTTAAAGGCTGGTTAGTGAATAAATCCTAAACATTATGAATATGGGAGCTATTTAGGCACACAAACACTGATGTTAAAGCCCTGCCACATGCAGAACATGTAATGTTTCGTACCACAAATCTGAGTCTACTTCTCCCACTTTTCTTAAGTTTTTCCACAGGCACTGGTTTGGCAAAGAAATTGGAAAGTTGTGTGGAAATTCAAGTTTCTTAATATTATAGGCTTTAACTGTATTGTAACGGTCCTCTAATCAGTAATCATAATGTGATGCTTCACTGCTGCAGAAGCCTCGAGGCAGATAGCCCGTCTCATTGGTGGTCACCCTAACATTGTGCTATCAGAGTATGTCGTTTTTGTTCTAAGTTTCTGAAATCAGGAAAGAATATCAGTCATGTATAATGGAAGAAGTATAGTTATGATAAAGACTCCACTCTGTCATATTTGCTGAAGAGATGATGGATAAAAGTCTGAAAAAGAACCTTAATTTACCTGGCCTGAACATCATCGGGGAGGATTTTAAAAAAACAAAAGCTGTATCCGTTTTTTGCTCGTTTTTCTTTCCAGCACGAGCGGGATGTGATATAATCTTAAAAAAAATGACCCCACTAGCAGTTTAAGATCCCATCTTTGTCTCAAAATCTTAGTAGTCTTTAGTTTCTCACACTGAAAGTCAGTTTTAAAGTTTTTACTTTTGAATATAGCCATCAGAAAATGTGTGTAATTTTATTAAATGATCCTTGCAGTTGATGAATATAGCATTTTAGGTTCAAAAGATTTAATATTGAAACTTTATGAAATATTAAATATATTATCCAGAGTTATTCATTTGTCTTTGCACTTATCTGTAAGAGGAAATTATGATCAGTTATAACCAGGTCATTTATTTAACCAGGTTTCTGATGATTTGAACATGTAAACTGATTGGTAACAAGTTTGAGTCAAAAGTCATATCAAGTAATAAATGTAAGTGCATTTTATTGCAGAATAATAAAAAATGTGCAACAAAACAGAATGATCTCGTTTATACATTTGGAAGAACTTTCTTCTAATCACCCAAAAACCTTGATATTATAAGCTGAATTCTTCTGCCGTGTGCTGGAGCTCCCTTTCACTGACTCTGCGGTAATATTAGTGCACTCTTTGGAAAGTTTCCCCTCCACATGTCCAAAAACTGATCTCAGGGAGTCCATGCTGCACGCCAGCTCCAGAGACCCAGCCAACTCCGTCACACGAGCCACCTTCTTCCCACAGGGCAGATTTTGTTTACCAACAAGCCTCAAGCTGCTGGTCCAGGGCCTCCCACAGCTTAAGGTGTCATCTGATTGGCCTCCTCCGGTGTGACGTCACGGGAAGTCAGCTCAGAGAAGAGCGCTGGCAGCCAGTACTGTGCCTCTCCAGCTGCCTGAGAGTCCAGCCAAGCCAGGCCTTCCTTCAGCAGGTGATCCTGGAAAAAGGACAGGAGAGTGAAACAGTTATTTTAGGCCCCAAATAAAAGAAACTTCTAGAACCTGAGGTCCAAAGAGATGTTGGTGCAAATAAAAAATACAGCGGATTAGTTTGAAGTACCGCAGGACTAAAGGAAGATGAAGAAACAGCCAAATGCCAGGATGTGCCCTGCTCCTCACAGACCTCGACCTTGATATATAATCTCCATCCTGGCTGCTTTCACACAGGTAAAGTGAGCTGATGTGTACTCACCAGCACGTGACACGCTCGCTCCTTCTCCCATTTTAGACTGTCCTTGATCTCACTCACTGTGACGTATCCCTTTTTCTGCAAACAAAAAGACGACTGACATTAGGGCACCAGAAACAGCCAGGATCTCACCTTTCAGAATAAAAGCCCTTTTCTCAGACAGAAAATCCTCAACATTGTCCTTTTACCTCTCCCTGCTGTGATCCTTAAATACATGGTGGCAATAAAATAAAATTCAGGCTGGAGGTTTATTTTACTGCATCACATTGGCAGACTGCCTTCATGGAGATAAAAATGGGACTTTTTTTTTTTGTTTGTTTTAGCCGTGAGATTTGTTTGATATGCAACAAAGTAGAGTTTGTCCAAAAAATTATGTAATGACATGAAAGTTACACAACCAAAATGTAATAAAGACCTCAGGATCGAGGATAAAGTACAAGAAGTCCTTAGGATGGTGTAAAAACAAGCACTTGATTATTTTTCAAGGCTGCTGATCGCTTTATGCTGAACTCTGGCTTCGTCTTACCTCGGCCAGCTGAAGAACCACAGTGTGGTCCATGTTGAGCTCAGCTGGGACTGACTGGACCAAGTAAGAACCACCAACGGGAATCATCCCAAACCCATTCCCCATCACCTTCAGTTTCTTTATGGCTCTCACCAAGTCGTCCCTGGGAAGCACATATTCAGCCACGTAATTTAAGGTTGATGTACAGCCATTAAATAATCCAAAAATAAACACCTTTAAGGCATTTTATGTCAATCAGTAGCACATGTTTCTATACTACACAACACGTTTGGTTGGTTACACTTACTGGCTCACGTCCTGAGCGTATTTACCGCGTCCTTTCAGTACTCTCTGATGGAGCTCATCCAGAGTAATCAGCCCTGAAAGAAAATGCACACATTGGGACTTTATTTAGTGATTTCAGAGCTGGGTTATAATTACCGGATTCAGTTCATGATTTGATTTTCTGCAATTCACTGTTACCTCTGATGTCTAAGATATTAATGCCAGCAGACTGCTGCAGGTAAATAAAGATGCAGGTTACTGTTGAATAGGAAGGGTCCTAACTGAGTGACCCAGAAGTATCTGCAGCTGTAATAAGAATCCTCTAAATACTAGGAAAAGGTGCTTCTGTGTTTCTTATTTACCGCATTTAGCAGAGGATACACTGAGCTAGCCTTTATGAAAGCAGGCCCAACATAATTAAGGAGTCTTATGTAAGTGCAGTCTTATTCTCTCAGCCCTTAAAAGTTCTCTTTCAGATATTTCCTTGACCTCATGATGTTTTCTACTGAGGCTGAGGAAAACAGTTTTTTGGGGGGGACTATTCACAGCCACTCTGCATACAAACCTCCATTTCTATGTTTCAGGGCAAGGCACACTTCAATGATCTGCACACCGAGTTCATAGTAGAAGTCACCAACTCCGAGCATCTCAGACCAAAACCCTTTACCGGCTGTGGAAAACAAAAAATTAAAACAGCACAGAAAAGGTTACGTCACTTGGATAAGCAGAAGAAAACAGACCTGAAACAGCCTGAAAACTTTAACTCCAGCTGTGATCATTTCCTTCTTTGCGATCAGTTTACTTGTCAAAGTTGATTCGTCACTAACATATTTACGTTTACAACCAGGCAGCCACTGCTCCAAGTTTTTTCACTGCAGGTTGCTATATGAAAATTTCGACTTACTAACTCAAACATGTGAAAAAATAACCTTATTACATTAAAATTTTGAGATAATAACCCAAACTTTTGACTTATGGATGTCAAAAAAATGTTTGTCTCAGTGGCAGAAACAGGCTGTGAGAGAAGTGTGTGGAGATTATCTACAAAGTGAAACACCTCAAATTAAAAAAACATGAAGGATACATGTTTACTAATAACTTTGCTCTCATACAACATGAATTTTTTCCAAATTAAACTTGTAAAGTGAATTAATTTGGGTCTATGTAGAAAAAGAACATAATTTTCCAAGTTTTGTATCGTGAACTTCACTTTTTTTTCATTCAAATTTACAACTTTGATCTCTAAAGTTCTGACCATATTCTCTGAATGGATCCCCATCCAGTCCCTTATTTATTTATTTTTTAATGCCACTAATATGCCAAAACATATGCTGATTATATCTCAAATCATTCTCACATGCAAGCGGGTCAACGCCGATGGTGGCACACATTTCCTGAAACTGGACCCTGAACTGTGGGTTCTTGCGGATCTCTTGTTTATGTTTGCTGGCAAATTCTTCAAGGTGGGTCTTGAAAGTTTCCAGCTGCTTGGACATCTAACAAAAAAGGGAAAAAAATGTTCAGTTGTAAAACTGGGGCTTCAATTGGGACTTATTTTCATAGTTTATTAGTACTGATAGCAAATTTCATATTCAAAATATCTTTTAGTCTGTGAAACATTCGAAAATAGCTCACCACAAGGTCACAGAATCTGAACCAACTACAATACCATCTGATTTCAATGAAACAAAAACTCCAAAACAAAAATATTCAATTAAAAAGACATATTGCCAAAAAAGCAAAGCTTTTCAATGGAAAGAATAGAAACTATTTATTATTATTATTATATATGTTTTGATTAATCAGTAAGCAAAAGGCGACAATCTCGAATAAATTAAGTGCATTTATTGCTATTTGAGGCCACCAATTTGCATTCAAGGAGTGTGTCAGTAAGCCAGTAAGATAAATAAATATACTAAATTTAACACAAGAGTGAAAACAAATAATCACACAATTTATGGTTTAATTTACGGATAATGGTTTCACTTCGCGGACAAAACTCACAGAAACTCACCTGCACTATTTGATCCTCAGCCAGAACAGTTCCTCTTTCTTTGTATTTGGCCTAAACAAACAAAACAAAGTACAAGTGAGATGAGAAAAATGTTGCTCCAGTTTCTACACTCATCATTGGCAGGCGGTTTTAATGTGTGTAAATAAGGGTTAACTGCTTACCAAGTGCATTTAAATAAAGGTTGGCATGATCTACAGATATTTATGATATCTTTGCCCACATTTACCTGCATATTACAAACTAATTCCTGGTATCATCATTACTGAATGATGAAGCAGCAGTAAATGGCTTTTGCAGGTGTATTGTGCTAAAATTAAACCACGGCAATAAAAAATATCTGCGGCTCACGTTGGCTGTTAAATACCTCCTGCCAGCTGGAATAAAGATAATACACATACGGCTAATGTGAGGCTCTAACTCCTCTTGAATCGCCGCTTTGAGTTACAGCGTTACCTCAGCCAGCTTCTTTTTGGCGATCGCCCCGGCGCCGACACCTCTCCGCATTTTGGTGATGTCTGTCCCAAACTGTAAGAGGAAGGTTAAAACTCGAAACTACGAGGTTATGGCACAATGACTCCTCTGCACAATTTTAAGGTAAAAATCTTGACCTAAGCTAAACTAATCCTAATTTAACGCATTGTCGCTCATAAATTCTTCCTGATTTCACCTCAAAGAACAAATGTAGCTCTTACATCACCGATCTGTAACTCCTGACGATTTTAAGGGCTGAAAAGTGAAGTTTTCTGGGATGTTTCACGCTAAATGATTGCAACTGCTTCCATTTTGTTTACAAGGAAGTAAACAGCTGAACAGTGTACTGAACACTGCCCCCTGGTGTTGGGGAGGATATAGCAGCTTGTTGCCGTTAATCCGTTTAAAGTTATTATCACAATTATCCTCTTCAGCAAATAATAATTGCTTCTTTGCATCATGAGATCCCTTTATATTATATTTTTGAAGAATTAACTTTATTTATTAGAAATTCTTATAAATTAAGAATTTCTGGCTGTTACAGCAGACAAAACCTTAAAAATAGCATTAGAAAAATTAAAGGAGCAGCTATATAGATATCTATCTGAACAACATAAAACACAAAATTAAAAAGAAGCTTAATTAAATAACAAAATGATTAAAATAAAATAAAATAAGGAGCCTAAGTAAGTAAAACTCTAAAAGCAATACAATATAATGATATGTAGAAAGAATACACCGTACAGATTACCAGCTTTATTTTAAGTTCACACACAGATATTTATTTTTAATGATGTTTTAATGAACATAGAAAATAAAATATATGACATTTAATAAAGCAGAAAAAATAAAATTTATTGAATAGAGTGGAAAAAAACAATCAGCAGGTGTTAGGTGACAGGTTTTGCAGTGTAAAGAGTTACAGCGTGATATTAGTAGTGTGTTGATTGATTTAGGACTACAATTATTTTGAAACGGAGCAACAGTTATCAGGGTGTTATAGTTATAGTATCTCCAGCATTTCAGGTTCAAAGACTCTGAGAAGTACAATTCAGTGATTCAGTGATTTTTAGATAATAACTTTATTCATTTATGTGAAGACTGCGTTACACAAATGGGACGGGACAAATATTCACAGTTTTACACTAGTAGACCTACAGATTGTCCATCACAGAGTTAAAGATGAAGAAGAGTTGAGATGATGTCTCCACAGTGCCACTGCATCCTTCTGGATCCTCACAACCTGAGAACAGTGTGACAGATTATTTATATTAAACACAGCAAAGTAAATTGATTTTGGATTTTATTTTTAATTAATTCATTGTTCTGTCACAAAATAGAGAGAAAAAGCTGCTTCAAATGTCCCAGAGCCCTGTGCCCTCATGAAGACACGAGGCTCTGGGACATTGAGCCTTGTTATGTTTATTATAGAATTATGCTTTTTTCTAACCAGATATTCAAATTGTCTGTGCCACATCATCATTTGAAAAGAATACAGGTAGTGCCTCTGCACGTGAATAAGTTTAAGCACACCTAAATGTTTCTCCCCTGCTTCTCCTGCAGGCTGAGCTTCAGCAAGTCGTTGTACTGATGTTCCTCTAAAGCCTTCCCAGCATCAGCGGGCCTGAGAGAACAGAAAATACCTATTAATCAAATAAATCTGTTGTTTTGTTCTGCTTTTAATCTGGTGCTTCATTCACTGACTCACTTGGTTTTCTTCTGCCTTTGGCTGAGCAGGAACTTGATAAAGTTTTTCTGCACCATTGAATCCATGATTTTGCTGAATTCACTGGCGATGGTAGACTCAGCGTACCTCTTCCTCAGGTTCTGCTCGTCTTCACTGAGAGGCAACAAAGACACAAATATAAAAATCATATTATTTCCTTGACCCTCTTATTCCCTCTCCTCATACTCAATATGTGTAGTAGTCAGATCCTGTCATATCTTAAAGACTTAATAGTATCTTATTATTAGTGCTTTGTGATACTGGAAATTTTGGTATCGAAACGATACCGAGTAAATACAGAGTCAGTATTGCTGATGCCAGTAACACCTTTCAGCTTGTCATGTACTTTGAAGCTGGTTTTTTTAGAGACCTGTAAATCTGCCTGTCTCTAAATCCCTTTGGGTCAGCTTCTGTTGTTTAACTGTGCTGTAGGCTATAAATAAAATAGACGCGACAGTGAACACAAAAAGGTTCAAACATTTGTCATAATGCGCAGTGAAACAAAGCCTTGATCCTCTCGTGCTAGTATCAGTCCAATACCAGTACTAGCACTGGTATGATCGATATTTTGATCGATCTGCCCACGTCTACTTATAATCCAAACAGAGCTGTTCCCTCTCAGACTGCTGGCTCACTTGTGGTTCCCTGAGTTTCTAAAATCATCTAAACTATTAACCATCTCTGCTTTTAAGACTAGAAATGTCCTTTTGATGCTTACATTTAACTTATACCTAGAGTTGTATCACATGACTGTGCTTCTGTAGCCTCAGGCTGCTGAATGACTTCCTGTGATCCACTGAACGTTTCCTCTCCACTCCCGGCATTTCACTCCCCTTCCATTTATATGTCATGACTGTGTATCATTAACGTCTATCTTTGTCTGCTGTAGTTTCTGTTTTATCCTCACTGTGCTCTACTTTTTCTACCACCCCACCAACTACCGACATGTGTATATATCATCATTCCCACTGCACTTTATGTACTTATAAAAAATCTCAGTGATATGTCTTCTAGTGTATTTTACTCTGTATGTATATACAACCATTTGTGCTTAGTAGAAACATATTTATTTTTCTAATATATCTGCAATTCATTTCCTGATCCTTCTGCTGCTCAAACAAGTGAATTTCCCCAGTTTGGGATACACATTCTTCCTCCCCACTGTCACCAAGCTCTGCTCACAGCTCTGCTTTTTCTCTAATATTGCAGGATCTTTGTCTCACAATATTTGGCCCCTCGAGGTGACTTTTGTTATTGTTATATTTTTTTGGTTATTTGTTCAACCTTTTGATTGCTAAAGTTAAAGAAAATGATGAAAAGATTTCCAGACGTGTAATTCTATCTGACCAAGAGTCAAATCCTCACATCCAAGAAGCAGAGGATTTTCCTTTTTGTACATTTGCTTAATAAGCGGCTCAACTAATCATAAAAATTGTCCACATCAGCCACATTATTACAGTGTACTGTATTATAGCAGCAGAATATGGACCCTGATAGCTTCCTTGTCATATGATTGTTAGATTTTCTCCGTTTTTCTTGTATTATTGTGAGATTTTTACCTTACAATACAAAGCACCTTGAGGAAACTGTTCGTGTGATTTCGCACTATATAAATAAAACTGAACTGAATTTAATTGAATTATCAAAGATATAATAAAATGTGGTATAAAGTACTTATTGTTATGTATTTAAGGAGTCATGCTATTATAAATTGTGTTGACATACTGGGGGAAAAATAGTCAGATAAGCACACGGAGAAAAGTTTGGAAGCCATTTAAATAATTATATTAAATTCAAGCTCATTATGCAGATAAAGGGACTTCCTGCTGCACTGAGTCAAGGTTTCCAATCTTTTGTGATTGAAGTACCCCCCACAGTAACCCATTTCTACCCCACACTGTCACATTCAGACTGTATTCATTAAAATTTTTAACCCACAAGTCAATTAAAAGTATAAATTCCAATTTAAGATGTTTTTTATCAGAATATTTTCTAACATTTAAGATTTGTCTTCACAGCTGTGACCTGCCATGCACTATATTGTGATAAATAATCCCCCACTATAAGCCTTTACGTTTATTTTCCTCCGCAAACACAAACATATATGAATATTTTTACAATTTTACAATCATATCTTTTTTGCTTTTATTAATCCCAACTTTTACATTTTAAGTCAAGCTAAATATGAGTTTTGCTGTATCTGAACCTCACTGTCCTATAGGACAGTGAGGTTCAGATACAGCAAAACTGTAGACTATACACAGTCTACAGTTTACCCCAAAGTTTAATTTATAAGCATTCAATGTTATAAAATTCTCTAAAATTAAATATATAAAGTAAATGCAAGTAAAAAAGTTTTATAATCATTGGAATTTTGAGCAGCTTTGTCTTATAAATGTTGCTGTTAAATCCGATTATCACTCAGTATGTTCAGGGGAAACAAGCATGTAAAGCATACAGTGAGACTTACGCCATCTCTTCTGGTTTTGCATGCAGGGCTCCCAGCAGGCAGATGATCAGAAGTTTGAACAACAAAGCCTTCATGATGACCTGAAAGCAAAAACAGAGATTGTTGGAGAAAGGTCCACACTTAGTTCAACAACTTTAAGCAACCTGGAGGAAAGGTGAGCAAATTCTGCAGCTCAAACCAAGTGTGTGAGCAGTTACATGAAATCCATTCAAGTATATTTTCTCACCTTTGAATAAAACGTCTTTAAAGCAGGCAGAGGGGAAAAATTTCCGGAGAAATTTGTAGACTGCTTACTACAATGTGTTGCTTTCAGAAAATGGGCTTTTATATAGTTTCCACTGAGATAATATGAGCCAAAGCTACAAAAACAGTTTAGTTCCAACACATTAAGTCATTAATGAAACACATACACACACAGGTGACTACTGATAAAGAGGGATGTAATAAACTTTAAATGGGAATTCATTTTACTTTCCTAAAAACTTGGCAAGCAACAGAAAATGCATGGGCCATTAAACTAATGAAAAAGTGACAATGTGAAAATTAAAGCTTGTTGAAAATACGGTGAAGATGTTTGACTGATGCTTATCGTAAAATGAGAAACCTGTGCTCTATGACACTTTCTCCAGAGTAATGACACCTATTGCTCCTCTCACAAAACAGCTTAGCCTCAGCTACTGCGACCCTCACACAGTGACACTGAAATTATAGCTTAAAAAAGGCCAATTACTATCATATATAGGGTGGATGCTTTCACATATTAAGTTAGTATATTAATTCAGTTTCATTTAAATTTTGTTTCTATAACGCCAAATCACAAGAACAGTTGCCTCGAGGCACTTTATATTGCAAAGTACAGATGCTACAATAATATAGAGAAAACAGAAAAAAACACAAAAATCAGACGATTTCCTGTGAGCAAGCGCTTTGGCAACAGTGGGAAGGAAAAACTCCCCTTTAACAGGAAGAAACCTCCAGCAAAACAAGGCTCACGAAAGTGGCAGCCAACTAGTGCGACCGGTTAGGGGTGAGAGGAGGAAGACAGGACAAAGAAACGCTGTGGAACAGAGCCAGAGATTAATAATAACTAATGCAGAGTGGTGTAAAAGCTGAATTGTGTAGGTAATCATGTGATCATGTGGGTCAAAAACTCAGGCTTCAGAGTGCTCTAAAAGCTCTGTTTTAGACATTGTTTCTACTCTTTGCTCTGTATGATGTCTGTTTGCAAAAAGCAGCCTATCTGCTGGCAGGAATTTCTTATTTATTATACATATTTGAAACTTGAAGTAATAACCATTGTCTGTCAGAAACAATTTTAAAAATGGTGTTCAACTGTAATCTATATTCATTTTGTAATTTACATTTAAAATGAATTATCATCTTTTTTGTTTGTTTGTTTAACAAAAGACAGTCCTTAGAGAACATAGTGTTTCTATCAGCTTGAATTTGAAAAATAGACGTCCAACCACGGACGTAACATGGACACGGACGTAACACGTTGACCTCTTACGTGACACCAACGTAACACTAGAACACGCCCCTTCAGTCGTTGTTTCCGGTTGCTTCGCTCGGTTGCATTTTTTAAATATCCAGGGGGACGTTTCAGGCAGTTCTAAAGGGAGTAGTTACTCTTTGACTAAATGCACTTCCAAATAATATGGGCTGGGCGTCTATAACGACTTACATAAAAATGTTTAACAATGGTCTCGAAATGTCGCCATTTCATTATCTAATGTTGGTTTAATGCACGTATAAAGCGTCGTTGTGCTTTCTCGCGCCCCCTACTGGTGCCCTTCCGATGGAAACCTCCAAAACATAAGAAATGGCCATCAAACAAATTACGCATGCGCAGTAGTCAGCGCTTTAAAACAAGTCTTGAGGAGGGAACGTGAAGACAGTTGCAGGTGGACTTGAGTAATAGTCGATGTAAGCTGAAAACGCATAAAAGCGTGTTGGTAAAAAGCAGGTACGTGTGAATTATGAATATCACAATGCGTACGTTACACCCGGCCCTCTGCGGGCGCGCGGTTTGTCCGTTTAACTAACCGGCTAGCGTTAGCCACCTAGCTAGCTGTTATTGTTTTTTCGTGATTCCGCGAGAACCAAAATGGAGGAGATGGCTGATGCCAGTGTCCTACACAGCCACTCCCGAGTCCTTGTTTGAAGCCTGCACACTGAAATGTCGACCCAGGTGCATTATTTATGGGTCAAATTCCCATCAAACGCACGACTTTGTTACCAAACCAGCGTGTCTGTGTTTGCACTGCTGTGCTAGTATAGCTTAGCTTCAGTTTTCAAACCCGGCGAGCATTTTTTGTTTTATTTTTTTTGTAAAATGTGCCCCCAAATCATACACAGTTTAACCGTGCAGTCCTCTTTGATTTGTCCAACCGTTCCAAGCCCGTGTATGTTTTTATCCCAAGCTTGAAGACTGTGTACTCTATGAAATAAACACACAGGAGGAGCCAGACAGATGAATTTGTCATTTGTTTTTGCAGGACAGCAGCTTCGAGTTCACATGTGAAGTTGCTGCTGGTTGAATCTCAGGATGAAAAGTCGTCGTTGTGTTCGCCATGACTCTGAGGTCCACGCTGTATCCAAACACGCGATTCAGGCAGCACGCTGATGCCGGGGTCGTCACCGTTAGTCCCGTGAGCTTCAAGAGGGAGTCCTGCGACTTTGTTATAGATGTTCATGACGTGCAGAGGGGCGAGATCCCAATCAAATCAAAGGACTTAGACCAGAATTACATGACAAGCAAGGTTGCCCTCGCTGCCACTGTTGCAGAGGTAGTTCAAGGAGACACTAAACCTGTGGGGATATTGTCCCCTGTCAGACCAATGGGGGGTGAGGGAACCCCGGTGAAAGGTAAACCCCTCTCTGTTGACAATATGGAAAACCCTCAGATGGCTGTGAACAATAACTCAAAGGATGCCGGTGCTGATGAAAGTGCGAAAGGGGTTGTACCTGGAGTGCTTGGCACCGCATCCATCGAACTCTCGTCTGAGGGTAAGTGGAGGAACATCAGGAAGACCCCTGCCAACCCTCACACTCAAGCCAACTGCCTCCGACAGATTCTCCTCCTCCAGCTGGACCTCATTGAACAACAGCAACAACAGCTCCAGTCCAAGGACAAGGAGATAGATGAGCTCAAAGCAGACAAAGAGACAGTACGTTAAAGTCTTGGCCCGTCTTAATGTGTTTTCTGTCACTTTTTCCTTCTTTATGCCAGAAACGTTGCTTTTTTCCACACTCACGTCTTCCTTCTTTTGCAGCTGCTTGCACGTATTGAGCGAATGGAGCGCCGCCTTCAGCTCACAAGGAAGGACCCACCCCGTGATAAGCGCCTTTTCCAGCCCTTGGAGCCGTGGACCCCTGACAAAGAGGACATGTGGGATCTGGAGCTCGAGAGTCCACAGCCTGACCCAGCCACGCCACTCATCTTCAGTCGGGGTGGCAAAGGTCATAAAAGGTACAATAAACGCCAGCAGAGGCAGCACAAGTGTTTGTTCCTGTTCCACATAATAAAGTGAAAAAATGTTCTGTATAATTTGGTCTATTCAGACTTTGTCTACGTTATTAAAGGAAAATGAGGTGACATTTTTCTGCATACGAAAGACCAAAAAGATTTTAACCGTCCTCCAAAGGGAAACTGCCATTATTTATTTCCTAAATGTCCAGAAGTAATGGGGAATTGATACTGTTAGATAAGATGCCGCAGACTTGTTGCCTGCACTGTATGTAGACCACTTGCATTTCCAAAGGCCAATTTCCATTTTATGTCTTTCATTTTTAGGAAATCTTGCTTTGGTGATACAAAAGTGCAAAAATCTCGAGGTAAAAGTGCCAAGTTGAGCCCACAGAAGCCCGAAATTGAGCCTGGCTCTCCTAATCAGAGAGAGCTACGCAGCAAGGAAACCCCAGAGAAGACTGTTCCCGCGAGAGCAGAAAGGGACGGTTTGCTCCCTTGCAAAGAGGAGGCTGAACTGAGCTGCCAGATGGAGGATCTCCCCTTCATGTCAACGACAGAGATGTATCTGTGTTGCTGGAACCAACCTCCTCTGTCCCCCCTGCGTGAGACTTCCCCGAAAAAGGAGGAAGAGGTGGCCAGTGAGTGGACTCCTCATGTAGTACATGATATGCTGATTGTTTGTAAGCCTAACCTATATCCCACCTTCAATCACTTTATCCTTCAAAGTGTCCTGAACAAAATATCTATGAATAAACTCTTCTCCCTGCTTCTGTTCACCTCCTAGTCCCATCTTGGAGGGAAAATATAATAGAGCCGCTGAATGAAGACTCCTCCTTTAACCCCCCTGAGGTGAGAGACGCATCTGAAAAGAAACTTGTACCTCCTAAAATGAACTCACATCAGATCCAAATGAGTTTTTAACTCACAATTCACTTCTGTTTCCCCTCAAGCCGCTAGACGACGGCGTGTTTTTGAAACGTCACTCAAAGCTCGAGTTGGATGAGAAGAGGAGGAAAAGGTACCGGTCCCTGACTTAAACTTGGTTTAAGATTTTAACAAATACATTTCTTGAGTGTTGAGAGGTATGGGTGCTGGAGTAAACTGCAACAACCTGTATTGGATAAATTTTATCTAAATTTTGATTATTAAATAGTTTTGATGAGCATTTTCGGAGACTTGGTTTAAACTGAGCCCTGGGTTTAAATGTTAAAGACCAGAGTATCAATAAACATCAAGGTCTGTTCTGCTCTCATTGTTGAAGAATGCCAAAGTATCCCCCACCCCATTTTAATGAATGAAAGCTGAAGGTGTGATATTATCAGCGATGTTGAGCTTTTAATGCTTATATAAATCAAATTAAATAATGACAATCTGCATACCAAAATAGTGATTTTTTTTTTTTTTTTTTTTAATTTATTTATTTATTTATTTTTTGCCATAATTGAGCAGCCCCACTACCACCTGTACCTCACTCTTTACTTTTCCTGTCATGTAAATGAATCCTGCGTGTTTCTAGATGGGATATCCAGCGAATCAGAGAGCAGCGCATGTTCCAGCGTCTGCAGCAGCGGATGAACAGGAAGAAAGTTGTCCAGGAGACCGAGCCGGAGTTGTCGTCCTTCTATCCCGACACCGAAGATGGTACATCTTCAGTATTAGAGCAGTGTAATTCTTAAATCAAACCAGGAGATTTTCATTCTTAATTTTAATTCTTAATTCTCTTCCAGTTGAAAGTATAGTGATCACTCCCTTCTTGCCTGTGGTTGCATTTGGTCGGCCTCTGCCTAAACTCTCACAACAGTAAGTTAGAGGTCTTTTGTTTTGGGCTTTTCCTTTATTAATATACAAACTGTTAATAATATTGGTGGATTCTCTTTAAATATGGCCAAAGCTTCCAATAATAAGCTCAGCATATGTACAAGTGCTCTCTGTGAGGTTAAAGATCAGGCACTACTTTGTTTCTTTGTCAGTAGGGCCATATATCCTTAATATGGTTGTGTGAGCACAGCAGCCCCACTCACCTGCTGTTCAACCTGCCTGTTTAGCTCACATGGTAACAGAAATTTGTCTCTAACTAAACAAACATCATAGCTAAAATCTTTGTGTAGTCTGAGTTTCATTTAAGACAAAACATCAAATGAAGTGAAGGCCATTTTCACAGTCCACCTCTTCCCCCACTGTATTTCTTCTGTAATTTATTGCAGGCCTGTATTCATTTAAAGTCGGGATAAAATGATTTAGATGGAACCTAATGCAGTCCATATTTTTTTTGTTCTTGGACTCTATCACAGTAGCTTTGATGATTAACAGTTACATATCCTTATTTATCTTACACTGGGCTTTGGTACAGCCCATCAGTTTGAAACAAGCTCCCTTTGAGCCAGGGGTTAAATAATTATTATAAACAAAACAAACAAACTTTAAAGAAATAAATTATATTTTAATAAAGCTGCTAAAGGACACCACTCACCCCACTCCAGTGAAAAATGAACAGACACCAGAAGGTTTAATATTATTATTCAGTGTTGGTATGTTGATAAGGCCACTAATCATCTGTTTTATGTGCAATTCACTCACATATCTCATCTTTTCAACATTTAGTCTCTAATAAATACTGTAGTTTTACCACTATATTGTCTGGCCTTCGTAAACAAAAGGTTTGAAGTTTGGTATACGCCGATGCTTTTATAAGAACCTGAAGCTGTTTTTAATATCAGCATCTGTCATTGTAACTCTGTGTGTGTAGCATATATATGATATAAAATGAGAAAAAGCAGCAGGAGCATTCCAGTTATTTTCACTCGTCTTTACTCTTGAACTGAGGGTCGACTGTCCGTTGTTTTCTCTCCAGGAACTTTGAGCTGCCTTGGCTGGATGACCGCAGCCGGTGCCGCATTGAGGTTCCCAAGAAACACACGCCTCACCGGACCTGCAGGAAGTGAAGCCCTTAAAAAACAGCAGCAGTGGTGGGAGAAGAAGATGATTATGATGATGCTCCACACCCAGATTAAAAAAACAAAACAAAAAAATTGCTGGTGTGGCAGGGAGTCGCATCACTAGTCGCTTTGTTTAATTGTCACTGTTGCTTTTGCTCTCCTGAATTTCGGTAAAGGATGGGCGATATCTGCAGGGCAGGGTGTCCTTGATGTTTTCGGTCTCTTAAAAGAGAGGTTGAGCCCTCCATGCCAGAAGATTACAGCCCTCAAGTCAGCAGCTGTTCATAATTACACATTTACCAAGAGTTACATGCATGTCCTGATACTTTTTTGGTGGATCTGCACCACAGACATAAAAAAGACCCGTAGACTTAATCAAACAGATGTGGTGTTTCTGTCGTGTTATATGGGGTCGGTAGTATTAAGGGACGAGCTGAGGAGCTCTAATCTTTGTGAATACGTGTAGAGGGAACGATTTAAAGCCACTTTGACTGAAAATAGAGCTTCGCGAGCAATGCAGCTGCATCCTTTTCGCTTTGGGTCGTGTCACCGCGCCTGTTCTACCCGCATCAATGTCGTGCTGTGTATTGCCTATATCGATTGCACACGACTGCATTAAGATTTTATCGATGTTAGGTGTGGTTATTGGGAGTTTTGAGCCAGCATGATTTCATATATATGCATATATATATAAAATAATCGAGCCAATCCAGTGTAAGGTGAAAAATGTAAACAATCAGATGATTGGGTTTGAGAACAAAGGCATAGGAAATTATTCGGGTGGTAAACTTGGCGTCGAATTCAGTGACCTGTCCCCTTTTTTTGTTTTGTTTTGGTTTTTTTGTTTTGTTTCTGTTAGTTCCTTTTTTATGTGAGATGCATGGACTCTATTTAGCTGTTTCCAAATAATAAAAAATAAAAAGGTATTAGCATGTTTTCGCCCCAAAATGGAGAATAATCTCTGCTCATTGGGCTACAAAAATACTGTCTTGAAAGCATGACCTTTGGCCGCTCAGTTCGGCCGATCCGATGATAACAAAGTTTTGATATTTGATCTTGATTTTTCTCTTTTGTTTCCAATCAAAAAAAAAACCAAAATAGCTTGTGTCCAGTAAATATACGATTTAGGTGTATGCATCAGACTCCTGACGTTCACGGGAGCCGTTTTAGAAAATGAAGCTTTCTAGCTGTAGTCTGTGTGCGCTCTTTAACACGCTGCCAGTTAATCTCTCCCTCTGCGAGTTAATCTCAGTCGCAGTCGCAGTGTTTGGTTTCTGCAGGTTTTCCTCTTCGCTGTGTTCACTCAGCCTCTTCTACATTTGATGCAACAGCTTTCTGCAGCTTCAATACTTTCAGCTGCTCAGTGTGCACCTGCACATGCGGCACATTCTGGAAATACAAAGTCAGTTTTTGTTTTGGTTTTTTTTTCTCCTGTTTTTCTGTACATAGCTTTCAGAAACAAATGTACATAAAACATTGCTGTTATTTTTTTATTATTTAATGTTGGAAGTGTTGAGTACATCAATATCGTTCTATGATTGTAAGTTGACAAATTGACAGTTTTGAAAGTAAAACATTTTTTTGGAATAAAATGAATATGTCTATCATATGTGGATGTGGTTATTTGATAGGGATGAAGTGGGTACAAATGTACACTAGGAGGTTGTTTATGAAAAATACATAAAGCTATTTTTTCCATACATAGCAGAAAAACTGTTTAGATTTAACTGTGTACAACTTCAGCCTCATCTCCTTTATCTGTACCTGTGATCCTGATGACTGAAGTAGAGAGGAGGTATAACTGAAAATTTCCAGGTGTTAACAGGTCATTAACAAGCTCCTCCCATGTAGTTTTGGGCTGTTCGTTCTCATGATCATCCCACCCCTGGCTGGTCGTTTTACTGCACCAGCAGTGTGTTTGGGATCATTGTCATGCTTACAAATGAAGCTGTTCTACGTGATATTGCATGGATCAAAAAATGACTGTACTTTTCTTAATTCCATCAATTTTCACAAGATTTATAATGCCACTGTCTGAAATTCATCCCCAGATAACTGTAGACTCACACTTGTACCTCACTCTGGACTAAAACTTCAGATATTTAAAATCGCTCTGTAAGACGACCTGCTGATTTTGAGCCCAGTTCGTGTGTAATCCGCCTTTTCTCCCTTGGAGTAGATGGATCAACTGAAGGGTCAGATTCATCTCTCAGATCCGGCATCAGGTGGATTTTTCCCTTTATCTGCCAGATATTTTTAGGCCTTCCACTTCATCTTTTGTGCGCCACTTGTCCACTTTCCTCATTTTTCTTACAGACACGCTGCACACCATGCCCAGATATGCCAGGTTTTCAGCTGGTAGCTGTTTGGGAATCACCTTGTTGGTATAAAATTTTATATAACTCAAACTGTTGTTTCTGGCACTTTGTAGATTCAGCTAAAGAAATGGGAGCAAAGTCTTTGATCTTATGACTGCTAGTAACAAAGTACCTAAATATACAATTTAAAACCGGTTCTTTGTTGTGTGTTTTGTGTAAACACTGAATCAGGAGACTTTTTTTTATGCTTGCATGGTTCATAGGTCAGTGTTAAGTGGGTGAACAAAGGAAGAAACATTCCTCTGCAATTGATCAGGTACAAGGACTGGATGCAAAATGAGTGAAAAAGCAGCCAATGTCCAAAGAAAAACTTTAAAAGACATTGAGAAAGGCCTGGAGAACTGGAGCTGAAGAACACTAAAAAATACTGGCAACCACCAGTGCTGCCTCTCAATGTCCCAGCAGACACACTTATAGTAATCAGTTTGAAAATCCTCCATTGCCTTGTTCTCAAGTTATCACATTCACATGATTTTCAGAAAGCTTTTTCTGTCCTTGCCATCAAGGTCAGTGAGATTCGAACTTGTCCAAGATTTGTAGTAGATGCACCTGTGGTATCAATTTGAAAATCCTAAGTGACTTCCTTCTCGAGTTATCGCCTTCACAAATTAAGGTGTCCCAGTGGGGTGACGCACATACCCCATCAGCCTTTTATGGCTGAGGAAAATAGAAAGAAATGATTCGTGGCTCAAGACTTCAGACTTCTTCTCAGTTCTCTAAACTAACTACACATATTCATAGAACCTTAGTAGCAGATATTGAAAGCCTATCTCAAGCAGTTTTTCAAAAAAACTGAATAATCGAAATAAACGAATAACAGCTGTGATTTAATTCACATTAAGAAGTTTATCTTTCCCCTGGAATTTTGTCTGAGATGGTCAGGTAGAATCTGCTAAAAATAACACTCTGATCACACAGCCAGTTATTTAAATCTGGAAAAAATGTTTATTGAATAGAGAAAAAAAAACAAAACAGGACAGTTTGTCAAAAATAAACACCACTGACTCTTTATTAACATTTTGGTGAAATAAATCTTAGAGTGCCAAGTCAGCTGACCTCACCTTTCTTCCAAATATAATCTGTAAAATCTGTGAATGTAGCTGGAAAAGATGCTGATATTTCAACTTCCTGCACAGCATCTTCAGGTAAACCCTGACAAACCGCAGATTCCATCTACTAAACAATCAGAAAAAGGCTACAAGTGTATTATTATTATGATTATGGTGATACAAACACCAAAACAGCCTCATTTACAAAAAAAAAAAGAAAAAAAAAAAGAAAAACTTCACGTCACCCATATAAAATGTCATTTTCTGTGATATTACCAGCTTTCGTTTGGATTTCCTTAAACATTTTTATAATTAGTGTTAATTTAATTTGTGAAAACGTCATGCCTGGAGGAGTTAGTATTTACAGACTGTGACATAAAGTCAGCTTGTGTCATTTGGCAAAGTCGTAAATGAGGCAACAATTTGCCAAACCTATGAAGGATAATGACCCTTTTGCTTTTTTTTTTTTTTGGATAAAATACATATTACACATAATGAAAAAACACCTCAAACAGAAAGCCATACACCTTTGTCATACACCCCAGTCCTGCTGCAACAAACCAGCGTACCGCTGGCTCTACTTCCAATAGAATCTAGACACAGAGATTCGAGTATGTTTGTATTAAAGGCTTCGCCACAGAGCTCAATCTCTCCGAAGGTTATTCAGACGCTCCTCCAGGTCTGCGTCTGCGTCGGCCAAGGCCGCCTGAGGCTCCGCCTTCTTCCCTCCTGCCACCGACAAGCTTCCGCCAGTGCTCGGCAAGCCTGAAATAAACACGTGGCGTTAAAAGAAAATATCCAGAGTCAAAGAAAAAAATGTATTTTTTTTTTTTTTCTTCTTACTTGACAGTTCATCGGACAGGTTCAGACCCAGCTCGTCCAGCACTTGGGACACAATGGCGTCGCTGTGTAGGAAGCACAGACATGGAGGGTAAATCAGGAAGTCTGCCAGTCATATTGATATTGAGTGCCAGATAAACCTCTTCTTTAAATGATTTTAAAGAAGACTGTTTAATAAATCATCTAATCAAATCAAAGGACAGCAGGGCCACCAGAGAGGGTATCTTACTACTGTCAATAAAGGTGTAAAAAAAAAAACCCCCCAAAAAAACCCAACCTTTTTTTAAAAAAAATAATAGAATAAAAGAGTGCTCTAGATCTCAAACACACCAGATCTGTGATCACTTTTAGCTCATATTTGTCTTTTGTCCGTAAGTGTGTTCTGTTGTACATCTGTAAGTTTCGTTTCATGCTACCTGTCGGGGCGGGCACTACGGATGTAAATTAGCAGCTAAGTTGCTTATTGTAGCTTCATTTTTACACAGCTGCGAAAGATGATGGGAAATATGATGAAATTAAAAGATGTAAAGGTTCTACTTCCACATAATTTATCTTGTACTTTGATTTAAATGCTGTACTATACTGCTGTTGATATACTAGAAACTGTCTATTCCAAATGTCCAATATTACACATCCCTCGTATTTTATTAGTTTCATTTTTAATGTTTTAAAAATTTAAGAAAGATCACAACTACAGGAGCTTCCTGGCCTTGGAAATTCATGGTCAGGAAGCTCCTGGCACACAGTTTATGTGCTGATGTTAATGCTAGAGGAAGTTTGGTGCTCTCCAGTTATGAACTCAGCAGAATGTTGGCAACTTCTAGACTCACTCCGTAGCTTCATTTTTTGGTTGAGTTGCTGTGGTTCCTAAACACTTCCACTTTGCAATAATACCACTCACAGCTGACTTGGTGCCATGCTGGCATCCTATTACAGTACCACGCTGGAATTCATTGAGCTCTTTGTTTCACAAAAGTTTTTAAAAATAAATCACAGGCCTGGGTGATTGATTTATACACCTGTGGCATTGAGACTGAAAACACCTGAGAGCCAAGATTAAGAGACTGAGCAGCTCAGTACTTTGGTCTGATCATCTTCCGACGCTCTGAGAATCCCTCACCTCTCCTCCTCGTCATCCTCGTCTCCCATGGCGTCGTCGATGGCGTCGTTCATCATCTCTTCCTTCATGTCCATGATTTCACTCTGTCGCTCAAACTCCATCATGATCTTTTGGATCTGAGGCAGTTTCAGCTGTGGGGATGGGATAAATAAATGAGAGTCTGTCAGCATGTTGAGCAGGGTGCATTACTATTTTTTAAAATCTGGATCACAGAATGTTTGCTGGTTATCGGACCTGTCTGTTCATGGTGGCCATGGCTTTGGTGACGCCTTTCATTGCCTGCGCCATACTGTTGTTGGACTTCAGCGTCTGTATCTTCAGGCTGACCGCCTGAATGTTGGCTTTCATCATGATGAACTTCTTAACGTAGCGCCTAGTGCGCACTAAATCTTTGGCCATGATCTTGACGGCGTCCTGCAAAGATCGAAACGATAAAATCACTGTGAACATTCTTCTGGTACAAAAGAACCCCTGCTCACGAGCCCCACGGCCTCACCATTTGTCCCTGTTTGGCCATTTTCTTTATGTCAGCGATGATCTTCTTCTCCTGCTGCTCCAGCTTCATTCGCTCCCGGTCCAGTTCTCGCATGGCTCGGTTGAGTGCCCGCTGATTCTGCCTCAGCATCTCCTCCGGAGTCTTCCTCCTTCCAAACAGGAAATCCATCTGGATGCGGATATAAGCAGAGTATCAAATTTGGTCAAACAAATATCAGTTATGGTTCCTTTTTATTTTTATTTTTTTATTCCTGTGGTCCTCTGGGATCAGTAGCCATATGATGTTGCGATTGAGTAAGAAACAACAGGAACCATTAAAAGTACCCTCTACCTTCAGTTATAAAGTGAATCTATCTATCTATCTATCTATCTATCTATCTATCTATAGGTTATCTAATATGCCAGTGCCTTTAAATCTTTTTTCTCTGGTTCAAAGTGAACCATTATTCGATTAACCACTCAGTTGATCAACAGTTAACAGTCTTGCACAAAACAAAAAATGTCAAGGATTTCCCTTCTTCTCTGATGATTTTCTCTGTCGTACATGGAGTTAAAATAAATGCATGTGGGTCAAGGTAACAAAAACAGGTGACAAAAACAAAAGATTAATAAAAATTTAAAATTAGAAGTGGAAAAAAAATATTGAAATGGGGAAAAATAAAAGTAACTAAAATTTTGATAAACGCAAACTGAAATTACATGAAAATGGAGTCTGTAGTTTTAGTCTCGGTGAGGCTGGTGAGGCTTTGTTTCACATTTCCTGAGACCTGAGATGACCACATGACTATGAATCAGCTCCCTTCAAAAACTCCTGTGTTTATATTGTGGTGTCTATTCTGATCACCAGTCCCCCACCCCACCCCCAAGTAAATATATAAATAATTAAAATTAAAAATACTAAAACTTACACCAATAACAGTGGACATTAATAGTTATTTTAAGCCTGAAATAGCAGACATCATAATCCTGACTCAAACCTGAGCCTGTGCTCACTCCATCGGCTTACAAACACATTATTAATTATTAAAATCGCTTTTCATCATTACTGTGTCAATAAATTGATAAATAAATGCCTGACATTTGGTCATTTGGTGGATGTGAGAATACGAGGACGGGGGTTTGCATTTGAACTTCTCTGCCTTCCGTACAAATAAAACCCCCACTCTAAACCAACTTACAGCGACATTTTCTACACATATAAACGTGTTTCTAAAGCCGTCTCAGGCTGTCATAAGCCCCTGTTACTGGACGGTTACTCAGCAGTCAGTTATGTGACCAAAGGCCTGAAGTCTAAATCCAGCCTTGTTTAGCTCGGTTGTTCTCCCCCTCTGGCAGGGCGACAAAAACCAACAGGTAACCCCACCACAGCGTGAGGCCGGCGGTTAAATCTCACCGTGTGCGGCGGAGACGGGGGTCCAGACGGCGAATACGGCGCGAAGAGGCGTCAACTCCAACTTCTGCTCGAAACAAATTTAAACGATTATTTGTTTTCTTTCCTACGCTTCCGTGTTGCTAGACTTTTACTTCCCGGAAATTACGCCATCACGCACACCCAGGCAGTCGTCAGTTTTACCATGGCGTCACATTTGTCACGTGCCCACAATCGACACCGAGAAAGACAGACAGACATTTCAAAATAAAAGCTAGAGAACTCTTTTATACAGTGCTATAAAAAATAGCTAAAAAGATAGCTACAAGCTATTGTTATTTATTTTATTTATTTTTTTGCGTTTAACTTAATTCTTAACAAAGGAAGCTGTAACAAAGGAATCTTACAGCTATACAGTGCTGTGAAAAAGCTATTGGCCCCACCCTAATTCTTTCTTTTTGATTTTTGTCTTTTTTTTAAATATTTGTCACAGTTGGGAAGTTGGGAAATAGAACATCTAGAAAAATATACTGATTAAAATTAAAGCTAAGCAAAAAATGCAATAACCATAAAATTATATAAATAAAACCAAATAGATAATACAACAGAAAAGTAATTAAACAGTTTATCCATAGAAATAGATATTTAATGACCAGTACGAAAATGAAACTAAATATTACAACAGCAACAAAAGTACATGTCAGACTTGACCCCGTAAGAAAAATGTTATTTATGCGAAATGTATTATTTCAATTCCATACACTTCCAGCTTTGGGTGACGCCTGTCATCAGACTAGCAGTCTGAGGCTTTTATTTTGTAGGGTAAATGACTCCACGTCAGGTCATAATATCCGCTGCTTGCTGAGACTGAATTGCACATGTGCATAAAGGCTACAAGCATGTCTGCTGAGATAGGAAGTTGGTTCTTTAACTCCTCGTGACAGATTATCAGTGAAGGTCTCTGACACATCTGTGGATTGATGGACTTCTCGGGAAGCTGATTCGAGTTTCTCCAGTGCAGAGGCTGCCCCTTGTATAAATATGGCTGGATTTATTGCAAATCAGCACAGGTTGCTGCTTGTATTGAACAGAAGATTTCACGCACCTTTTTCAGCCTCCCAGGTTGCCTTTTACCACTTAACAGCTTCACACCTGAGCCCAAAGGACAGCAAGGTCAGCCCTGTAGTGAGGGGGCGCTCCAGGGTCCAGCACAAGCCTGCAGAAGGGCAGGAGCATGAGGGGTCAACTCAGAGAAAAGTGTTTAAAAGTGAGATTTCACTGCTGCAGAAGCAGATGAGGGGAGATGACTTCAGAGTGTCACCTGAACTCAGGAAACTGTGCTTGGAAGATTTCCCTGCAGAGAGGGAGAGGCAGGTGAAGCAGAAACCTGCACCTGAGGCTAAATCTAAGGACTGCGAGGTTGTTTTTGGCGTTGCTCCCTGCTTCTTGGCTCTCACTCAGGGAAGGAGGAGGGTCCATAAGCTGTTTGTAAAAGACGGCGAGGCCTCTCACAGGGCGTCTGTGTTGAAGGTGTGCGAGGAGGCTCATCTGCGAGGAGTTCGAGTCCATCGGGTCAGCAGAAAGGAGCTGGACAAGATGTCCAATGGGGGAGTCCATCAGGGAGTGTGCCTGCTTGCCAGTCCCCTGAGCTACCTCACCGAGGATTCTGCACCCAGCAGGAAAGATGCCCCTCTGTGGCTCATTCTGGAGAGAATCCAGGACCCCATGAACCTTGGCGCCATCCTGCGCTCTGCTTATTTCCTCGGGGTGGACAGAGTCGCCAGCAGTCTTCGCTACACCTGCCCGCTGTCTCCAGTGGTCAGCAAGGCGAGCTCGGGCATTATGGAGGTGATGGGGGTGTATGGATATGAAAACGTTGCAGAGATGTTGAAGCTGAAGATGGAGCAGGGCTGGCAGGTGGTTGGCACAGTGGGACAGGAAGCAGAAGTGTCTCAGATGCCCATCACCAAGTGTTCAGACTTTAAAATGACCAAACCCACGTTGCTGCTGATGGGAGGAGAGGGAGAAGGACTCTCCAAGGAGCTGCTCTCCACGTGTCAGACACTTCTCACCATCCCAGCGGGCAGGGAGCTGGTGCCTGGCATAGAGTCTCTCAACGTTTCTGTAGCCACAGGCATCCTGCTGCACTCTTTGCTGTCCTCCAGGAGCTAGACCACATGACAGCAACCTCAAATATCCTCCCAAATGAAGATGCAAGGTCACTGACAACACAACCAACCACAGGAATAAATAGTTCAGTGTAATCCTGAGTACAAATTCATAGAAGACCAAACCAGAGCCCTCATACTTTTTTCTGCTGTTGTGTCTAAAAACTACTATTCCTGAAAACGGGCCTGAGTAGCATTTGCTGGAAACAAAAACCACAACCCACCTGTTTCAAGTTACGTAGCCTTTAAAATAAATACACATTATTTATTTATTGCCTGTTTTCAAAATTGATGTTGTCAGTGGAAACCAACAGGCTCTGAGCCGAGTCTTACAGATCTGCGTGATTGCTTCCTGAGATTTGTTGACTATATATTTTCTCTGCTATCTGTTATTTGGCATTGATGTTATTTGATACTTGTTACTTGATATCAATGTTTTAAGTCATCTGCCTGTGTAATTTGTATCTTTGTACAGCACTTTAGCCAACACTACTGTTGTAATTAAATGTGCTATATAAATAAACTAAACATAGGTAAACGTCCACATTTTCAAACCTTATCCATGTGTGTTTTGATTCAGTACCGGAGTACAGGAGTACGTCCTGGTCGCCCAGCATCAGGACTTTGTAGTGTCTATTATTTTTATGTCTTTTGCTCACATTTTAAGGTAGGTTTCTGTATAATCAAACATGGATTTGGGTACGCCAAAGTTTCAAGATGCAAAATGTCCTCCATTTGTCAGTTTGAGGAACTTTTGATTGCACAATTGAAGCATGAGGACCAAGCGTGACAGCTACACTTTTACTGTGTTTTGCTCCACACAAGGTTTCTTTTATCCCCCTCACAAATGTTGCTGTCCTCCTCACAGACCCTTGGTTGTGTGATGATACAGTAAATCTAATTAATTATGATTTTCTGCATTTGCAAAAAAATATTTGGTAACACAGTGTTTCGTGTTTAAGTTTTGGTCCTCCTCCAGAGGCCTGGATGTTTGAGGATTTGATGGTTCGGCTGCACCTTCCTGGACAGAGACCTCTGATGTTGTTCCCAGAGACTGTTGGAGCCATGATTCCAGCTCCTGTTACCAGTGGGACGCTTTGATTTTACCTTCCAGTTGTTCCTTGAGTCACTGGGAATTCTTGATTATCTCATATCCCTTCTATCTAATGCTACTGTCAGCTGCTATTGCCAAATCTATCACAGCTGCTGTCTTCTGCTCCTTTTCAATCACCGCTATCTCTGATTGGTTGGCCAGCAGCTGCTTGTGTATCCCACAAGATTCTCATCCACCTCAGAGGTGTCTCCCATCACAACAGATAGGTTCCAACCCCTACCCGCTACTTTAGGTTGGATAAGTGGCTAAGGGAATGGATGGATAACTTTTCGGACTATTCCTCCAAAAATGTGCATATATATATATATATATATATATATATATATATATATATATATATATATATACATATATATATATATATATATACACAAGTTTCAGCATATAACTTACATTTAAAGCGAACTAATTCAATTTTCTCTTTTTCTGCTGTCTTTTTTCTTCGCCTTACACATTATTTATTGTACACATGTTGACCCTTGACCAAAGAAAAGAAACACCTGTGGAATAAGTGACACCATAATGACTCATGTGCATTTACTGCCCCAGTACACCATGACAATGAGTAGACATGCACAGTAGGAGGACCTCCCCTAAGTGGAATGCAGCCCTGATTAATAAACCAGTGCTTTTCCTGCTAAGACATGCCGACTGTCCGCTGAGGAAAGAAGACTGCAGTTACGCTTCACATCAAACACTACGTGTCCAAAGGTTTGTGAACATATGATCACAGCAGCGGGGAATTTATCAGTCACAAGACCATCAGTGACGTGCAGCACTGATACTGGCTGATAAGGTGTTGATCACATCTGCTGCTTTAGTTTATCTCGGAGGCATGAATGAGGGTGACGTCAGGGCTCCATGCAAGCTCGTCAGGTCCTTCCTCACCAAACTGTAAAACTATTTACTGAAGCCCAGGGCAAATGCACAATTTTTATTGGTTGTCAGGTTTTAAGTTGATAGTTTTGCTCATCTCCTGTGACAGGCGTGTTCCCATGAGTGTTGTCTTCTTCTTTACTATCAGGAAAAACAAGCAGTTCTTACACTTCTATTAACAAGAATCCTAAGAATAAAGGAAAGACAGTAGGGGATGTCTACATACTTTTGGTCATGTTACTGAGATAAGATCTCCATTTAAAAAACACTTTTCCTTTTTTTGTAGAAACTGAACACTTAAAGTGACATTTACAAATTAATGAAAAAATAAAAAGTTTGTGGAAATATACTAATTTTTTTTTTGTTTAAACCTTTATAACTAAAACTGCAAATACAAACCAACTTTCATTATCTAGCAAAAATAGCATTTGAAGAATATATAATGAAAGCTAGAACAAAACAGATACATAAAAGTTAATTTTTTATATTCTGACTGCTGTAACACAGTAATTTCCTAGATTTTTGTATAAATAAAGTATTTTTTAATTATTATTTTCATATGATGGCTTTCATATCAGTTACATACATCAGTGATTTACTCAGGAGGTTCGACTTGTGCCTAGATTATACTTTTCATCAGGTGGTAATTAAGTCCTTTTGGACTGCACCAAGATCCACATTTTTTCCAGAAAGCTAAAAGCTTTCCAAGCTTTCACTATAACAGCTATTTACATCCAAACCAATCCTCACTCTTAAGAGGTCGGACTTAGTTTGGTAAATCTTATTTAGGAATTTAACATTCACCCTTATACTTTCTGCTTTTCTTCAACATCAAATTTCAGAATATGATCAGACTTTATCAGTTTTAATTTATATTGATTAGAATTTTTGTCTTCCAGTTCACTTAAACGTAGGTTAGTCACCAGTGTGGGTTTCCTCATTTTAGTTTAAGTGCTTCAAATTTTTTTAATTGTGTTTTTTGTTATTTCAGTGATCGTTTTAGCTTGTCTTTATTATGTAATGGGTAGCATTTGTCAGGAACAGATGAAATGTTTAAAACTGTCCCATAATAAAATAGTGGTTTAACATATTTGCAAATAAGCGAAAGATTCCCAGTTTCATTACAGGAGTTGGCACAAATCCCTTTGGGTTGTGTCAGGAAGGGTGTCTGGTGTAAAAAATCTGTCATAACCGCCACATAGAATGACCTGCTGTTGTAGCTCCTTTTAAATAAGGGTCAGGGGCGGATCTAGAGAAACTGTGTCAGGGTGGTATGAGGGTGGCATGGAAATCAGATGGGGTGGCAAAATCAAAGCTTTTTTAAAAAAACAAAACACATATGCAGGTTTTACATATGGCTAAAATGATTCAAATGCAGTAAGTATACACATGTTATGTAGACCAGATAGTTAAACATTCAGTTACATAAAACATGTGAATTTTGAGTTTATGCACTGTACAGTCTGTATAATAAATAAATATGTAGCCCAATACGTATAAAATCCAGAAAGCAACACAACATGGGGCGGTTCATTTACAAGGAAAGGACTAACTTAAGTTTCGCTTTTGGAAAAAAAAATTACACTGTCATGAACAAAAATTTAAACCTAATTTTTCATGATTTGTTGGGTTAACCCTCTAAGATCCAAAATAGAATTGGCCATTTTTGACTACTTTTGATTTTACATTTGTATTTCACCTTCAAATTGTTTTATTTTATTTTTTACCTTGCCTTGCTTGGCATCATTCTTTTCAGCACAACCTCACGTGTCTGAATTTACAGTTATTTTTTCATTAACATACTGTATTAACACAACTGATCTGAAATCACACAAAAAACATAAAATCCTAGTAGTAGTTTTTTTTTTACTGTAAAAACCACAAACATGTTTAGTAAATTATTTTCACAACTTCAAATGCAAATATAAATTGTACATTTTGAAAACTTATGCATACATTTTGTAAACAATAACGTTATATGCAACTATTTATCTAAAAATGCAGCCAACACATCTGGTGTTTGTTTTTTAAATTTTGTACATCCATTTAAAAATACTACTATAACTAAAACGAGAAAACAATCAGGTGTTACAATAAAATGTCCCACAAATTATTTTTGCCAGTACAAAGACAGAGGAGAAAACCACAGGCTGCAGGCCTGAAAACAGGAGGTCTTTCACTTCTCTGGTTTTCCACCTGGAGACAGTTTACATTGCACACTAACTATACCTTAACTCTAATATCTAAAAAAAAATCTTAACCCCCAAAAAACTATTTCTCAAAGCTCTTTCTCTTTCTCTCTATCTCTCTCACTCGCTCTGTCTCGCTGCCACCACTATGAGGGTGTCCAAATTCACAGCCTGTGAATTTGGACACCCGCCATCACACCCAAAACCTCCCCTTCTTCCTAATCGTACGAAACCCACGTGTTGCCGTTTCCACCAATAGGAAATAGGTGGCTATTTTTCCTTCTTTACTGTTTTCGCGCTGTCCTTAGAAGACGCTTTTCTTCTCTTTATTTGCAAAAATGTTCTGTGGTAGACATTGAAAGAAATATTATATATTATAATTTGGCTTTTTAAAAATCTTCTGGGTGTGGATGTTCTTTATGAAAACTAAAAACCTGACAGGACATCTCGGTCTCCATAGGGTGGCAGTAGCGGAGTAGCAGTACCAGCGGAGGTACCAATCAGCCTGCCTGATGACTGAGGAAGAAGAGCGGAGCACACAATGCACTGCACGGTTGACAAGGGTTGTGTCTCCCTGGTTTTCGCGATAAATCTCCAGTTCAGTACAAACTCTCGAAGAGGCAGCAGTGGAACCGACCTGTTTCTTTCTTTATAACCTACACACTGGATTTAGCGAGGGAAAAAAGAATTCGGTGACCGGAAACGACGGCGATTGGTCAAGCTTCTCCTAAACATTGGATTACAGAGGCTGCATGAAGGAGCTGCCCAGCCCAACGGGGCTCGGCCGACACCCTCGTTTATGGAAATCGACCCCGAGGCTTTGATGCTTGGGCCTCGGTTTTTTTCCTTTATGATGGAGGTGGAACGACTCAACAGTTTTATGTGAAGGAGAGGGATATTATTTCGTGGATGATTCGTAGAATAAAAACCCGCTTCCGTATTCTTCCTGCTTCCTCTTAAAAAAATTTGAGATAGTTGGTTGTTGCTAACAGCTGGATTGGCTAACGCTGACTAGCATCCATGCTAATGTTACGTCTTTCTTTTGATGCGACTCAGCCACCACTATCGGCCATCAACAACCCGACAGGAGGAGATTTTGCCCTCTTGACTGCTGATTATTAGTTATATTCACACTCCACAGCCCGGCTCATCAGTGTTTACAGAAACGTTTTAAGAATAAAGTTGTATTCTTAGTTTGTCGGGCTTATATTATTATAAATTGAATTAGCCGCGTATAGGCTAACTGACGTTCGCTAACAGCAGCATTTACTATTTAAAGTAAAGCAGACAGCTCTTTTTATTCCTCGTGTAAGGCGTAAATTAGAGTAACTGTCAGTATTAAGACGTTCAGTTTCACAGTAATATGCAACGTCTCGTAATAGTCGTTATCAGGCCTGGCTAACTAGCTAATCAATTTGCTACTGATTTTGTCAGCGTGTGCAGAAATTAAGGAAATCACAAACAGTTTGTTGATTTAATCTGTGCCGAAAACAACATTATTTTCATTCTGTTACTCCTGCGGAGGCAATCTGGCCCTGCTTTGGGTGTAACACACCAGACTTGTGTTTTATTGTTTACATGTTTACAACTTGTGTGGTTATCGCTTGGATTTCCTGCTAGCTAGCACGCTAGCTAACGTTAGCCGTCAACGAGACACAATCAGCGATGTCCTGACATTCGCGTTAATGTCGCCGATGTTTTGAATTCCCATGTGGATGTAAGTTTGTTTTCAGATTTCAGAAATGACACTAACATTTCGCCGAGAAAACGGCACTGATGCCAGCAGCACACTGCTGTCAGAGGACGGTAAATAATAGCCACTGGTTTCCATTAACGCCATTTTAACAGAGGTTCTCGGAGAGGGCCTGTGTGGTGGTGTTTTTATTCGCGGTTCGGTACCTTCCACCGGACCGGGACTTGCATAAAAAAGTGCCTTTGGGAGTCTCACCGAAGTTGCGAAAAGGAGGTGGCGTTTGAACATGGAGGGCCCGAGCCGAAGCACCGGATTCAGGCAGAGCCGGCGATCCCGTTCCCAGCGCGACAGGGAGCGGCGGAGGAGGCGAGTGGATCTGGCAGAGGAACGGGCCACATCCCTGTCCTCGGGCTCCGATCGGGAGGCGTGTGGGACCAACAGCGTGCTGGGTCCCGGTGGGAGAGAGTGCCGACCAGGGTTTGGCAGACACAGGCCTCCACGCCGGAGGAAGAGGGAGTCTGTGTCCTGCGAGGAAGAAATCATTGATGGCTTCGCTATTGCGAGCTTCATCAGCTTGGAGGCTCTGGAGGTGATTGTCATAATTTGGTGTTTTTTACACCCCACTATCAGCTGTCATTCATGTGTACTTAAAGCGTTAGTGTTCGGTGTGGATTTGGCACCCTCCTTTCCTCTAATTTATTAAATAATCACCATCCTCGTAGGTGGTTGCTTTAATTCTCATCTTCTTAAATTAAATCATCCAAGGGTGTGAAGGGCTGCAGATTGAGCCCCTAAAGCGTGACAACAATCCACTCCCCAATCCTCTGATGGGTCCTGGAGAGGCCTCAATTATTCATGATCTAATTTTTAGAGGTGTTGATGAGCTGTGAAGTGGCCTTTTTAGATAAAGCAAGAACAAGAAATACATTAAGAAAAGATAGTTTACCTATTTTCTGAGTTTGTGTTGTCACAAAGCTTTTCTTCAGACACTCAAGATTTAATGTCAGGACGCATATCGATGTCAGTACCTCATATTGAATCCAGTTTTGATTCTAAAGGTCTTAAATAAACCAGTAAATGCAGATAACACCGACTCTCTACCCCCAAGTCACCCCAAAATGCCCATTTTGAGAAGAACAGGCCCTGATATGTATTTGATGGGTCTTCTGGCTCAAAATTGGGCCTTTGATGGGTGACTACACGCATAAGCATGACTGATTCCCATATAGTCATAAAAAGTGTATGCGTTTCCTGATTTTTCCCTATGTGATAAAAAGCATGTGCCAAAGCTAGATCAAGTTAAACCCAACTTACAAAAAAACTGTACTGTTTTGGTCCTTGGTGGAAGACCAATTTTTTATATGTAGCAAAAAAAGTGCATGTACAGTTTACATTTAATTATTTACAAGATGTTGGCATGTGGTAATTTGTGGATAATCTTTGATAGTAGTTTAATCTGCCTTCGTGCCGATGCTGATGTCATTTGCGTGCGTCTTACATCTGCATCAGTTTGAGGAAGCAAATTATTTGCCAATAGGTCCCGCAGTAAAACTGCCCATTCACAGACATACAGCCCCACTGTTCTTCTAGGTAACTTCATTTTACAGTCAAATGGACCCATGAAGTATCTGAAACTGCTAACAGAGAAAAAGGAAAGAGACCTGCCAAAAAATTTACTGCTCTATACCAATGAAACGTCGTAAGTCCCTTTTGTTAACAAAAAAAGAAGCCATATCCTGTCTGTAGTTTTTCTGTAAAACATTTTTAAAAGGGGACTTTTCCAAATTAGACCAACAGACTGTGCTAGTTTGCATGAATTTACCTGCAATTCATGCTGAGTTTATTTGCCTTTTTAAGCGTAATCTAAGTAGTTTTGCTCAAAATGACCCCATGGAAGTGACTAATAACGATTGGTCTGTAGTTAAGGCACACAGTTTGTGTAACTTTACTAATCAACTAACTAATATGTTAGTTTTCTTTTTAATTTTGGCCATTGAAAACACAAATATATTTAAACTTGAATAAAAGTTGGGCCTAATATAAAATAAAACTCGTTAATGTTTTAAATGTGGGACATACAATGCTGTATGCCAGTCAAATGTTAAAAAACAAACAAACAAAAAAAACCTCGCAATTTTTAGATCTCAGGTATAAGGAAATGTATATTTAATGTGGCTCTTTTGGGTGAAGGAAAATCAGCATAAACTAAACTTTTATAAGTGGGATTAATTTACTCCAGTTTAAAATGCATTTTTATTTTTCTGAAGCTGAAAATCACATACTGCATACCTTTTGCGGTAAGCATAGGTGAACCAGTCATGCTTATTTTTTGCAGTCACTCCTGAAAGACGAGAAATATCCTGCATATGCGTGTCATATCAGAGTTGTGCCTTCTGAAAAACGTGCCTTTGGTGGTGACTAACAGTGATCGGTCCGGATGTAGTTAAGGCAAAGAGTCTGTGGGACCATACTTAACAGAAGTCTGCAGATTTTCCTGTATTTTAGGACTGACTGTAAATGGTTATTTCTGTCAAATAAGATTTAAAAAGAAATAGTCAACTTAAAGCAAAATCAACATCAACTTTCAATGTAATTTGATTGATTTGCTCCATTGAACCTTTTCACCATGACTCTCTTTGACCTTTATATTGTTTGTGACATTCCACCAACTGGTTAAATTTATCAGCGGTTTTCTGAAAGAGTCATTTTTCCCTGTTTAAATAATTTTGTTGTTGTAATTTGTCGTTGCCTTGAGGGCTGATACTTTCCAGCAGTACGTCAAAGAAAGGCGAAAAGGCTGAATAATGATTGTTTGTAGCGGAGATGCGTTACTCGTCTCACGGCTCCGCTGATTTTTCTTCTCACCGCTGGGGGTATATAAGTAGGGAAGAAAAATGGGAAACCATGTACACTCCTTACTGTAGATTTTTCTCAGAAAGGTATTGATTAAACTCTTGAGTAATTGTTTAGACTGTAAGTTGTTATATCAGTTTTATTTTTCCTCCTATAGAGAAATTTTGGTTGCTCTTAAAGACACGTTAAGTTCTTTTAACCAGTTTAACAATTTGTTTCTTTTTCTCAAGCGATTTGGACGTTTTTCTTCATTAAATGGTCCAAATATTTCAGTCAAATAAGGTTGTTACCTGTAGTTATTCCTGAAAGACTTATTGTGAGCCAAGAAAAATCTCATACATATTTATTTATTGCATATCAGAGTTTTTATTTGCTTAAAATGTGCTGTTGGGGGGTGACTGCATACCTAAATATGATTGGGTCGCATGTAATAAAGAGGGAAAAAAGTATTACCTTATATTTTTTTGACCATTTGGTAAAACTCTGTATGAGTGAGCTGGACACCACAGGTAAAAGACGCCCTTTGAAAGAGAGGTCATGTACAATGCTTCAGTTAAATATATTGTCAAAACAAGCAATATTATTGAGTCCACACACAAACAGCTCCAGTAATATCCTCATGCTGGCTGTGGTTCATTACATCATTTTTTTTTTTTTTCTATTTTTATGAACAGCAGAAATTAGGACTTTAGTAAGCCTGTAGCTTGCCTTTGGGTCTTTGGCCTCAGGCTTACACATTAATGCTTATTTATCCACATTTAAATCCACATTTTTTTTTTTTCCTCCTTATCAGATGGACTGTTCTTTGAAGCCCAGTCAGCGAACTGATATGCTGGGAAGAAGGAACAAGGGGAAGAGAGGGCTGGAGGAGAACGGCGGAGGGCCGCTGTCAGAGCCCGAGGAAGGAGCCCCGCCCAGCAGCTGTTGGAATAATAGTAGAAATAAGAGAAGAAAGATAGAGGTGAAACTGACTTTACTACCATGTTAGATGTCACTGAGATAATTCCTAATCAAACACACAATGTTTATACTTCTGTAGCGGTAATCGCCTGTATATCCTGCTATTGAGAAAATGACCTTGTAAAACAGGTTCACATTCACGCTCTTGCACGAATTTTGACAACACCTATCGTTCAGGCAGTCCAGAGTGATTAATCACATCCATGAAAGGTTTAGAGCTAACTGAAACTCACTGAAGCTTATTTTATTCCTTTTTTTCCCCCCAGGGGCAACCTTTGGAGACTGGCTATATTGTAAGTTTCTTTTCTGCTAATATCCAGTGTTTCCCACACAGACTTTATTTGGGCATGCCTCATTTACTAGACATGAAGCTCTACACAGTATAGCCTGCCATTACTTAAATTGCACACTTTTATTTCTTAGCGTATTAACAGTGTCATAATTATAACATTTATATAAATAATCTGACATAACAATCTTTCTCTACTCTGTCCATGAGTGCACTGCTGTAAAGGAAAAGGCTGCGCTTTATTTAGAACACAGAACATATCAAATGTTATGAAAATATCCGTTTTATCATTCATGACAAACATCTTTATGTCATAGACTTAAAAATCATATGGTCCACATGGTAATAAGGAGACAAAATAATTTAAAATTTCTGAAACTATTACAATAATACTTGATGGAACAAATAGTGAAGTAAAAAATATAAATGTAAAAAGCAAAAAAAAAAAAAAGAAGTTGGAATCCATGTATTTCTGCTTGCATGCACACAGGCATACGTGTATGTGCAGACTGTGTCCACTGATGTGTTGCAAAGCATGCCCAGCAGGTTTTAGTTTCCATTAGATTGATCTAATCTCTTCCTGTTAAGATCAGTCTAAATAGTTGAGCTTGTTAAAACTCAAACTTGAGATATAACTGGAGGCATTTCCCCTGGAAAAAAAAGGGTTTAGATTTATTGATATAAATCCCTTCTGGGTTGCATTGGGAAGGCCATTCAGTGTTAAAAACATGCAGAGCTACCTGCTCGGGGGGGGGGGGGGGGGGGAGGTCCCTTGTGAATAGGGGAGCAGCCAAAAATAGACTTACGCTGAGAGAATGGGATGATTGATTTACATGAGGACAATCCTGCTTGCTCTCATTTTAATCCCTCTGATGTCTAAATCATCATCTGTGACAGCCCCAACTCTAGCTCCTGTCCCTGTATTACGAGAAAGGTAGAAAGGACTTTAAATGTTTGTTTTCTTTGGACACCTGTTATGATGTGACACTATAACAGAAATACAACAGGCAGAACTGAAGATGCTAAGAGTGACCAGGATGGACAGGATTAGAAACGAGTATTTCTGAGGGACAGCTCAGGTTGAGCAGTTTGGTAACCAGAGTTAGAGAGGTGAAGCTGAGGTGGTTTGGACATGTGCAGAGGAGGGATAGTGGGTATACTAGGCAGGAGGAAAAGAGGAAGAGCTCAGAGGAAGTTCATGTAAAGGAGGGGACACACACACACACACACAGAGGGTTGGTGTGATAGGAGGATTCAAGGGGTGGATGGAGGCAGATAATCTGCTGTGGCAACCCTTAAAAGCAGCAGCCAAAGTAAGAAGAATTGTCATTTAGAATGATTAGTGTCTTTATCCTGAGATAACAAGACTTTGGAGTTTGGCTTGAAATTGAAGCTGGAGTCCATCTGTGGGACGAGAGGCAGTTTATTATCGCTCTACTATTTATTATCATAACGTGTATATAATCTAATTTATTTAAGAAAATGTGTGCCCCACAAATATAGTTTACTTTTCGAGTCATGCCACTGTGATTTAAAAAGTTAATTTAAAAACATGGTAAATGAATTAGAAAATGTAAAACCGGGAACATGGTGGGAAATAAAACAAATGACTGTAAAATATGAGGAATCAAGGCAAAAAATTACAACAATGAAAATTAATAAGCAAAAGAATAGAAAAAACCCACTAGGTTAATATTTTAAAATATAATTCTGTGGGGAAACACTGTTGTGATGAAGTTGGTTTACATTCATTGGCTGACGTATTCTAATAAACATAAATGTTTTCTTCTGCCTTATTTTCCTCTTTCAGTGTGACACAGAGAGTGACACGGGAGACAAGGTGTGTGTTGTTTACCAATATTCTTATCAAGAGTTTCCATGTTTGTGTAGATAAAATTATTATTATTAGAGGGATCCTACCACAGTCATGTTCTCTTCGGTTGTAATCTTAAAAAATGTGTGTTGATTAAAATGGAGACTCATTCTAATAAAATCCTCCTCTTGTTTTCCCGTGTAGGCCTCCGACAATGACATGGATCCAGTGTTCACAGTCAGCACTAGGAAAGGTTTGAGAAATTTACTATTGCCATTTATTTCCTGCTGCTTTACATTCAGGAAACGCTGAACTGATGTGTCAGTCAGTGGGCTCCCACAGGGCTAAACTTAGATCTTAACAGAAAACGAGTTAAACAGGCTCAATTGTTTTCGTTCTTTTTGTTATTACACAAAGTGGAGCTGATTAAAATCTGCAGATAATGAAATGAGAGAATACAGACATGTGCTGCATAGATATACAGAAACATGAGGTGGAATGAAACGTTAGAAAAATATTTTGGAGACCTGGAGAGGGTATAGAAGAGGGTATCGTCACTGTCTGAGACTTCTTTTAATCTCCAGCAAAAGTATTGTTAGATTTAAAATAGAACCCACTGGCTTTTTTGTTTCATTTACCTCAGTTTATTTTATTAAGATAAGAAAATACCATCTTAAATACAAACTAAAGAAGACAAAGAGCCACTGCTACTCTGCATTAAAAGGAGCTGCTTAAGGTGGTTTGGGTATCTGACTCGGACAACACCTCCTAAATGAGGCGTTTTACGCATGCCTGCTGTGGAGGAGACCCAGAAAACGCCTTCTTATCCCCCACCAGAAGAAGTGGAGGAGCTGGCTGGGTGAGGAGGTCTGGGCCTGTGTTAGACTGAGACTCTGATCCGGACCTGGAAAAGTGATATAAAATGGATGGATGGATAAACCCATCAGTGGCTATTCAGTTTTGTTGGATGTATTTACTAATGTATTCATCAAAGGAACAATTATAAAAACAATTATAAACATAAATTTGTATGCTTTGTAAACCTTTCAGAAGCTTAATGGTCCTGATCAGACTCCTCCACTCCCAGTATCACAGTCACAGGTTAGAAAGGGGTGCATCCAAAGTCCTTCTAGAAACAAGTTCAGCCACCCTGGCAGCCCTTCTGTACATTTATTTAGATGCCTTATTTAAATTAACTTTAATTTAAATGGTCATCAGGATATAATAAACTGCATTTCTGCAACCACTAGTAAAATATTATTTAAAAAAATCATTTTGTCATAACTTATACTTGCTGTTTAGTTTCATGACATGACTTATTTCGGCAGAGACACCATGCTAATTCTTGTTCTGGACAGGAATTAAAGAAAAGCCAAGAAAACGGTTATGTTTTTAACCAGTTTTGTTAAATTAACTTGACTAAACTTGGACATAACAGTGTCCATCAACACAGCAAGCAGGACAAACGCCATCTCCCAAAGATGTTCCCATAAATGGCACAGAAATGTTGTTAGAGACGCAGCAAAGATTTTTAATATATGACTGTTTAGTTTCAAACATTTACCCGCCTGTGGCAGACGGCTGATCATCTTTTTTTCTGCTTCATACTCAGATCCAGGTCCATGTTTTTATGGTTAATTGATTAGGTTATTAAAAACTGTGTACCACTCTGTCTTTGACTTCTAAGGAACATGAGGCTAAAACATTGAGATGGCAGTTAGTTTGCAGGAATTCATACTGACAGTGGAGGTGGGGGCAAAAAGTATTTAATCAGGTTGGAACATCGGATTGTTGCGTCCAAATTTTTTAACTTTGGGTTTAATCACACTCAAGTTGTTAAGCCGGTTTTGGCTGTTCTGAGGGTGTTTTGCTTTGGAAGACCTTTGTCCTTCCTGGGGGAGTTGAGAAATTGCTGACTGGTTTTCTCTTCTCTCAGTTGTTGATCCCGCCCCTTCAAACATGGGCTCATCTGTGGGCAAAAGCTGCCCATCTCTGCCGGTGCGCTTTGGTGGCGTCTCACGGTTAATGGTGACTCCACGGGTGTCTGGCCTGGAGCGAAGTCAGGAGAAAAGCCTGGAGCCACACTTCCCTGAGCCGGTTTCTTCTTCTACCTCTTCCCCCTTCTTCCCCGGCCTGCCTTCCCACTCCCCGGTCACAGTGCCCCGGTCCAGCCCAGTCAACGGCAGCCGCCACAACAGCAGCCCCCCGCTCTCCAAACCCAAGCCCTCTTTGCCCCCTCGAACTCAATCCATCTACAACAGGTATGAAACATACTGAAAACTGAAGCTCAATTTCTTCTTTCATCCCTCTGATGTCGTCTTCTACAACTCTTTGGCTCAACTGTTGTGTTTTGTGTTTGTGTTTTCTCGGCGGCAGCAGCACCCCAGTCAAGCCTCAACCGTCTGCTTCATCTGTCGGGACTTCCTCATCTTCCATTCTTCCCCCAGCTCCTTCCGCCAGTGTTTCTCTGCCCTTCTCAAGGGGCTCAGGATCCTCAGGGCCTCTCCGACCCCCATCCCGAACCAGCTCTGGAGCATTGTTCACATCCTCACCTGGCCTTCCTCCGCCTCCACCTCTGCTGCAAGGTACAGCTCACCCGACAGAAGCGGGTACAGCAAAACAGAAATGCTTAATTTCACCGTTTTAGTTGTTTATGGGAATGTGATGACTAATGTGTTGCAAAAATAAACCAAACCCAGACTTCCCCAGGCGGTTGTCTGGGTTTGTCTGGGGTGTTGAGGAAGTTGTGTATTGATGAACTGAGATCGGGTCTCATAAGCACAGCATGTGTTGCATAAAGTAGAAGTTGCATGTAAGTATCACTTCAGTAGTTGTAACTCTTTTGTTCATGTATCTGTGAGATTAACTTTAGTTTGTGTTTCCCACACACATACCTGGTTTATTAACCTTTGAGTATTTGGCAACAATTTTAGGATTTTTTTTTCTTCTTTTCATCTGGAAAAAGGAAATCATGAGCAACCAGCTCTTATTTTGAAAGTTGAGCCATCCTTTCGTTCTCATGTTTTCAGCTTTGTTTATGGCCACTGTGTTGGTTGTGGTGCACACCAATTATCATTGTTCTCACAGCTCTGTAACCATTTATACAGACCTGGCAGTCTTTTCCTAAACGATGGGTGTCACAACTCAGAGAAAACCTCAACTTCAATACTGACACAGGAATAGAAGAAGTCAAAACAGGAAGCAGAATGATTAGAGGGTTTTTTGTTTTTTTTCCCAAAGCTGTTGTTTCAGTATCTCCCCCTCTTATAATCTCTCCGAACTCCTGTCTTGATATAGAATTCAAATGACAGTAAAGACTGACCAACTTGCACACTTGTCTCAGCCCGGTAAAAATTAGCAGTAACATAACACCAAAGCCTGGTGCACACCTGCATATTTTTAATTTTTTTTTGTCACTCTTGGTGTGCCTGACCATTCGTAAGGGCAACTGCTGTTGCAGCTTTCATCAGTATCTATTAGCTGCTTCCACAAAGAGGATCTTGTCCACTCTGTGATATAAGTGCAAACCCTTGAGAAAACCTGGGCTGTAACAAGTGTTTATTTCCACCCATAGTTTTTATCAACAACCTTTTTTTTCCCTGACATCAACAAGACAAATAACTAAATAAAAACTGAGGTGGGAGAACAAAAACTATGATGGCACGAAAACACGAAATGCAACATGAAATGTGGCAGAGAGATGAGATCCAATCAGAAGTAATCTGCTTGTGTGGTAAGGTTAGACGTGTACATTTGAGCTGCCCTCAGGAAATCTTTTCAACTAGCGCCCATGCTCCCTGTTTCTCACGAAAATGCAACAAAATGACACATGGACACATTTTGTATTTGATGCTGAGGAAAATAAGACTTTAGAAACTCTATGGAGGAATTCTCACTGTTAAAAACACAGCAAACTTTTACACTTTATATTAACTGAATAAACTTTATATTTAGTCTACTATAAGCTTATGACCTTTAGTCCACTGAAACTGAAGCAATTTAGTGTCTTAAATTCTGATTAATTTATATCTTGATGCACAAGCTCACGCAAAAGACCCTTAAGAGTCAGCTACGTCGTAGGCTCCGCATAGATTCAAGGCAGAAGTCTAAATAAGCTTGATTAGAGCTTGAACTTGTGGATGACTGGTTGGTGTGCGTCTATGCTGAACTTGCAAGCAGCTACAGAGCAGAATAAGGGCTACCTGCGCCAGATGCAGTTGTGGTGGTGTAGTTAGAGTTCTTCTGCTAGATAAGACTCCCTGAAGAAGCAGCTAATGAATAATTTGGTGCTTGATAAACAAAATATTCACAGATCAGAAGATTTACCTCCACACATGGAAGTACCTCCACACATCCCTTTTAAGCATTGTTTGAATTTCTGAACTTAACCGCCAGTGTAAACAGAATTTTATGTTCTTTAATTTATTTTCTTTGTTTTATCCTGTTACCCTCCACTAATTACTGCCTCGTTATTCCAGCAGAGCGTGAGGGCAGACGCAGCGTCCCCGGGGCTGAAAATAACCCGGCGGGCCGCTCCACTCCAGGAGGCCCAGCAGCGCCGAGCTCCACGCAGGGTTCATCGAGCCGGACGTCTCAGAACCAGACGAGCATCCCGGCGATGGCGTTCCAGTTCCATCAGCACAACCACCAGCACCAACACACGCACACGCATCAACACTTCACGCCCTTCCTGACCCCAGCTACGGCGTCTCCGATGGTGAGAGAGACTCTGCTGTTTTACTCCTGTTTTAAACTCCACTGCAGCTGGAATGTGTTGACCCATCTCAACTGTTTTTGTCTTTTTAGTTCGATAAGTACCCAGGCAAAATGGATGGGCTGTACCGACACACTGTGAGTATCTGAGAATAGCTGTCAGGGCATGGAAACGGGAACTAAAACTGTAGGCGTATTTTGAAAGTTGTGTACCAGCCACTAAGCTGTGTTTGTGTTTGTGCCAGATCTACCCAACATACACGCCGCCCTCAGTGCAGGGTATTCAGATTCCTCCTCCTCCTCCTCCTCCTCCTCCTGGGCATTTCAGCTCATTGCAAGGGGCATTTCAGCCAAAGGTGAGGAAAACTCTCCTTGTGTCTTTGTGTTAGCATGATGGTTTTTTTTGTTTGTTTGTTTTTTTTCAGGCGATAACTTCCATGTGACGGTTTATTTGAGCTCCCTGCGATGACAATGTCACAGTGTCACAAGCACTAGAGGCATATTTGCCAACAATCCAGTTTTTCCCAGGTTTAAACAAGGAAGCTTAAAATATAAGCTTCCTCGTTTTGTTGTTTCTCCCAGAAACTCCAGTAATTTCGACCAGTAACCTATCACACTCAAGTTGGAATAACTATAATAAATGCATCCGTTTGCCTTAGGGCTCAGTCACACCAGGTCTAGAGGTCTGTGTGAGTGATCCCCTACTGTTTGGAGAGTAGCTTGAAAGCAAGTGCAAACAATTTGACGTCAACTGTACAATCTACAGGTGCCAGGTTTTTGGTGATTCGCCCTCTTTTTGACCAGGATCACCCAGAAATCTCCAGCAACCACTGGCCAGATGCACATTTTTGCAGCCAGAGCGTCACCGATAGTTCCCTAGTGTGTGACTGAGTCCTTATGTGTTTTATTTGACAGAATTTGTTTGATAGAATTCAACACTTTCAGTGCAACCTGGGAACCCATAACCTGATTAAAATGGCACGTGTGCAGCTAACCTCTGCACAGGCAGAAGAGTTAGATGCTGAATAAACTAGTTCACTGTTGACCCATATGTGCGATGTGTTTGATGTGTGCCATGTCCCAGCAGGGAAATGGCAACTTCATCTTCCCATTTGAAGCTGGTGGTGGTACAACCGCTAAAATGAATTGTAAAAGGATGTTTTGTCATAGCGTAGAGGTGCAGGCAGATGATTTCCTGTAAAGCAAGAAATGTCAAATTTGTGTTATGAAGTAATTAAATCTAAGTGCCTTTGTTTTTAATAATTTTGATTGACATTTTGCTAATTTAGTCACTAAATGGCTGTGGACATCTTCTCCATGCGCACAGACTAGCATTCCTGAAGCCTGTTTTTTGGTCATTTTCATCTGTCTACATGTAAATTATGTGTATTTGTTGCCTGTTGAGCTTAACGTGTTTTTTGCAACCATTGCCAAATGTTGATCATGTGCTTGACAAATCTAAATCTTCATTTTATGAGAAGGAAACAACTTGAACTTAATTTGAACCTTACCAAGGACATCCAGGTGGTGTTAATGAAGTAAATCCAGTGCACTGTGAATTTGTCTCTCAGCCACTCAAACAATTTTGGTTTTGAACTATATTTCAAATAAAATTAGATGTATAAAAAAAATAACATTGGCTGCATTAGTTAGAGTAAAAATACATTAATGGTAGCGTTAAGAAAGCAAAGAATAACGCCAGGTGCTTAATAGCTCAGTAGGCTGTGGCTCATGTGTTTGTGCTGTGTCAGTGATAGCCTCTTTGTCCCTCAGGGAACGGGTCCTGATATACAACGATTTGGGGTTGTGCCTTCCCACCTGCAGCCCAAAGACCCCAGGGTAAGGACACTGCGGTTTACTCTCACGATGGCAAATTTGCAGTATAGGCTAGGATGTGCTGCAGCACAGTCACTATAGCAGAAACTACTCCTGAGAAAGAGCAAGATGTGCAGATTAAAAGTGGTTTTACACTTCTCTTCTCTTGTAGCTTACTGAACACTTTGGGACATCAACATTGAAAATCACAAATGTAAGCAGAAACAGATGTTTTTGAATCCCCCTGCTCCTTTCAGTTCTTTAGTCTGCATCACTGTCTCACAGCTTCACGCACTCTTTGCACTAATCTCACTTGTAATCTTGACTGCTACTGGTCTATTTTCTGCTCTTGCACACTCGGTTAGATTTTTCAGACCTAGAAATTATGCTGTGATGTATGCGGTAATTCTTTTCACCGCCTTTCCTTTTTTAAAAATATATACATAACCAAACTTGAGCTGGGCCCCAGATTTTAACTTTATCTCCTGCTGCAAAACCTCAACCTTGTATAGAGGTTAGAAAAGATATTCTTGAACTGCAGGATCTGCCTCTGTGTACAAAGGCTTTAAAGTTGTAGATTCAAGATTTGTAGAATAACACAGTGTCTTTTTTGTGCTGTGCAGAAACCAGGAAAATGGTGTGCTATGCATGTTCAGGTGGCCTACATGATCCACAACCATCAGAGAAAAGTAAAGGTGAGTGTCTCTTACTGACATCATGTGGGGAGAGATTTAATTGCGACTATGCAAAGATGACAGTATGAGGTTTAACTCTTCTGCCCTTCATTCAGCTCATGCAGGCTGATCCTCACAAACTGGACTTCCGCAGTGACCCGCTGGCCCGTTTTTCTGGAGCCGGCGGACTGGGCCCACTGCCCTTACCTCCTGCTCATGACCTGACCAGACCTCCCAGTCTGTTCTCAGCTGCAGGTGCATGCCTTTTAATGTTTCGGTGTCCCAGCTGGTAAAATGTAATTAATTTATTTATTTATGTCTGTGCACAGATTGTTGCTGTAAATAATGTGCAAGAAGACAAACAGGATCCAGGCTGTCATTGTCTTTAAAATCTTAATTCTTTGTGGATTTAATGGTTAACAAGTACAAATCTGTGCTTTAAACTAGCGTGTGAACATTGCATTTACAAATCCAGGCTTCTTCAGTATCCTCACAACTGAATTTCTCGTATTCTGCCAAGAAATTTAAAACTACATCAGACTACATAAACAAAAATAATAAATCCCAGCAGTCACATCCCTAAGTAAATACTGCTAATACTACAACTTGTTTGCTATTGCAGCTGTATTGGTGTTTAATGGGTTTGAAGCTAGTCAACAAAGTATGTGCAACATCTGCAAGTACTGATCTGGAATTGCACAAGATGGCAAAAAACACAAACAGTGGTGATAAGTCCAAGACAATGAACACTGGAGAGGAAAAAAACAAATCAAGAAAAAAGATTTAAAATGAAAACAACAATCAAAGCTTGGTGCATTTAATTATTTAAAATGAATACTAGTTTTCCTAGATAATATCAATGTTGTATTCCTTATTGATAATACAATTATATTAAAAGTATACCATACAAAATGTTAAATGAATGATGTCACTGTTTGCAACCAGAGCAGCAATCAAAAGTTTTTTGTTTTTTTTTTTAAAATTCAGTTTGAGATGAGTTTCCTCATTTCAGTTTAGTTTTTATTATTATTATTTTTTTTAAGGTTTTGTTTTAGTTTTGTTTTTTGTAGTTGCGTTATTAGTAGTTGTTGCTTTAAATGTTATAACTGGGACCAAAAGAGTGAGCTTTAGGATGATGGTGGTGATTCTGTGGTCAGTTTAAGAATACTTCTTCAAGCTTATCAGCAAATCAGGGCCAAAGATGTGATCGGTTTCTTCTGATGTCTCTGATCACTGTTTGACTTTGTGTCCTTCTGTAGCTTTGCTGTTTGGTGTGTGAGTAGCATGTTGAGCTTGATTTGAATATTCTTGACATATTTTTTGTTTTGTTTTATTATCTCTTTCCCTCAGGTCCAGTCAATCCACCCTCAGCTCCTTTCATCTCTCCATCAGCGCCACACTCCTCTTTCCTCGCACCGACTCCACACTTGGGTAAAATCAGCTCAAACTTGAAAGATTTTTATTTTTAACTCATGATGAACAGTAACGGTTTTTATAAATGTTTAGTTGATGAAACCAGGATTTTAGCTTGTTGTTGTAAAACTGTTTTTAATGGTTGTGTTTGTGTTTTAGATCTGTATGGCCGATCTCCGCCCTTCACCCCGCTGGGAGCTCTGGGTTCTGGTGCCTTTGGAGGACTTGGGAGTCCAACACTGGGTCAGTTTCTCAGCATCTCTACGCCTGATGTGCAAAGCTTAAAGGATCAGTTCAGAGTCTTTCAAATCTACCTGAATGTTGCCCTCACATGTCACACGGATGTTGAAAGAGTTTCTGTGGGCTTCTTAGTTCTTACTTCCAAATCAAAATTAAAGGTGTAAAAGTGCCTCTGGTCCACAGTTTGGCTCAGTCCAGATAAAACTGAACCACAGCTCGGTGTCCTTGTAGTGTGGGGAAAGTGTTTTTTGGATGGTTCACACTTGGTCTAACAACATTACAACAACAGTTAACAACATTTTCTCACGGGCCAATAGAAGCCTTGCCATTGTCTATGAGGAAAATGGTCCTTTCAGGTCACGTTTCAGGTCGTATTGAATAAAAAAGGAAGTCTATCCAGTCAGATCAACCTTAAAACCCCAACAAGACCAAAGGAGCGTTTATTTATAATTCTCTTAGCAAACTAAAACCCCCGCACACAAAGCTATTCGCTCATCGCACACCGCTTTGTAGCTGATGGTTGGCTACTAGCAGACATTTTAGTCTCTAACTGCATAGGTAACCCGGAATATATTCACCACCCTTCACGTCAATCAGGAATATTCTTCACTCCTATTCATTGTCCCGTTAGTCACTCACCTCAGAGTTGAGCGTTGGGACCTGCCCTCTTCCCGTCACTAGTAATAGTTTTGCTGGATTTCATTGACCTCTCGTGGCTTACTGTTGACGCCACTTGAACCTTTATAACATTGACATATACAGCTGGGCTCCACCTCACTAATGGTAGTGTTGGTTTAACCGATGCTCAGTAATAGTCTAAAACCTAACAAACAAAAACACTAACTCGATGAGCGTTGGTGTTGCTTTTCTTGGATTCCTTTGACAGCATGTTGGCCTCTTAAATTAGTTCTTCAGCTAAACTGTTCGGAGCTGCGTTTTGGTCACTGTAATCGTTCCATTTCACCACACAGGTCATTAGGTAATCTTTTCCTAAAGGGTTCAAAATCCACAGTTTGTGCAAACCTCGAACAACACTTCAGCAGTCAGATGAATATAATGAATTGGATGTCTTCTCCCTGGCTGTTGTACAACAGGTACTGTGTGCTGATAACTTGATGAAATTATCAGGAACTATCTCAGCTCTGTGCCTCAACAGGGAAATGCTGCTTGGGGAAGCATGTAGAGGGGAAACTGCCAAATATCTGTTTGGCTATCTCAAACTACTGAAGATAAACTTGGAAATTCATGTAGATTTTGCCCCCTTGTGTTTTATAGTGTAGTCTCACATTAATGGCTCATGTAGACAGGTGGGATAATTATAGTCAGCAGCAATTCAGCATATGTGTGACATGTGTGTTAAAACAGGTTTTTAAATCCAAACTGATCCTTTAAGTCCTGCTTCAGTGCGTGAGCTCTCTTAATGGTGTGTGGGGTGTTTCCACCTGGGTGACTGAGTTTTTGGAGTCTGTGATGATTTAATTTAATTGCCAAAGAAACGTCTTAATTGTTTAGTTTAAGGACAGACCAAAACTAGTCTTCACTCATGTAGTGCAGCGAGGGGCTGTCATGATACTTCATGTCAGCTAGAGGTAAAGTCACGGGATGGAGGAGTCTGGAGGTCTCCCGTTGAAGGATGTGAAGCACTATAGGACAATTGTAGTTTAAAAAAAAGTCACATCATTGCAATTCTATCAGCCACATTGATCTGTAATTTTGCTTAGAGCCTTTCAGGCTGAAAACTGGCCTGATGAGGGCCAACTGTAAATGAAAGCACGACTGGTCTGGATGCTGTTAATGCTGTTAGGTCTAAGTTATTATTCTAACCTTGTGCTATCAGAATATGGGGGAAAAAATTCTAACGAAATTCTAACAAGCTTAACAAAATGGCTTAAATAAGGATTAAAATTATATAAAAATCAATAAAATGGAATACAATAAAACACAAATACCTGTATTATATATTATGGTAATAATAAACAAATCTGGAATCAAAATAAATACAATGAAGTCAATGAATTTTGTCACAGCAGGAAGTGGACAGTGCAAAAGTTATGAAGGACACTTAGAATAAAATAAAATAAAATAAGAATTAAAGTTACTTTTACTTTAAAGAACTGAGTGGGGGTTTTTTTAACCTTACTTACCAGATGTCTCTGTATTTCCTTATTTCTGACTGTTTAATAAACAAAAATGTATTTTATTCTGAAATAAGTGAAACTCTAATTTAAAAAAAAAAACAAAAAACATTTTTTTTATCCCAACAAATTAAACTTAATTATACTACTGGGTTTTTTCCCCTGTATGTGTGTGTATATAAAAAACAAAACAAACAAAAAACATAAAAAAACCCAAAAACTGAGAACTACCCAAGATGCTTGGCATCTTTCTTCTGAGGAAAATAACCAGAAGTATTATGTATTTATACATTTATACATAATTTTTTTTTTTTAATGGGCTTTAATTTGCTCAAGCATAAATACTTTTGGTCAATCAAAAGTCTAAAAATATCAGGTTAATGCCCAGACAAACAACTTAACAAAGACTCTTTGCTTTAACTACATGTGGCACGGTTGTGGTTGCGTGGTATGTGTGGCCAGTTTTAATTCAATTTTATTTAATACAGCGCCAAATCACAACACCAGTCACCTCAAGGCGCTTTATATTGTAAAGTAAAGCCTACAATAACTGACAGTAGATCAGCTGTGCAGTGTTGACACTTCAGTCACATTTGGATTTTTGATTTTGAAATGTGACGTTGTCGTGCCACCCCTTACTGCAACACGTAACATTAATTTAATCTTTAAATTGTAAAAACATCTGTCTGGGTGTGTTGGGGCATTTCCTGTGCTAGTGAGATGATGATGATGATGAGAGGAGGAGGAGATGGTTTTGACTTGTTGATTTGCACGACTGCTGGTTCACTCTGATTGGAAGCTTCTCTTTATGTCATAATTGTGTTTTCATGCATATAAGCTTGCCTTTTCTAACCTGAGGTGGCCTCCCCTGCCTAAAGTTTTACTGATTGATTTGATCTGCAGCTGCTACTTCTTTTATATTTATATTTAACAGTCTATCTGCTCCTGTGGTGTGGGTGTTAGGCTAGCCGTTAGCTTCAGTAAAAACAGAAACTGAGGAGGTGGCTGATAAACATTCAGCATAGCCTGACACACTCATAAGAGAGATTTATGATGGTACCTGGTTACCTTCCCTGAAGCCAGTCGGTATAATTTGGGGAACTGAGCTCCTGTAACCCAGCCTCTCATTACTACTCTCCGTCAGTACAGCTTTGAGTGTTGGCCAGGTTTGAATTTTTAACACTCAAAGGTCACAGTTTGGTATTTAACTTAAATTTAGGCTCATTATTGGTGCAAAAAGTAATGTATTTGTGCAAAGTGTAAAGATTGTTAGTGCACCTGAGGGGTTGTAAAGTCAGATAAATTAAGGTAAACTTTAAAGAAAGATCCATTTAGAGATGCCCTAAATTAAGTTGACTATAGCTTCAGAGATGCACAAACTTTTTTCAGCATCTGTTTTTGATTAAACTTTATTGTAAGCGTACAAACAGACTGTAGAAGGACGCTTGGTGACTGGCTGACTGACTCAACCCATATATTGTGTGGATTTGGCTGCAGGAAGGCCAATTAATATTACTGAACACTCATATCTATTAGATATTACCACATCCATTATTGAAGCTGTAGAAAATGTAAAAGGAAAAAAAAAGCTTGCTGAGACTAGGCATATGACTAAGCTTTACATGTGCTACAGCTGAGTCACTGCTGACTTCTGGCTTCATACAAGGTTGGAGAGGGAAAGTTCACACAACTTCCTCTAGTTTAGATTCTTCCTGTCCTGCTTGGCCGAAGTGTACCGTCACGGTCCAGAGGAGGTGCAGGAGCCTTGTTCCCTCTCAGACAATGTGAATTTAAAATAATTTAAAAAATTATTTCTGGACATTTTATCCAATGAAACAAAACCTACCCTGGCTTTAAGTAAGAATTTAACTGAAAACCCATCTTATCAGCTTTAGATACCAGACTATTTGGATATTATTTGGTTGGTTTAGAGATTACATCCCCAGCCCTATGTTTTTACTTTCATTACTAGTACAGGTTTTGGGGTGTTAGCCAAAAGTTTAGAGTTTAAACCCTGAGCCGTCCTTTTGCTTCTGAGCAGGGTAAACTTGTCTTCGAGCTCGGGCCGAGGTGTTTGTTATCACCTGATGCTTTTCTCCCCTCTTAATGCTTTTCTTTCCTGTCTCATAGCACAGCTACAGCTCAGCAGTCAATGTCACAGAGACATGCTGTGCTGGGCTTTGTCACTGATATGCAAGTATAAGGTTGGATGCATTAATTTGAGTAACCAGAAAGTCAAGTCCACCATGAACGTATGGATTTCTGTCCAATTGGAAAACAATCACGGTTCGTTGGGAGGTCGTCCCATCGTTTAGTTGTGTTTGATCAACTAGACAAAGCTGGGAGAGTTAATCAAAGTACCCAGTACTAAACTATATCAATTAAAGGGTTACAAGAGGTTTGATTGTTTAGCAAGGGTCAATTTCTTTTGAAGATTTCCTTTGTATGTGCTGCAGAAGAGGGTGTTGAAGGAAGTTAAGCGTTAAATAACTGGACTTGTTACTGAGAGGTGTTTTTACTGCTTTCAGTTTGAACTGCTGCTTTCTAAAATAATATTAGATGCTAACAATAATACTTGGTGTAAAGCATGTGTTTTTACAACCAGTAGATTGTAGGACTAGTGTTATAAAATATTTAATGTGAAAGTCAAAGGTGAAGATTTGCCTTTACGTCAACCTGTAATGTTTTCTAACATCAAAAAAATGTGTTTCATTTGCAGCTGGCTCCGTCTTTGGTCCTAAAGACTCACCAGCCAGTGTAGTCGGGGGCTTGTCTACCCCAAACCATCATGATCCCTGGAACCGTCTCCACGGTGGCCCGCCTGGTTTCTCCGCCGGACCCAGTTGGGCTAAAGGAGCAGATAAGAGGGACGAGAGGGAACGAGTGAAGGAAGGCGAGAGAAGAGACATCCCTCACATCAAGGATGAAAAGGACAGGTATGAAATTAAACTGGTTTTAAGTCAGTGCAGGTTCTAAGTCATCCAGGTCATGGGAATCTTAACTGCTTGAGTTAAGGCAGCTGGACTTCTCTGATGGGGAGTCTCAGGTATTTGGCGCTTATTAGGGGTTGTCACCTTGGAGGTGGTCCTGAGAGTCTTTCACCCTTTAAATAAATTACCAGCCATCTACAAGTCTTGAGATCTATTCTTACATCATTTACTTGATGGGAAGGTTGGCTCATCGTCTTCACGAAACTAAAAGTTCATTTGTCTTTAACTTAAGCCTTTAAGGCTAAATTATAAATAAAACAATACATTTTTTCTGTATTGTGTGGCATTATTTAGTGTTAATCTCGTCTCTGCAAATAGAATGCAAAAATAATCACTCTGGGCCAGACTAAAAGCATTTTATTCCACAATGAAGCATTACAAAGATTGGACAGCTGCTGGGCTTAACTGTGTTACCCCTGTTGGATATAGTAGTCTGTAGGTAATGCCTTTGATGGTAAAGAGGCTGTAAAACTTGAGTTGGTTTAAAGTTGTTGACTTGCAGTAAGATGCCTCAGGGGGATCAATGCAGTGCAAGTACAAAAAGTTATGTCCCCTTCGTTTTCAAAGCTATCCACTGGGCACGATTGGATGGTGGGTCATATGTTGGACTTCCCTGTTCCATGGTGTCCTGCTTGTTTTGCTTGGCTTTCACTCACAAACCCAAACACGTGCCTATGACATAAGATACAAATGCACAATTAAGTCTTTGACGATGGCTAAAAGATTCATTCATTCGTTTTATTTTACATGCATGAATACAGTCATGTTGGAAACCCACAAATATTCGCCTCTAACAACCAACCAAACAACAAACAGTACAGCCGATACCTTGAGTCAAGTTACAGTTGCATATATTGACTTACCAGGAGATCCACAGAGGTTTAACACATTTCAGTGCTGCCTTTATTTAAACTACTTTAAAAAAAATATATCTGTATGCTTGACCGTGAGTCGTTGCAGGCCAGCCAGCAGCAGGCAGAGAAGGGAACAGAGAGGAAAAACTTTTATTGAGTGTGTGAATTTACTAAATTACTGAACACGTTTGAGCTTGCATTAAAACCACAGACAGACAGCTGTTTATTCTAACAGTGGTGAACACAGCGCCCTTTAACAGCTGAGGTCGTGGGAAGGGAGTCTCTCTTATTGTGTTAGACAAGTTATTTACCTCGAGAAGAGTGTAAACCATTACCAGCAGGTGCAGGGGAGGGAAATAATTATAGATCACCTGCTGAATTTGTAAGTTTGCTCACTCATAAAGAAATAAGCAGCTTCTAATTTTTATGGTCGTTTCATTTAAGTGGAGAGAGACAGAAACTTGACCAAAACTCCAGAAAAAACACACTACATAAAAATTAATAAATTGACTTGCATGTCATTGAGTGAAAAAAGTATTTGATCTCCAACTACCCAGGCAGAATTCTGGCTCACATAGATTGTAATCCCAGTCAATCAATTACAGATACTCCTGCCCTCATCTTGTTATGTATAAAGCACACGTGTCCACACGTTCAATTTCTTCCATTACACTATATTGGTGAGAAAATAGTGTTGTCAAGAGATGTCAGGGAAAGATTGTAGTCCTGCAAGAAGCTTGGTGGGAAGGTGGGAACTGTTGGTGCGATTATTCAGAAATGGAAGAAACATAAAATATGTTTGCAGCCCAAAACTGCACGGGAGGAGCTTGTTAATGATCTGAAAGCAGTTGGGACCAGTTAGCAAAAACACCATTGGTAACACACTACACCATGACCCAAAAAGCACCATCCCCACAGTTGAGCACGGAGGTGGAAACATTATGCTTTGGGGCTGTTTTTTGTGCTAAGGGTATGCGACGATTTCACCTCACTTAGTGGCCAATGAGTGGACCCATGTACTGTAAATTCTTGGACGAGAATCTCCTTCCCTCAGCTAGAAGACTGAAAATGGGTTTTCCAGAATGACAATGGCCCAAAACGTACCACCAAGGCAGCCAAAGAAGAAGCACATTATTATTATTATTATTAATAATAATAATAATAATAATAATAATAATAATAATAATAATAATAATAATGGATTGCATTTATATAGCGCTTTTCGGGGCCCTCAAAGCGCTGTACAATTCCACTATTCATTCACTCTCACATTCACACACTGGTGGAGGCAAGCTACAGTTTTAGCCACAGCTGTAGCTAGGCCACTCTAGGTCATGGAGTGGCCTAGCCAGTCTCCAGACCTCAGTCTTATAGAAAAACTGTGGAGGGAGTAGAAGCTTCAGGCAGCAGCCAAGACACCTATTGGTTTCAGTTTCTGTAAAGAGCAGTGGTCCAAAATTCCTCTTGAGATGTGTGCAGACCTGGTGACAAACTACAAGAAACACCACTGTGTTCGTCAACAAGGGTTTCTTCACCAAGTACTAAGTCATGTTTTGCTTGAGGATTAAATACTTATTAAACAATCTATACTTTTGTTGAATGCGTATTTTCTGGACTTTTTTTCCAATCTTGTGTCTCCCTCCACTAGAATAAAAGAATCAAAAAATTAGAGACAGTTCATTTCTTTTAAAGTGAGCAAACTTGCTGCAGTGTAACGTTCACAGAACTGGAAACTGAATTAAATTGTAATCTATGTGGAAAACTGGTGTGGCAGGTATTAAGCTCTACTGCTTCAGGCCTCCAGTTTTAATATTAAAAATACAAATATCAGGAGCTTGAATGTTGTTTAAATATCTTCCAGCTGCTTAAAAATCTAGCATGCCCTGAACTTTGTATGCTTTTTGTTTTGCAGAGACAACATGCTGTACGGCCGACCTGTGAGGATATCTCCGGTCGGTCCTTCCTATAAGCCCCGCAGCAGCACCCCAGTCTCACACATCAATGGCCACAGCAGCACCCTGGGGGGGACCATTGGACCTATTGAGGACCTGACACGCAGCTTAAATAGAGACAGAGACCGCGATAGAGACAGAGATGTGGAGAAGAGGCCAGTGCTGTCTGCGTCTTCAAGGGGGCCTCCTCTTGGATCTTCCTCTTTAGTAGCAGACAGGGACAGGCCGCGGTCTTCCTCATCTTCTGTGCTCACTCCTCCCCCACCTTCTAACCGCTCAGCCCAATCTCCCTTGGACCTGTACCCCCGCTCAGTGGCTTCCACACCGCACAACTCCCACAACGAGCCCTCGCACTCCCAAAGAGACGGTAGCCTTCCCTCTTCCTCCACTGCTTCCTCTTCTGTTTCTTCATTGTCTCAGACCAAGAAGCCTGATCGGACCTCGACGCCCCAGTCCAAACCTTCCATGCAAATTCAAGTGAAACAGGAGCGGAAGGAGGAGCCGGAGCACATCCCCATCTCCCACCATCCCCTAGCACCCAGCCACAGCTTTGACCGCCCCAACAGCCATCCTCACCACCCCAGTTCTGGCACCCCTTCTTCTTCCTCTTTATCTCTGACTCCTACTCCAGGTGTCCCTCTCCCACCACCTACTCCAAACCCACCTTCGCACCAACAGATGTCCCTGCTGGAACGCACAAGAACCATTGAAGCATATCTGGGGGGCGCAGTGGGTCCTGGAGGGTTGGTAGTCGGTCCTGGTGGTGAACGTTTTCCCCACGGTCCACCTCAAGGACCATCGCAGGGCGCACATAGCTTCCCTTGGGACCCGTGGAGGGAGCAGCAACATCAGCATCGTAGGGAGGCTTTAGCATTTCGGTCAGACCATCACCTAGCCCTGCGACCTGAACATCACCTGGCTCAGCTGTTCCGGCATCAGCGCCTTTTTGAGGCAGAAAGGGCCGCTGTAGCCGCAGCAGTGGTGCCCCACCCACAGCCTTCTACCTCTAATGCCTCCTCCTCTGCTGTTCGCCCCGACTTCAGCCTCATGGCGCATCCCTTCGATCGCCATCCTCAGCTCGGACACCCAGGAGGTGGGCTGATGGACGAGGAGCAGCGGATCCAGATCTTGAGGGAAGACTATCGTAATTTAATGCACCTGCACCTCCCTCCTGGCTCTCACCTGTCCAGCCCCTCTCACGCTGCTACTGCCCCTCACCTGGATCAGCTTCACCCTCTCGCCCACTCTCTCCCTCCGGGAGCTTCTGGTGCTCACCAGCACCACCCGGGCTTCTACTCCCGCCTCACCCCGCTCATCCCACCCCACATGGCCAACGGTATCCTGGCAAAGACCACGGCGGGCTTGGTGGGACCTCTTCAGGTGGGGGCGCCGCCTCCGCTCATTCCGTCCGTCACCAATCGGTCGGCCACACCCCCCCGCAGCTCTAGACTCGCAGGTCCAGGTGAGCTGGCACTGTACAGCGCCCACAAAGACGCAGAATCCAGATAGTACAGGGACAACACTGGAGGAGATTAAGGGAAATGTCAGGATCACTGTGCTGCTCTCAACCTGCCCCTTTTCCTCTTGCAGACTACTAAACCCCGACCTTCCAATTACACAACCAAACCACCCCCGCACCCCTCCAAACAATGTTTAAAAAAAACAAAAAAGGAAGGAGGTGATGGTAGGAAGGGGAAAAAGCAAGGCATGGAATAAGCCCAATGGTTCTATCAGTGCAATTTAAAGGTACATGGTTTCTGTGCATCCTTGGTGTCTTTTTATTTTATACTGAAAGTTTTCAGAAGAGGCAGAGGACAGCTTTTTCATTTGTCAGGTGAATTATTTTCCATACTTTTTTTTTTTTTTTTTTAAGCAAGCCTTTTCCACGTGGATTTGGAAACGACTTCCAGAGGGGATAAATGCCCAGGGGTTTGTTTGTCCACGGCTTGGTTAATTTATGGGATACTTCAAAGCCCTCCGCTACATGTATCAACCCTGCTTTTATGTGTTGTGGGCGAGCGTTTATTTTGGAAATACAGTGGTAAAGTGGTCCTCTCTTCTGTTTTTGTCGGTGTGTCACTGCGCAAAGACAGATTACCGATGAGACCATTTCACGAAGATCATTCAGCATCGTACCTCAGTTTTCTGCTTTACCCCCCCCCCCCCAAATCCAACTTCAGACCCCTCAGCTTCAATTTTGACATTTTTTTTTGAAAAATTTTTTTTGTTTTTCTTTGTTGGTTTTCAAAGGATGAATGGCGAAATGAACTGTGCTACACTGTGAACACAGTGTCTTTAGAGCTTCCTGTAAGTGTTTCCCAGTCTCCTCTTGAATATACGAGCAGGACCAGATTATAGTAGTCTAGAGAAATTGCCTTTGTAATTATTATTCTTAACATTAATTATCTTCTATAATAATAAATATATTCACTGTTATGTTATTTGTCATTGTTTTGGGTATCAACCAGTACTCTGTCCCCGGGTAGTAATGTTTCAAATCATGCAGAAAGGCCTGCTTCACAGAAAACTCTTCAGTGCTTGTGAACATTAAAGCCGCATCCATCGCAACCTCTGGCCTCTTCAAGGATCTCATCTGTGACTATAATGCTAAGAGAGAGAGAGAGAGGTTTGCCTGTGTGTCTCACTGGTTGTGTGTGTTATATCCATTTGGGAGTATGGGAGCCTTGTACATTGAACTGTCGAGTTGTTTCTTCAACAAAAGTAAGTTATATACACGGATAAATGGGACGTGTGCTGAAGAACTGAAAAGGAAAAAAAAACATATAAGGACTGTCAAAAGACAACTAGCAGTGGGTATCCTGAGAGGGAAAAGACTGGGTCGATTATTTTAATATGACCGTTTTATACCTTTCGAACCCCTCCCCTAGAGACCACAAAGAATAATTATTAAATGAATTGTTGTTTACACTGTTGTGTGCGTCTTTTGTCCTGAATCTTGACATACACCTCCTGTACACTTCGTTAGGTAGGAACCACCTCGCCCCCTTTTACCTTCAGAACTGCTTCTTTGTGACAGAGGTTAATCGAGATAACTGTCCCCCTCACCATTACACCTCCACCAGCAGGTGAACAGTGAGACAGCATGGCTCTGTGCTTTTGTTTTTATGCCAAATTCTGATCCCACCATCTGAATGTTGCAGCAGGAGTTGAGATATTTTTCTGTTGTCCAATTTTGGTGAGCCTATGTGAACTGTAACCTGTTTCCTGTTGATAACTGACACTAGTGCCACCTGGTGTGGTGGTCTGCTGCTGTAGCCCATCTGCTTCAAGGTTTAATGTGTTATGCATACCTTGGTTGCAACGTGTGGTTGTTTGAGTTACCGTTGCCTTTCTATCAGTTTGAAGCAGTCTGCCATCAATAAGGCATTTTGACCCAGAGAACTGCTGCTCAGTGCAGCTCTTTATGGTTTACAGTGAATGGTCTAAAGGGATGGTTGTGTGGGAAAAACTTCAAGGACATCACCGGTTTCTGAAATGCTCAGACCAGTCCATCTGGCACCAACAACCATGCCATCATCACAGTCAAATAATCCTTCATTCTGATGCTTGGTTGGAACTTCAGCAGGCTGTCTCCACAATATCTACATGCCCAAATGCATCGAGCTGCTGCCATGTGATTGGTTGATTAGACATTTGCATTATCGAGCAGTCGGAACAGGTGTATGTAACAAAAAAAAAAGCAAGAAAAAAAAAAAGCCAGTGATTGTTATTTAAAAGGATACAGGCTACATACTTTTTTCAATAGGAAAATATAATTAATGACTTACAGTAATCACATTTAAAATATGAATATATAAAAAAATAACCACTGTTCATCTTTATATACTTTTTGTCAAAGCCACAGGGAGCCACTGGAGATGGTCCAGGTTCACACCCCCCGAACTAAACAATTCATTATTAATGGAGCAATCATGGAAACAATCAGCATATTATCTTAATTTCTCTGAACCTCAGTTGGGGTGGCAAGCATGGATATATGTGCAAAAATGTTTAGTCCTGAATCCCTTGAGCTATGAATTTAAAGGCCCAGAAATGAATAGTCATGGAGGAAAATTAAGAATTTCAGACAGAGGACAGGTTTATTTATTTTCACTACTTAAACGTGTAGCTGGACCTTAGGAAAAATTCAATTAAAAGAGATTTTTTGATATTTATAATCAAAACAGGCTCTTTTTAATTTAGGTTATTTGCAGAAACACTGGTACCCATCAGTGACCAGTGTAGCATTACAGTATATACTTCAAATCAGGCTTAATAGACTTTTTTTTCTCCTTTGCTTCACAATTCTGTTGTACTTGTATTAAAAAAATACATTTGCAATGATAGTTTTTTGTATTTTTGTTCTATAATTTTACATATGTAACAAAAAATATAGTGTTATTGTAATTAAAATGCAAATAGTCATAAATGCTCCTCTGTGAAACAGACATGGACGTGGCAAACAATAGTATTTATTTACACCATTCAACAAGTTTCAGGTACCAAATATAACATGTTATGCATAACATCACTTACAATCATACAGATAATCATTTACACTTAGAGTGCATTAAAAATATCTGTGTATTAAAAATAGCTGCGATTATATCTTATAAATAATCCAACATTTAAATCACCAAGAAAATGGCGAAATAGCGTTTACTTAGTGTAAACAAACCCCGACAGGGAAATTAAAATAGTTTTGCTGTCACGTTGATATAATTCTCTTTAATATAATGAATAGTTCCGAACAAGCCGATTCAACATGCACCATTTCTTCCAAGCACACCGCAGTAAATCAATTAAATTAACTCGTCTTTATATTAATCGCTCGCCAACGCCGGTAAATAAACTATCACAAATGTCAGCATTTCAAGTGGCGCGCTTGACGACTTCTCGCGAGATTTTTGTGCGTTCTGTACTTTGTCAGCAGCGGTCCTCCACCATTTCGCTGCGTAAAGTCTCCTCCCCGCGACCGCTACATTCTGCGCCGAAACCCAGTCTCTCCCGGTCCGTAATTTAACTTCTTCCCACAGACCTAGGGGTACCTCGTTGGGTACCGGGAGACAGTTCGGATCACTGGCATTACGGATTGAGTGCGATTTTTCGCGGATGACGACTCCTTCAACGAGAATTTAGTAAAAGAAAATTGGTCGGAAATTTCAGGTAGGTGGGAACTTAAGATGGCGGCCTTGAGAGGGAGGGGGGCGAAGGAGGAAGTAAAGGGGGATTCAAGGGGGGTTTCAGACAACTGGAAGGCCACAATCAGACTGCGTTTCATTTGCTGGGTTGATTTCTGCGGCGTGCGATTAAATATGTACCTACAACACTGACCTAAACCAAGATGACAAAACAGTAGACAGTGACATGGGATATCTTCGGATGTTAACTACTCTAAAAGAAAAAAGGAGTGATAAACCGTCACTTTCGTGCGGTCGTTTCTAAAGAGCGGTCCGTGGGGACGTAGTTAGCCCCCTTGAGTCCCCCGTGTAATCATTGCAAAATTTATATGGAACTTTCTAACACTGTTTTTTAGACATTTCGTATATTTAACTAAAAAGTAATCGCTATCTATTTTTAAAACTGAATAATTTAAACCCATTTATTTTCGCAAAAGAGGATTTGACCCCACGCAATGACGTCACGAGTGATTGTCTCCCCCCTCCCTCTGTAGTGCATGCAGAAGCGGCTTTTAATGCGACTTTTCAGATGTTTTGGGGGTATTTTGGGGTCCTCAACGTACAGCAACGCATTAAAATGTATCGGCATAAACTGGCTTCTTTGAAGCCTGAGCATTACATAACTGCGGGTGGGATGAGGGGCGCCTGCGCGTCAAATGAACGCACCCTACTAACTAACTCTTCTAGCTGGCTAGTTAGCACCAGGCTTCCCCCATTTAACTGTTATTGCTGGAGCTAACGTTAGCTAGTTAGCCAGCCTGCCAGCGAGCTAACCGGCAACGTTAGGCGTTAACCTTTGAATTGTGTGTTTTATGAAGCTTATCGAGCTGCAGTTCTCTCATATGGGTACGGCTCATGTTTCAAGGTATCACCGCTGCCACATCACTAGTGAATAAACACAATTTCTTGGTCGTCTTTAACCCCCATGTGGCGACAGGTACTCACAATTTAAAAGAAAAAAAAAGAAAAACAGTCACGAGAGCACGGATTGAATGACTGACCGGAGGCCCGCGCGCTTGGTCGCCGGCTTTTAGCGCGAGAGAGCGCGTGCTGCAGAAATCCTAACATCTTCCTGTGGGCGACTGCAGCAAATGCAACCAGGAGCTGGCTGGTTTTTTTTTTATTTATTTATTTTTATTACCGCTGCACACACACCACAGTCCTAGCAGGAGTTTGCTAGCCTAGCTGTGCGCTCCTTACGTGACATGTTACTCATCATCCCACACATTCATATATCTCTGTTTACCAAGTGAAGCTTCTGCCACAGCTCATTTTTATAGCTGTTAGAGTTGTAAGACCAGTCAGTTTCAGCAGTAGAGTTACTAATAGTGAGTTTAAACTGCTTATTTGATTTTAAAAATAAAGTTACCACCCGATTTCTGTTCCTCACTTCCTCAGAATATGTGGAGGGGACCCTAATTTCAGCATCCTGGAAGTAGAAAGCACTGAAGATCTGTGTCTTACACGACAGACAGGTGAGAGGCTCCTGCTTTGCACACACACACACATCGCTTCACAAGTGGCTGTAATATCATGTGTAGTAATTATTTGTGAAGTCAGCAGTGTTTAGACATTTAAATAGACTTCTTTATGTTATTATTTTGTTAGCAAAAACTTATTGTACTTAGTCCCCATGAAAAGAAACTCATCAAACAAAATATAGTGCACAGACTGTGGTTTTTATTTTGATATATTTAGTCTAAAAAGTAAACACGGATGAGCTGTGCAGCTAATGTTTTTGCATTAAAATTTACCTTGCTTCTTTTAGATGGAATCTAAGGTACTCTGTTATTTAGCTGGTATAAATACTATTTAGTCTGTGGAGCATCCAGAGATCCCTGTTTTTATTTGTTTATTTTGGTTTTTGGTTTCACGTCTTTTATTTTCCCTTTCTTGTGTATGTATATTAATGACCTTTTTAAAGATATACATACAATTGTGGAAATTTTTTTCCTGAGATTTTTACAAATGTGCATTGCAATTATATTGTTGTTGTTATTATTTTTAGACTTAATTAAAAAACATGGGGGATGAAAATTTCCTGTTTAAAGAGGGACATGTGGTCGCACTTTCATTTTTACCTGTTAAGTGAGTTATACCAGAGGTGTTCATGAGCCACGTTTGGCCCATTAGCCCAGTTTGACTAGTAAAACCAGTGCTACTAAAGAACATTCACCTGGACAAGTTAACAGAAAGACATCCCTGGATTCAAAATGAGCCAGACACGAAGTGTTCAGATCTTGTTTTCATTTTTTCTTTTTTCTTTTTTTTTTTTTTGTCTCCTTACATCATGTGTTTGTTAAAATTGATAAATCATAGTGACAATATAAGATAAAGTTCTGCTTTACTTATCTCAAAAGTGGGGAAATCCCTTTATTGCTGCAAATACAAGCTATAAGCACATAAGATAAGTACAGTGCTATATATTTCAATAAAATACATCACAGTAAAACAAGTACATTAGTAAGTACAAGAACTGAAGTAAAATCAAAATTTAAGTGAGTATAAACTTAAATAAAACGATTAAAGCCCACTTATATAGAGAGATGTATACTTCTGTGTAAAGCTAGTACCATCATACCACAAAAAATGAGGAGTTTTATCGAAAAATTTGAGTAATTTATGACTTCACTGCAATTCTCACTCTTTACAAAATATCCAGTAGCCAATTGGACCAGTTCATGCCTGACACCCCTGTTAACAGCCTGTGTCTCTCCCCTTGCAGGTGCAGTGTGTAGCCGGGGCAGCACAGAGGAAGGACGCTCTGGGGAGGAGGCGGCGCGGCAGCACGCCTCTCCGGCTGTGGATGTGCTGGGTGGCAACCCCCAGGCTGCACAGAATGTGGCTGGGGAGTCCCCTCGGCATGCCCCGCAGCCGGTCGCAGCTGCCCCGCACCCAGTCCCTCCGCTCACCGATCCGTCCACTGTGCCCCTGCTGGAGAGCAACACCCCAACATTCGCCAGCACGGAGAACGTCCCTCCGACCACCTTGCCTGAGACTGTACCAATCAGTGGTAACATCATCTCAGAAGAGAGCGCTGTCAGAGTTGCAAGATCTTTGCCAGCGTCCCTCACTGAGGACTGCAGTTCCTCTGCTGAGATGCAAAGGCTTCCAGCTTCCCTTTGTCCTCCTGTCCCCTCACAGATTGACAAAACAGTGCAAGAGCTGCAATACGGGTCACAAACTGATAAAGAGAAAAGCCACTCAAACAGTCAGACAAACCAGCTTCCTAGAGAAGGTGCTGGACTTGTGGTTATTACGGGAACAAAGGAAAAACGGTCCATCACCTTGGATTATAAACCAGAGACTGGAACAAATATGGAACTTGGTGGAAAAGAGCACACAGGTGGGAATATTCTCCCACAACAACCCAAATCTCAGATCTGTTTCACAGCCTCATCTCTCTCTGTCCAAGACGCCACGGAGGGTGGGGCTGTGGAGCAGTCTGACAGGACTCCACCTGTCCAAACAAATCAAAGCAGCCATATACCTCCGTCAGGTGCTGCAGAGCAAGCAGGGAGTCTCCAGGACTCGGCATCGCCTGCACTCCTTCTGTCCTCAGCCGAAAATAGAGAGATTAAACAAACTAACCTGTCAAAAACTCAACCCAAAACTATCAAGGGGATCTCAGCTAATGCTAGAGACGTGCAGAAAATGGCTTTTTCGGAGTCAGTTGAACACATTGAAACGCAGCCTCATTCAGCTGAAATACTCGAGGCCGCAAAGGCAAGAGAGCTGCTCCCTGGAATATACACTTCGACTGGAAAAGGAAGCTCGGCGTCCAGCTGCGGTCCCCTTGAAGGAGCGCAGGTGGAGAGTAGCACGAGCAAAGAGCAAGCTGACTCGTCAGGCCCCACAGTGCTGCAAGAGATTTCCTCAAAACCTTCCACCGGACCTGCTCTGTTTGACACAGGCCTAGTTGTCTCGCTTCAGGCGGGAGAGGTTATAAAAGCTGAAACATCTCACACCTCTGACCAAGTCGCCTCAACAGAGCTCATCGCGGAGATTGTGCATTCTGCCGACACTCAGGAAATTGTGGTTGTCGGGGAGGAGGCTCATATCACCGGGGCCTGGCCCACCGTGCACCTGAATCAGAGTTACCTTCTGCAGCGAGAGGATGGCAGCGTCTGCGAAGCCGCCATCGTCAACGAGCTGACTTCGGAGATCTCCGCTGGGGAGCCGAAGCTGTACACAGGAAGCGTTCAGACGCAGATGGAGCTGGGCTCTCAACCTGTGGAAGTGTACGAGTTTTGCAGTCTGGTGGAGGAGGTTGCAGAGGAGACGGTCTGTGCCAGCAGTGCTGCACAGATGCCTCATTCTCCTGGATATGAGGTGAACTTATTCAACGCTTTATTAGAAAACTCTGAGGACCTCGAAGCATCTATCCACACAGTTGGTGAAAACAACACCATCATAATCTCCCAGCAGCCCTTGCGTTCAACAAGTGATATAAATCAGGCTTGCTGTAGCAGTAATTTATCCATACGAAACACAAGCATGGCCGGAGTTGAACAGCATTTGGTGTTAGATGCTAACCAAGCTGTCGAAGTGGCACACTCAAGTGCGGTTTGTTTAGTTGAAGTAGCGGCCGTTACTGCTGACTCATTCACTGTTGAACAGGCGGACACCAGCGCGCAAATCGGGACACAGGTCGGTGCTGACCAGACGGAGGTGAGCGGTGCTGCTGTGCTTCAGACCGTTGGCCCAAAACAGGAAGCAGAAGTAACAGTTGCTTCGTTATCTCTCTTATCCCCAGTGGTTACTATTACCAGTGGAAACTTGGGGATGCAGGCGCCTGTTGCTGTTACACTTTCTCATATAGGAAACCAACCCTCCCTAAATCAGACCCCAGGAGTCACTGTTGTAAGTGTCGCAAAGCCTGAGGTCTGTGTTTCTGCTCGTGACGGGACCAAAGAAACCCCCGCTGTCACCACAACGGCATCAGTGACTGTTCAGAATGTCGCCATGCCCTCAGTAAGCAAGCCAGAGTCTTTCCGTGCCGCTCCTGGGGCTATAAATCCAAAGCTGCTCCTTCTCAAACCGGGAGAAACTCCTCTCCTGAAACACCCACCCTCCTTTTCAGTGTCTAAGCAACAGAATGCAGACGGCAAGCTGGCCAATGCCCACGGCTCCTGCTCCTGGTCTGGCACGGTGTCTGAGGAGTGCCTTCCCCAAACAGTCTCCGCTCTTAGCAGCTGCAGCAATCAGACGCAGCGGGCTGTCAAGGAATTGTCAGTGGTGGCAGCAGCAGGAGCTTCTGTCAAGCTAGAAAGTGGTAATATTTCTCTTGAACCCGACCCGGCTACACCTGCCACCCCCTCAACAACTACTATAAGCAAACCTGAGGCCTTAACCGTTAGCAGAACTTTATCCCAAGATGTTTCCACAGCAGCCGCTACGCTGCACAGTTCGAGCATGCTCACAGCTTCAGTCTCAGCATCCACCAGCCCCGGCGACTTCCCCAGCCAACCCGATTCCATCTACGGGGAGGAAGACGGCGAGGACGTTGAGCATGACGACCCTGCGGGAGAAACTGAGGTCCAGGAGAGCAACTCGGGACAGGTTAGCAGCCCAGAGGAAGGCAGTGATGACGAACCCGACGGCGAAAAAAGCGAGATGACCACCCCTAGCTCGCCACACAAGGTATTTAATCCATTAAAAAAAATGGAAACCAAAGAAACCATAGCTTAGACATAGCATTAAGACTCATAGTCATGAGTTATTGCCAAGGTATAAGAGACGTCCACAAAACACGAGCACAACTGAAGCAAAACAGCTGATAAATGCTAAATCTGCATCCGGACATCTTGTCGCTGTGAATAAGATGAGATGAACTGTTTATTGGATCTTTTTTGTTCTTTTTATCCGAGTGAGGAGCTTAGGGGTTTCAGAGAGGTTTGCTTCCTAACTGGGTATGACAGAATATTTTTTTAGTGATGTGCAACACTGTTACTGTTGCTGAAATCATTTTTCTGAGCTGTAATTCAGTCCTGAAGAGATGCGTTAATATTTTATCTTGGCTAAGAACAAAAAGCAGTTTTAGTTATCAAATGGTAATCAGATACGCTGGCATGCTTTTTTTTTTTTTTTTTTAATTTTATCCGCATGTAGTCCATCTTTAACCCTGGAGAACCCATGGGGTCGGCTCTGACCCCATGGGTTCTCCAGGGTTAATGCAACACGTGTGTGCGCGGTGTTCTTATATACAGTGATTCATTTCTTTTAAGTTGGCCGCATGCTAAGCCATGTGTGTTTTCCAGCATGGACAGAGCAGGACAGACAGACAGGCACTGTTTCTTAAGGTAAGTGGTGGTTGTCAGACACCCAGACAGGCTCATTTTAACAGGGCATTCATGAGCACATCCCAGGCAGGAGAATTTTAACTCAAGCAGGCATTTCTTTGACTTCAGCTCTTTTATGATTGCATGAGAAGACGGCTGCCACAGACTCGCTCGTGGCCAGTTTGACACGCTTCCTAAACACTTAAATGCTCTAATCCATTTCATGCATGATGCTTTTGTCTTAGTGAAGCTTAGGCTTTCACCTTAGTTTGTTTCATTTTCTAAAAATTAAAAAAAAAAAAAATCCTCTTCATCCTTGTCCCCTTCACTCTCAGGTACGCCAGTGGATTGCAGACAGGGTCACCGGGAATTCTTCTCCTGGATCACCCTCAACCTTCTCCTACCCCGGATCCTCAACCACACCTGACTGGTCCACACCACGGCGGGAGAGGTCCTCGCCTCTCCGGGGTCCCCACGGAAAGTTTGTTTCACCTTCCTCTCTCGGTGCCTACAGTTCGTCGTCCTCGCCGCCAGACCAGGGCTCCTCTCAGCGGTCCCGCAGTGAGCGTCACACCGACATGGCAGAGCTGGCTAAACATGTGAGTGAGCATCATTCAGGATGTTCAGCATTTCTTCCACACGTCCGCGGGACAGTCGACCAGTCTGTCTCTCCGTCTGTGTTTTTAGCAGTCTTTCTGCTTGTATAGATGGAGTTTTATCTAATTATATCTATCCATCTATTATCAATCTCTCTGACTGCCTATTCCTTTGTCTGTCCTTCTGTTTACCTGTCTTTCATCTATCTTCAAATTTCCCAATTCAGTTTTTGTTTTTTCAAACCGGGCTCTGATATTTTTATATAAAATATTTCATCTTTGTAACCGTCCTGCATATGAAAGGTTTTTTTTTTGTTTATCATGCTTTACAGTTTTATATTTCTTCCACGTAATCCAAGTAAAATCTTAACTTTTTTTTTGCTGTAGGTTGTTTCTTGTCCCTCAGTAAATGGTGCCAGGCAGAAATCTTATGAATTGTATATGAATCACTGCTTCTCAGCCTCTCACTAAATCCTCAAATTGACGAAAGCAGTTGCACATCCGAAGATTATTTGCCTCATGTCCGATGCCTTTTAACAGGCTGCTCCAGGAGTCTGAAATGTAAATAATCAAAACAAATCACTTTGAATGGCACAACATGCATTTTTTTTAACCTTCTGGATTCTTAAAGGAGAGACAATTGGACCTTTTTTTTTTTTTTACTAAAAAGACATTTCAGTTTTGTGAATAGACGCAGCTTTTGATCCATTTCCCTATTTAGCTGTCGGGCAGTTAAGTAGTTAATTGTTATTTTATGTCTGCTTTGAGTAATTTAAGAAAAGCTCAGGAGAAACGCAGCACTTTTTAAAAACTCCCCTGACATCCTTTTGACTTTGATGGTATACTTTACATGATTATGCTGGAGCGCTCTGCTGTGAACAATCTTTAAAAACTGTTGTGTTCAAGTGTTAAATATAAAGAGCTCTGTCCTTTGTACTGTTTACTTGCGTTACTTTTTGGGAACATCACGATTTAAGAAGAAACAGAGTCTCAATCAGCTCCTCCTTTTTGTGAAGCAAGTGAAGCTCTGCTGATGAAGGTCAATATATGACAAACAGGACAAGGCAGCAAAGTGTGTGGATTTGAAAGCAGGAGAAAAAAGATGGAACATGTTGCAGCCTTGTGACTGTGTGAGACAAAGTGTGAGGTGTGTAGAACAGCTTCTCTGCTGCAGTTTGAGTGCTAGGGAGGGATATTGTTATCGAAAATGTTGCACAGGTGCAGCTCTTTTGAAATTAAACAATTATTTTCTCCGACCGATGAGAGCCATTCACCAGAGTGCCACACTATTTTTTTTATTTATTTTTTTATGTTTTTGTTACTGAGACAGATAATTATGAAGTAATGAATCCAGAGTGTACCTAAATGAGAGGTGCAAGGAGAACCTTTATTTTTTTAATTTTTTTAAATGCCAACCCGGAGGCTGGCACCACCATGGTTCCCTCTACACACACCAAGTAGGATTTCTTTTCTGTTTTTGTTTCAAGGTTGTTTTAGTGTTATTGCATAAAACTTTGTTAAAAAAATGTTTTGGTCAATTTGTGAAGATAATCTTCACAAATTGATGCCATTAAGTGAAATCCTATAAGGTGAAAGCCATAAACAAACTGCCTTTTGTTCAGCTCTCTTTCCATATAATCTTTCTATTTCCCTTAAAATGCCAAGATATGGCACTAGTATCTAAAAAGACCTGAAAATGGGGTTCTCAAAGCTTTGATAGACCCATTTCTACCAAGTGAGCCTACATCAAAAGTGGGGACCGCCTCTAAGAGTTGCAAGAACTAAGAAAAGGTTCCTCCGGTTTGAAAGCACCTTTGAAGATGCAGTGTAGCAGGAGATCAGTATTTGGCATTTCTGAATCAGCTAACCCCCACCTTACTGTCTCAGAGCCAGGATTTTACTGACTTTTTGTTCTTCACTTTGTGCTGCAGGAAGCTGACATCGAGCATCGAACACAGGCACTGAAGCGAGAGGGCTTCTGGTCAATGAAGCGACTCACCCGCCTGACGGAGCCACCGCGGCCAAAAGTTCACTGGGATTACCTGTGTGAGGAGATGCAGTGGCTCTCGGCTGACTTTGCTCAAGAGAGGCGGTGGAAGAGAGGCGTGGCCAGAAAGGTAGGACATGCAAATCATCGCAGAGGTTTGCTTGAAGTTTCACACATTCATGATGCTAAGAACAGGGGTGAAAAGTGCGCTCCTGTATTTTTGATGGTGGATGTTGTATATGTTCTAAATGTGTTCTGTTGATTTGTTGTTAGGTGGTGCGGATGGTGATGCGGCACCATGAGGAGCTGAGGCAAAAGGAAGAAAAAGCAAAGCGGGACGAGCATGCTAAAATCAGACGAGTCGCCTCTTCTATCGCAAAGGAAGTCCGGGCTTTTTGGAGCAGCGTAGAGAAGGTACAGATGATTCCCTGAAACCAAGCAAACAGACCATTCTGTTTCTCTGTTCAGCACCCGTGTTTGTTCGGGTTTATGACAGAAATAACATCCACTTTTCACATGAAGTGCAGTCCTGCTTCCAAAAACGTGGCAGTGTAATGTTCAAGGCTGTAGCTGAATAAAAACTGAAACGAGGTGGGGATCAGGAGGCTTTGGCGCACAGATTCCGAAACTGCAGGTTTCGTCACTCTCCTACCAAAATTCACTGCACACAAAGTGATTAGTTTTTATTGGGCTCTTCTTTTAACAACACTCTGGGAACCTATGGAGGATATCAATTACCTCAGTAGGGGAAAACCAACGGGTTTTCTAATCTATGCTCGCTATCTCATGATTTCAGCCGCTCTGCTCGTCCCGCGTCATATTTTCTTTGGTTCAGAACGAGCTTAATATTTTCACTGGTGCACTTGGGTCAGTTCAGCACCTGGATCCTTTTTCCTGCTGAGCTATTGTTGTTGTAAAAATGCAGAATGTGGTTTGGTATTTTTTTTGCTAAAATAAGCAAAGCTTTAATTTACAGTAGATGCATCTTTTTGTAAAGTAAAATGTAGTTTGCAAACACTTGGAAGATTCACAAGAGTTTATTCCATCTTTTTCTGGGATGTTCAACCTTGTTAGTTATGAACTGATCTAGTGCGTGTTTTCTTTAGTATTGCATTTTTTTTTCCAGTGTTGTTTTTCTAATTTAAAAAAACACACACAAAAAAACCTTTAATGTGTGTTGCTGACATTATTTTAATGGTCTAATCGTTTGTTTGTTTGTTTTTTAAAACAAACAAAAAGACCCCCACAGAGCTCATAATAGCCCTTTTTTAAAATTTTGTTATTTTTGAACTAAATACAGTATGTAAATCTAAATCATCAAGAATTTCGGCTGAATTTCACCCAGAGTAATCCGACTACACGGCTCTTCTTGATGTTAAAACATGCAGCTTGAAACCTTGAAATGAACTTTTATGTTGTAAACTCAATTAAAATATGAGACCCATTTGAGATTTTATGCCGTTTTACCCAGCATCGCAACTTTTCTGCTTATGTGGGGTTTTTCTGTTTGTTTTTTTGTTTACTTTTTTAAAATCATGTGAAATTCCCAGCTGTTCTCACACGCTGTCTTATTTGTTGAACCTGAAGGTGGTACAGTACAAGCAGCAGTCCAGGCTGGAGGAGAAGCGGAAGAAGGCGTTGGACCTTCAGCTGGACTTCATTGTTGGCCAGACGGAGAAATACTCGGACCTCCTGAGCAAGTCCCTGGCACCCATCAGGCCTGCTGAGACCGTCGTGTCTCCACAGAAATCCCTGCCTAATCCTGTCGAGGAGGATGGTGAGAAGTTTTCCCTTTAAAGAAAACCTTCTTCTTATCGTTAGTGCTCACTGCCACCATGTCGCAGACGGCTTTCAGAGCTGATTCACTGGTTCAGACTGGGACGTTGTCATAGCTACACACCAGTGAGCAAATCTTCTCAAGCGTTCAGAGGTAAACTGTTTCATAGGAACAAAAAGCGTTCTTCACCGTCAAGGTCACTACATCTTTGTAAGATTAAACTGCATTTTCTGCGAGCCCTCTCTGACTGATGCACCTCGGCTTGGTTTAACATGATGAGAAGTCAAATATTTGTCACAGCAGTTACACATTTTTATTTTTTGGGGGGGGTGAACCACATCCAGAGCGCTGTACCTAATGCTCTTTGGCAACTGTCAGACTTGAGACCCATCAAACCTGTCAGACTTGTCTGCTGCCAGTATTACCGGTGGCAGCTTATTTCTGAAGCACTGAGGTGAGCAGCTTAATCTGAAGCTGTGTTTCAGTCAGAGGAGGAACAGACGTAGCAGTGGTTCTGATCCCACCTTCATTTCATTACCAAATACGGGTTTGTTGGTGCTAAAGTGCGAACACAGTCTGCTTAGCTGTGAAGAAGCTCACAGCACTGAGACCAAAACTTAAATTTTCCTTCTGCCTGTAGCTGAAGCCTTGCAGTAGCTCCAGCTGTGGCTTTTGTGTGTTAAAATCAAAATAGGAGACACAAACCAATAAGTCTTTAGTTAAGAAAAAAAAAAAGAGAGAGATATAGATATAGAGATAGATAGGTAGGAATGGAGCAACAACAAAAAAACCCACCAGACACAACAAACTGCTGCTCTTAATCAAGACATGGATTTACATCAGCCTATTCTAGAAACTAAAATAACATGTTATATTTCAAACAGTGTGTGCTTATCATACTTTTGCTGTTTTGTTTTATCTGTGACAGATGATCTGAAAGATATCTAATGTATATAAAATGCTGTCAATCATTTTTATGTTTAAAAAAAAGTTAAAATGGCTGCAATTTTTTTTTTTTTTTTAACCATTTGACACGTTTATGCTTCTGTTCAAATTTAGTCTAAATCAAACTTCTGTTTTTTGGATTTATAATACTGAAAGTATTTTCTGCAGACTTGTATTTAGATTAGTTAAACATCTGTTGTGATGTTTTGCATGACTAACAGGCTGAGAGTAGCAACATTTACTGCTGCAGAAGCTTCAAAGCAGAGAAAACTGCATAAGTGGGTATGATACACAAATAAAGCCACTGAAAACAAGTATTCCTGTATGAAATATATTCGCTTGAGGGTTTAAAAAAAGTAAAATCCTTGTTTCAGTTTGCAAAATGCTTGGACTGCATGGTTCCCATTCATCAACTATCCTCACAGACCATCTGTAAAATGCAAATAATCCATAAAAACTTATGGATTTAAAAACTTAGTATATTTAAGCGTATATGAGAGGAAATTCAGTCTTTTTCAGTGTGTATGTTTGAGGTGGTGGTTTTTTTTCTCTTTTTGACTTTGCAGTTAAAGTCTTTTTCAATACCAAACCCTTTTGTTTTCATGCAGACAGAGACTTTGAACCTCCCTGTGAAGAGGAGGATGATGAAGAGACCATAGAGGTGGAGGAGCAGCAGGAGGGAAATGATGCTGAGAGCCACCGGAGGGAGATTGAACTGCTGAAGGAAGAGGGCATGCTGCCACTGGACCAGCTGCTCAGCAGCCTCAATCTGCCTCAGGTAGGTCCATAAACCAGAGGGCAGTGATTGGATTGTTTTCTGAAAAGAACAAAAGTACTGCAACCATCCAGAAACAGACCAACTTCACAGATGTCCTCAGTTTAACTTGGTTATCTAAATTTGTGGTTTAAATATTTATATCTGAAAAGTTGAACAGCCTACAACTTGAGCTACTTTGTATTAGAGATGGACCGATCCGATATTACGTATCGGTATCGGTCCGATACTGACCCTAAATTCCTGGATCGGATATCGGAGAGAAATAAAAAATGTGATCCGATCCGAAGTATCACAAAATCACCTCATGATAGAGCGGCTGTTGTCTGCGAGACCTGTCGGTGGTCTGGTGGACCATTTGGAGCCTCGCTACATGCTTCCAAACCGCGGCATTTCATCTCAGAGAAAACTATCCCAGAGAAGTAAAGCAGGTGTGTAAGTGCATCTCTGAATGTTTGCATAGTACTTCCACTTTAAGCTTAACAACTGATCTATGGAGCCACAGCTGGACTAGCCATCGGAGTTCCATATTGAGGTGAAAAGGAAGCGATTTGTCCCGTACTTCAGCTACAATGGAAAAAAAAAAAAAAAAGGCACAAAGCTGGAGTTATTCTGTCTTTGCCGCACAGCTGCCTCTTCTTCTCTCGTTCTCTCCCCCTCCCTCCCTGTTGCCACTTCAATCATGAAACTGATCAATGATCAGCTGGTTGGCTTTTCTGTCGCAAGTCCCGTCTCTCTTGTTTGTTTATTGCCCACCGTTTGGATATGTGGTGAGAGGGAAACATGAAAATGAATCCAGGAGATGTTCTTACTGAATCATCAGCTGAACAGTGATGGACAAACAGGATTACCTTTTATGTGAATGACTTGAAGTTATGAACTGTTTCTGAGAGACAAATAACACCAGGATCCTTTTCTACGTAGCTGACAGCTGGTAACTGTGCAGGGGCGGGTCTAGCAAAGTTTTGCTAGGGGACCAGGTAGGGCATTAACAGGGAAAGGGTAGGCACAAAAAATACTTTTGTTTGTTATTTCATTTAAAATGACTAACTTTTAATAAATAATTATCTGAATCTTACAACCAAAGTGGTCATCTGATTAAATGTATAGAAATCCATTAATGTATATAGTAACTATTAAGTCTAATATACACCCTAGTAAGCTATAGTACTTTTTCCTTTGGGAAGGTACCATCTGTGCAGTCTGCAATTCTGTTGAAGAAAGATGTTGAATCTATATAATTATTGTAGAAAAATAATTGATTTCTGTGAATTTGTTTTATACGTGCATTAAATTAAAGTTGATTATGTAGATTAAACATTGTGAGGTGGGGGGTGGTTCCCTAATATTTTTGCTGGGAGTTGGCAACCCTATTAGTTAGGTTGTTTAATATTTCTGCTAAGTGCTCTTTAAGATACCAGAATAGGGATGATGGTGCAGGTTTAAGTGTATTAGATTGATCAGTTTTGCTGAACTATAAAATATTTTGGGTGCAGTGTATTTTTTGCATACAAGTATAATAGAATAGCTTTAGTGTTTTGTTTTTTAAAACTTGAGTATGAACTTATACAAAATATAGCAAGATATTTATAAAAAACAGTTTTATTGATTACAAAATACACTATATCGGATTCATATCAGTATCGGCAGATATCCAAATGTATGATATGGGCATCAGACATAAAAAAGTGGTATCGTGCCATCTCTACTCTGTATATGTTTTGTTCACATTTGAGTAAAAATGAGCTATTAGTAGTTCCGGTTTTTAATCTGTTAGTGGATATACAGACAACTACTAAACAACTAGACTGATTTGAAAAAGACAAACATTTTAAGAAGTTTCCATGGTTTCCAAGCAAACTTGTGAGTAGCTAATGATGGACCGAGAATAATGATCTACTATGATGATCTTCTCTTTATGTAAAAATGACACTGAATCTTAAACATACTGTAAGTTAATCTGATTCAGTGTTGGTACAAATTCAGGCAGTTTGGAAACTTTTCCTCCACAAACAGCTGAAATTATGGACCACGTAAAAAGTGAGCTGAGTCAAGGCGTCCAGATACAGCACCTGAGTTTCTGCTGTTGTCTAAAGACTATTTTGAGCTGCATCTCATAGTTGGATCTAAAGAGTCATTAAATAAGAAAAAAAGGTAACAGTTAAGATTCAGTGTTTCTCACGTGGGTGATTAATGCAGGTGGACAGCCTCCTCTGTCTTATTTTGAAAGTTCCTGTCCCATTTTTCCGGACATCCTTAAACTCCACTGTCTTGTACTACAGCTGCCAGCAGTAGTCTTCCTCCTGCTCTGCTGAGTACCTGCAGCAGGTGGAGAGGAGGTTCAAGGACTACGGTTACCTGCTGCAGTCTGAGACTTTGGACTTGGAATATTTGCAGGAGAGCAGCTGATCATATTGTTCACTTACGTGTCACAAACTGCTTGGCCAGTTCAGTATTTTCAGAAAGGAAACATGTGAATTAAATGATTTAATTCATTTAAGAAAGATTCGAAACAGTTGGTAAACACTGACATTATCACCCACATAAACAAGCAGCTGAGCTGTAGCTGTGCATTTGATTTAACAGTAATGTGTTGTATAATTATTCACCTTCATTTTCACTTCAAATTAATTCCAGATGCTGTCATCTCACAGAGGACTTGAGCTTTATTTGTTTTTATAACTCATTACAACTCTAATTATGGGATGATTATACCTGAGTAAACACGCTGACACCTCTGTTAAAACGAGGTTAGCTGATAATCTGCAAAAGCTGAAGAAAAGCGCATGTTTTTAATACTGACCACAGATGATTGAATTTCATGTATCACTGAATCACGGTGTTGCACAGGACCAGGGCTCGGACGAAGAATGCTCTGATGAAACATCTTCATCAGAGGCGGGGGAGGAAGAAGACGGGGAATTCACTGCCAACGAAGAGGATGGTGAGATTGCTCCCAATATAACCTCCATAAAAACAGATTTTTTATGGATTTTTTTCTGCTCATTTTTTGTTTATCCGAGTTCATTTTTAATTGTCAAGAATTTGTTTTTCTTCCTCTGTGTTCACAGCTGAGGATGAGGAGGACACGATAGCAGCTCAGGAGAAGGTGGAAGGAAATGTAGATCATGCAGAGGAACTCGATGATTTAGCCAAAGAGGGTGAGGGCTTTATTTTCTACTGGAAGTGGTGCTAATTCATTGCATTGACCTGAGGTTTTATGAAGTGTTTGAAGAGCTTTCTGTCTTTTTAAAGAGGAAAGCAAGCTTGATGACACCTCTGCATTGCTGCTCTCTTTCTGCCTTTTTTAAAATTCTGTACATATGAATGAAATTTCATTCATTACTAGCTGCTCCCTGGTCTAAAATAAGAGTCTGCAGACCGGATCCTTGACGTGTCTCTGCTTCCCTTCCAGGCGATATGAGCATGGAGGAGTTGCTGGAGAAGTACAAAGGAGCGTATGCCTCAGACTTTGAGGTCCCGTCTGCTTCTGGCTCTAAAGCGAGCTCTGATTCGGAGGTGTCTGGGGATGAGGAGGTGGAGACTGAAGAAGATGAGAGTGATGTGGAAAGTAACACTTCTTCCTCAGGTATTAAACTGCTCATAAAGACCCAAAATAAACTGTTTATCTCCCTCCACTCTGAGCGGAAGCTTTCAGAAAATGTTTTCCTTCTTACGTCTGTTTCAAGTTTGTTTTGCTGCTTTAATTTATGATTAATTCATTAATTATTTCAAATGTTCTCCTCTCAGATTCACCAGGCGACAGTGCTGAAGATGAGGAGAGCGAGAAGGATGAGGAAGAGAGTGAGGAGGAAGACGAAGAGGAGTGTGGAGATGAAGGGATGGAGGTTTTGCTGAAGGAGGGAGACAGCAGCCCGTCTTCCTCTGGCTCACGGCCAAAGAAGGAGATCAGTCACATTGCTGCTACTGCAGAGAGCCTGCAGCCCAAAGGCTACACTTTAGCTACTACAAAGGTCAGTCCTTAAATATTAAAAATGTATATTTCAGTCATTTTATCAGATGGAGGAAAAGTGTAGATTAAACTCTTCTGCAGATCTGGGTCACAGTTGTTTCAACTTTCTCTACAACTTAAGGTCAAGACCCCCATTCCATTTCTGCTTCATGGCACATTACGAGAGTACCAGCACATCGGACTCGACTGGTTGGTCACCATGTATGAGAAAAAGCTAAACGGCATTTTGGCTGATGAGATGGGCCTTGGCAAGACAATCCAGACTATTGCTCTGCTGGCTCACCTCGCCTGTGAGAAAGGTAACAGACTGCGGCTTCTTATATGTACCGAGTTACAAAACTTTGGTTATTGGAGTGTTATTTGTGATTAATACACTGTCCTGTTTCATTTGGTGTTATTAGGTAACTGGGGCCCTCACCTCATCATCGTCCCCACCAGCGTAATGTTAAACTGGGAGATGGAGCTGAAGCGCTGGTGTCCAGGGTTTAAAATCCTTACGTATTTTGGCAGTCAAAAGGAGAGAAAGTTAAAGAGACAGGTACTCAGTTTGCTGGTTCTGCAGGCGGCTCATTTTCCTTTGTTAGACGAGTGTGATGTGCTGCTTTGTCTGCTCTCATTTACTTTTAGTCTGTCCCTCCTGGCTTTACCGCTGCCATCTGTGATATACTGCAGATTGTTCTTGTCAGTCTTTAACTCCCTGTGTTACTTATCTGCTGAGTCGTCTCTTTTATCAATTTGTTTGTTTTTAGTTTGCCTGCTGCTTGACTTACTCTTAATCCTTTTCTTTCTCCTTACATGCTGCTGTCTTAATTTTGACTGTGGCTTATTTACAGTGATGTAGATTAGTGTGTATCCCAGGAAAACAGGCACTAATCCAGCTTTTTTTATTTTTATTTTTTTAAAGTTTGGATATCTGGGGTTTCTGCTGATACGAGCACTGATCTGATACCAGTCTTAAATTAATAAGCTGGGTTTCTCTTTGTGAGAAAGAGATTCGGCAATCGCTCTTTTATGTGAAAGACAACATTATGCTTGCCTCAGTCAGGTTTCAGAGCAGCCAAAGCATGAAAAACAACCTAGCGCAGGGGTAGGCCTCTCCAAACCTCGAGTGCCGGTGTCCTGCAGGTTTTAGATCTCACCCTGGGTCAACACACCTGAATCAAATGATTAGTTCATTACCAGGCCTCTGGAGAACTTCAAGACATGTAGGTCATTTAGCCATTTGAATCAGCTGTGTTGGATCAAGGACACATCTAAAACCTGCAGGACACCAGCACTCGAGGCCTGGAGTTGCCTACCCCTGACCTAGCGCAATAAAGTAAATTTTTAAATCAACCAAAATCTAACTAGAATCCAATAAGGAGTTTAATGAGGAAATCCAACAGAAGATTCTGGGATTCCTAACTTTAAAAAACAAAATGTAATAAATTAAAATGTCAAATAATCTAAATTTATTGGAGTGGTTTTAATTAGTAAAATAATCCAGGGTGGGACCATTAGTACCATGGCCCTCCTAAAATCCAAAGACAGACATGCTAATTGTTGATTGTTGATTCTAAATTGGTCGTAGATGAGGATGTAAGCATAAATGTCCTGTCATAGACTGCTGACCTGTTCAGGTTTTTCTCTACTGCAGCAGATTTTAGGCCCCCAAGTTTGATAAGTGGTTAAGATGATGCGTGGAACTATGGGATAAATAAACTAAAAATAAAAGACTGTTTATTTTATTCACCTAATTTATTTGCATTCTTTAGTTCAGCTTCAACAGTTTGTCTTCATTTTTGATACAAGCCACAACACAAATGTTTCAGTGATTGTTTACATTTCAGGAGTGCAGATACTGCAGCAGTTTGTCAATTAGTTTCTTGTTCACACTTCTTCCTTTTCCTTTTTAGCACTAAGACTGGGGCATTTATTTATATTTGCCTATATTTAGGGGTAGACTACAGCGAGGCACAAGTTTAAGTGCTTACTGGTTACTGTGTTGATGCCAATACGTCACCCGTAACTGCAACACGAGAGACGTTACTGCATATTGTTGTCATTTACAGTCTGTGCACCTCCTGCCAGAGCGACACCAAGATTGTATTAATCAAGTTAACGACAACCGGTTATGCTTTCTTTCTTTTATTTTTCAATACCAAACTGTCATAAAACACGTAGGTACATATAGAAGTAATAATCTTTTTCTTTTTTATAGCATACAAAAAAAACATAAATGGGATGAGTACCTGAATACCCCCCACTCCCTCTCAATAATGTAAAAATGAATATGTTACAGAGAAAATGAATTGACCTATACAAAAAATACAAAACCCATACAAAAAAACCCAAAAGAAAACCAACAAAAAAACAAGAAAAAAAAATCAACAATAAGAGTGCGTATCCTTATAGTTTAATATTAACATCTGCTAGCCTCAAAAAACAAGGTCTTAACATTAATCAATATTGATATAAATCTTAAACAATATTAACAATAGTAACAATATGAATATTAATGATTACTTGCTCCTCGGTCGAAACAAACTAATAATGCTGGAATATCTAAAATAGAGTATTCTTATAAGGTAGAACAGCCACTGCCGGGAATAGCAGAAAAATTTGTACACTGTCATATGGTGGACTACAGAGAGATTTCTCGTGCTGGTAACTTTTCTAAGTATTTAAGTAATGGTTTCCAGTGAGTAAAAAATCTACCCGATGAGCCTCTGATGGAGAATTTTATCTTCTCCAATTTTAAGAGTCCTAAGATATCCTGTAGCCAGACTTTAATTAATGGTGGCTGAGATGATTTCCACAGCAACAAAATTCTTTTTCTAGCAATGAGAGAAGCAAAGGCAATAAGGTTATTTTGAATAGCTGTAGTATGAAGGTTATTTGGTGGTTTGCCAAATATAGCGATATGTGGAGTCGGAGTCAATTTTATACCCAATATATCCGAAATTATTTTGAAGATTTGATGCCAAAATTCAGACAACCTAGGGCACGCCCAGAACATATGAGTAAGATTGCAAGGTATCTGTGAGCATCTGTTACATTTATCATCACATTTATCTGGGTATAATTTTGACAGTTTTTCTTTACTGTAGTGTAATCTGTGGAAAACTTTAAATTGTATTAATGAAAGTCTGGCACAACTACAAGATGAATTAATGGCCCTTACCGCTCCCTCCCAGAACAACTCAGAAAAACTCTTATGGAGTTCTGACTCCCATTTCATCTTGGTCCTGTATAAAAGAGATTCACTAGGTGGAGAAGCTAGTTTATAAAGGTAAGAAATATGACCCTTTACCAAAGTTTTGGCTCTGAGAACCAAATCTATTCCACTGGAAGTTGGGATTTGTGGGAATAAAGTTGAACATTTCTTTGCAAAGTTTCGCAACTGGAAGTACCGAAAAAAATCGGATTTATTGAAATTAAAGCGAGTAACTAGTTTGTTAAAACTTGCAAAAACCTCATTTACGTATAGATCACCTAGAGTACCAAGTCCTTTATGTTCTAAAACAGAGAATCTTAAGTCCATCTTTGCTGGAACAAATAAGTGATTGTTGCAGATCGGGGTTGCAAGAGGGAGGGTGAGCCAACCAAAGTGGTGTCTTATTTGTGACCAAATTTTTAATGTTTCAGTGACAAGTGGGTTGGAAGACCGGCTTAATAGGGATGATTGTGAGGTATCACGTAATGACGAGGAACAGGAACCCGCTTCACTCTGGCACCAATTAGTATAGGGAGACGTACACCACAATAATATATTATACATATTAGATGCCCAATAATACCCAATTAAATTAGGCAGTCCTAATCCTCCAGCTGATCTATCCCTATAAAGAAGCGAGTGACTAGCCCTTGGACGTTTACCGGCCCAAATAAATGATGAAATAGCGTCATTTATAGTTCTGAAAAATGATTTAGGCAGATAAATGGGCAAACTTTGAAATACATATAGATATCTAGGTAATACATTCATTTTAATAATTTGAATCCTACCAGCTAAAGACAGCGGTAGGTAGTTCCATCTTTGAAGATCAGACTTAACTTTCATTGTAAGTAAAGTAATATTCTGTTCCCACATTAATCTCAGAGATCGTGAAATTGCAATTCCGAGATATTTAAACCCCGAATTAGCCATTTTAAAGGGTATAGTTGATGTAGGTATGTCTGCAGCCATTTGATTAACTGGAAAGTATTCGCTTTTGGAGATGTTAAACTTATATCCCGATAAATATCCGAAAGAATTTAATACTGATAAAATGTGTGGGATATTTAGTAGAGGATCATTCACATAAAGAAGCAAATCATCTGCATAGAGCGACACCTGATGTTTTATACCCCATCTATCAATCCCTCCTAATCCTTTCACCATTTTTAAAGCTACTGAGAGTGGTTCAATCACTAATGCAAATAATAACGGGGAGAGTGGGCACCCCTGTCTTGTCCCCCGAAAAAGTGGAAATGGAGTGGAGCATTGATTATTTGTACAGACAGAGGCGCAAGGAGATTAGTAGAGTAATTTGACTCATATAACAAAATTATTATTAAAACCAAATTGTCTTAAAGAAAAGAAAAGATAGGCCCACTCCACTCTATCGAAGGCTTTCTCGGCGTCAAGAGATATTATGGTTTCTGGAACGTTAGAGGATGATGGAGAAAGAATGACACCAAGAAGTCTTCTTATGTTGGAGTATGAATGTCTTCCTTTTATAAATCCCGTCTGGTCCTCTGAGATAATTGAGGGCATAATCGATTCTAGTCGCCGGGCTAGGATTTTTGCAAGAATTTTAACGTCTACCGGGAGGAGTGATATTGGCCGATAGGATGTGCAGCTCAGTGGGTCTCTGCCTTTTTAAAAAATTAGAGAAATAGTGGCTTGCATGAGTGTAGGTGGCAGAGTTCCTTGCTCGAACGAATAATTAAACATTTCTAACACAACTGGTTATGCTAACTTAAAATAAAGAACTAAAAGCTTCCCTACAAGTGTTAAACCTGACATCATACACTGGGGTCTTCTGGTATTTTCAGTTCCATAACTTTATACAGTTATGGATTGATTTGTTTAACTTTTCCCACCAATATGATTCCTGTCTCGCATTGACGCGTTCCTAATTTCCAGCAACTGCTGACATGTTTGACAGATACTGTATAAATTGGAAAACTGTAGGGTGGAAAATAATAAGCCACTCTGTTACACTTTCTCTTCTTAGGGCTGGACAAAGCCAAACGCTTTCCACGTTTGCATCACTTCTTACAAGCTGGTGCTGCAGGATCACCAGGCCTTCAGGCGGAAGTCTTGGCGCTATCTGATCCTCGATGAGGCTCAGAACATCAAGAACTTCAAGTCCCAGCGCTGGCAGAGTCTGCTGAACTTCAACAGGTCAGTGGAGACTGTTTGTGTATATCGGCCCACATCAGAGAGTGAAACCTGAGGCTCAGTGGATGAGGCATGCCCTCTGGGTTTTTTACACTAAATTTCGAAGTTGTTTTTTGTAAAAAAAATAAATAAATAAATAAATAAAATAAAAAAATCTATTTTTTGCATTTTAATGAAAAAAAAAAGATTTATAGATATATTTTGGGGGTATTTAGACTCATGGACAGCAAACATGAATATTTGTATGTACAACTTCTGATTCTTATTGAAGAAAATCATCCTCCTTTCTCTATAATGCTTTCAAAGACATGGTGTCACTCAGTACCATTTGACTTTGAATGTATTTGAAATGCACTGAACTGTTAATCTACAGGCCACAGTTGTGTGTAAATATCTTCACATTTAAAAGTGTTTGTTCTTTTCAAAATGATTGTCATCATTTGGCTGGTGGCCGGGGCCAGCTGGTGGTAATTTCTCACTGTTGTGTGGCGCTCCAAAGAGCACTGGAGCCTGGCGCTTGTGCACATGAATAGATGCACGCTCTGAGAATGCACACCTTTATACAGGCTGCAGCGATTCGCTCCGATGATACATCAAGATTACAACATCATCAGTATGAGGCTGTTTCACAGTACCGACTGAATAGAGAAATACTTGCACAGCATATAAAAAATGATCAGTTAGAAGTTTGAGAGTGCCTCTCATGTTCAGCATCAAAATGTTGGTTTGTGAGCTTAAAAGCAAATAAAGTGTGCTGCAAGATGCACACTTCAGCGTGGATTGTGCACTAAAAGCTTTTTTAAAATAATCTATAATCTAAATTGAGTGAGCGTAGCCATGCCGACGGTGTAACCGCCAAAAATAATTTCTACATGAACCTCAGGATTTCCCAGCAGGACGTGGTGTTATTTACTTCACCTGTCAGTGGCTTTAATGCTGTGGCATATTTGGGTTTTAAAAAGAGATTGAATTTATGATTTAGATTATTCCAGCAGACAGAAACACGACTCCAAATAAATGGTTATGTTATTCTCGTTTGATGGATGTTATAAACTCTTTATGGGGTGATGATTGCATTCTCAGCTTGCTGCACCCATGTGGCTAAAAATGAGTTAAAGCATGTTTGATGTCTTTAGCAGCTGAAAACTCTTATTTTCCTCTCCGTACTCACCTGAAGCTTGAATGATACGACTTTTTTATTTACGTCTCTCCTTGTGTCTGTGCTGATCATAGCCACCGGCGACTGCTGCTGACGGGAACCCCTCTACAGAACAGCCTGATGGAGCTCTGGTCCCTCATGCATTTCCTCATGCCCCACGTCTTCCAGTCCCACCGCGAGTTCAAAGAGTGGTTCTCCAACCCGCTGACGGGAATGATCGAGGGCAGTCAGGAGTACAACGAAGGCCTGGTTAAGAGGCTTCACAAGGTCCTGAGGCCGTTCCTGCTTAGGAGGATCAAGGCTGACGTGGAGAAGCAGATGCCCAAGAAATACGAGCATGTGGTGCGCTGCCGCCTGTCCAAGAGACAGCGATTCCTCTACGATGACTTCATGGCGCAGGCATCGTAAGTTACTGACTCAGCAGGAGGAATTCAAAGTTAATGTAAATTTATTTTGTGTTTTGAAACGTAGTCACCAAAAGAAGGTGAGAAGTATGTAATTGAAACTTGATACTGGAAAAAAAAAAGTAATTGAATTTGACCCTAAACCATCTGATTTACAGGACCAGGGAAACGCTGGCCAGTGGTCACTTCATGTCTGTGATTAACATCCTCATGCAGCTTCGCAAAGTGTGCAATCATCCCAACCTTTTTGACCCTCGACCCATCCAGTCTCCCTTCATCATGCAACCCATTATTTTCCACACAGCCTCTCTGGTGCATGACGCCCTGGAGGTCTCTCCTTTGAAGGTAAGCCTGAAAATAAAAAGCTTTCATTTGTTCAGAAAGTTGAGCCTGATGGCGTGATTTTTAATCGATTCTAACTTGCTTTTCCATTCTCAGCGCTGCGACGTTTCCATGTTTGACCTTGTTGGTTTGGAGAGCCGCGTGTCCCGTTACCAGGCAGATGTCTTCCTGCCACGCTACAGGGTCAGCCGCCAACTAATCCAGGAGATCATGGAGTCCCCCGAACCTCCTCCAAGGCCCAAACCAGTCCGCATGAAAGTCAACAGGTAAAGGGTAAAAGAAAAAAGAAAAATGCAGATTTGGATACTTGCAAATTTACATGTATTTTGGTTTTCTACGTTACCTGTGTTACCATACCTGTGACATTTATTACATGATATAATTATTGTCCTAAGTGCAGTAGTTCCCATACTTAATGTGTGTCCTCTTTCAGAATGTTTCAGCCGCCTCCTAAAGGTGACAATCGCCCAGTTCTCCTGATGAACAAACCTACCTGCTCCGTCCCCCCTGCAGCACAGACCCCCAAACCACCTCTAGTCACTGAAGTCACCTCAGCTCCTGCACCCGCTCCTGTAGTTCAGCAGGGTAAGCAAGGAATGAAACACCCTTAAAAAGGTGGAACATAAATTTTGCACATTTCTCTAATGCATTTTTGTTAAATTTCAGTGGTCTGTTCAGTCGCATCCACTCCTCCTCGCCCATCTCTTCATCCTACCGCTCAAACTGCAGTGAGGTCCAATGCTCCAAAACCGATGCTGACCGTACGGCCTCCCACTGCTCCCTGCACAGCCACTATCCCAGCTCAGCCGAGTCCAAACCCCAGCAATGTCATGCCCCAGAGGGTCCTGCTTAGTCCAGATATGCAAGCTAGGTTGCCTTGTAAGTACATTTATTTCAAAGCAGATAAGCTGTGATGTTGTTGAAGTATTATCTCATTAAAACTCTGAGCCTGGGGACAGTTTCATGAGCTCCTGTTCAAAATGTAAAAGTCTCGTCCATTTCTCTCTTTAGATGAAGCATATTTTGAGCGTCTCTGTTTAGATTTCAATTTAAATGATTCTTTACTCATTTTCAAAATATCTTATTGCTGGGTAAAAACCACACATGAACACAGTGTGTACTGTGCCTCAGGTTGTTTCTTAAGGTGCAGGTGAAAAATAAAGATGGCAGTGCTTAGAAAATCTCAAACACACTTTGCAACTTCTAAAAATGGATCAACCATTAACACACAAGAAAGGGATTAGTCTACTTTTAGTTACATGAGTCTGTGTGTTCTGTTATTTTCGGCCATTCAGTAAGAAAACAAAAGGGGGGGATTTTTACTAACTAAATGCAGTACAGGTCTCTGTCCTCTGTCATTCATTCATAATTAAATTAATTTGTGGTAAAGTGAATGAATTATTATTTCTTACCTACATGTCTCTTATTTTTCTTCCTAAGCTGGGGAGGTAGTAAGTATAGCCCAGCTGGCTTCTCTGGCAGGTCGGCCTGTGTCGTCGTGTCAAGGAAGCAAACCCGTCACCTTCCAGCTTCAGGGCAACAAGCTGACTCTGTCTGGAGCACAGATCCACCAAGTTCCAGCAGCTTCCTCACGCCCAGTTCAAGGTTGGTGTCTCCCACTAACTGTGGGGTTTCTAGTTTTCACCGATCAGATTTTATGGTTAGTAAAAGGTGTAATACCTCGTTTCGTTTGAACTTCAAAGTGTCATATTGCTGTTTGGGATAGGGGGCTGCTCAAAACAAGTTGTATTATCATTTTTACCTACATTTTGATGCCAGGATTACTTCCTGAGTCAAAATATTCTATGCATGTTAATTAACAAGAAAACTTGGGTGCAATCATGTAAATGTGCTAAATTTAGCCATACAGGCCCTGGAAGTTTGATAGCATTTATCTATTGTGGTTATAGTTTAAATGGGACCAGGATATCCTTTGACTTCATTTTTATCTAATTTGAAATCAGACTAAAGATTAAAGATATTATATGTTTTTGGATTTTTGCAGAATCCCACTGCAGCTGGACTGCTTTATATTCAGTTATGCCAAAGTCTTTTAATCCTTCAATCAGAAGATAATCCACATTGGTCTGCTTCATTTAACTGATGACTGTTATTCTCCCGTAATTGTGATTGATTTCTTATTTACATAAATCCCATCCCGTCCCATAATTAGGGAGTAATTAAAGTCCTTATAACAGTCTGATTCACTGTCACTCTACAGGTAATGTGATAAACCTGGTCCCCGGTGGCGTGCAGCATCACCTCATCAGCCAACCTGCACAGGTGGCTGTCCAGAGTACAGTCAGCACACACCCTGCAAACAATCCCTCTGCTGCCCCCCCTGCTAATCGCCTGCCACACAACACCACCTCTCAAGGTGTTAAATCCTTCTCTCTCCTCCTTTTATTTGAAGTATGAGACTTCCTGCTGGATATATGTAACCCATGTTTGTATATTTAATGTTTTTCAGTGTCCTCAACCATGGTGAGCAGCCCTGGGGTCGTGAAGATCGTTGTGCGTCAGTCAACAGGCAAGGAGGGCGGGCCTGTGCCCACCCTGGCTGTGGCCCCTTCCCCTCGTGTCGCTCCCCAGCCATCCCCTTCCCTGCACTCACACGCCAACACGACCCCCGTCAGGAACACCGCTCCACTGCAAATTGCCCAGCGCACCCCTGGTCCTGCTACCGCCCACTACACCATAGCTCCTCCCAGAAACCCTAGCTCAGCCCCGAACCAGCCCCAACCCCCTCGCCCTGTCCTCAAAGTAGTGCAGCCTCCTCCTCCATCGAGCACAGAACAGCCAGGTGAGAGAACGGGCTTGAGCTGTTATTCTCACTGAGCTGAAATTCATGAAGATTGCATGACAAACCGAGCTGGGTCCAGTTTTTAAGCTTTATTTCTTCTTTCCTCTAACAACCTGCTGCAAGTTAATAAAATTTAATGTATAATGAAACATACAGGCATGCAAGAAGGTATTTTTAAGTAATGAAAATAATTGGATTTTAAATTGAATAACACAGAGATGCAAAAGAAGAAGAAATAAAAGTGAAATTGACTTTAAAACAAATCCATATTGAGTTTTTTACAGGAGGCTGTTTTCTCTTCTGTCTTTCTGCAGCTCCAGCTCAGGTGAGCGCCTCCTTTTCTGCTCCAAAGACCTCAGCAACACCGCGGGAAAGTAGCAGCAGCAGTCAGACAGCAGTTAGCACAAAGTCAAAGTCCAATCTGGGTGCAAAAGCCTTCCCTCCACCCAGGAAGGTGCCTCGTCCCGCTCCCCGTTCGCCTTTCTACATGGTAAGCAGTTTGTCCCTCTTGGACTTCACCTTTTATATATTTAAAGCATCTGCAATCATTTTTTTGAGGTGTTACCCAATACTTCTTCACCTAGTTAAAATAAATGCCCCCCTGTACTGAGACAATTTAATGTCCTGTTATTTTGGAACCATGCATCAGCGCTATGGAGACATGAACCGAGACGTTTCTAAACTGAAAAGATGCATGAAACATCAGTTAAAAAAAACAACAACAACAAACAAACCAAACTTTATGTGTGCCAAATCTCAGAGCGATGGAGTTGTAAAGACAAGTTTGATCATAGCATTCAGTCAGCGGTGCTCAGCTCACTAAAATGAAACTACATGATCAAAGATGTTTCACCGTTACACACTGGTATGGATTTGACATGTTCCGGCTTGTGATACTGGCTCCGTGAGACTTTTAGAAAAGCTTCCACAAAGAAAATTAAAGGTTCATTATTTTGCTTTTACATCAGGATAAGTTTGTTATACTCATAGCTGTCATACCCAAGCTGTTCCAACAGGTTGTTGCATTGCAGTAGCCGACTTGTAAAAGTGTTTTTGAGGTCTTTATGTGGATCACAATGTTTAGATTAAGGCGGTATGGGAACATTAAAAACCATAATCTATGATCTTTAAATTTTATTGGTTAAATTGAAGCATGTCAATAAATTATATACATCTCTGATGCCAGTTTACCAGTTTGGCAATTTTTAAAAAGAAAATTGAAATTCATTCATCACCATTGGCATACAGCAATAAATGATTTAGCCTACCTTGTTTAGTAGACATAGGATGAATATCAGCTGAACAGTGACCACTGTTAGGGATTGGGTTACTCAGGATTTTGGCCCTGTTATAAATTTACTACAATAAACTGGTTTTATAGAATAAAATGTCAGGCTCAATAAAACTGGATTAAAAAAGCTGACAAAGTGCAGTAAAACACCAGAACAGAAAACGGATGACATTCAGCTCAGTTTATCAGGTTGAAATAAAGTGTCAGCGTTTTTCCTCTCCTGTGGTGCAGACGGTGGTCAAGTTTATCAATGAGCAATAAGTTTGTCATGTGAACTTCAAAGTAGATTTTTTTTTCCAGTTTATTTCCGCTGCCCCCAACTGGTAAAGGAAATCAATTACAATCATTTTTTCTCAATTGTACATTTAAACAAGACTGAGCCTGATATACGAGCACGTTTTTCTTAAATATGCTGTCAACGCTGCCCTGATTTCTGTAGCCTCCATTTACTTGTATCTCTTTACCTCAACAGTCATGGCTTGCAGACTCCGAGAAACAGCAGCACGACAGCCGGCTGGACTTCATCTTTCGAGTCAACGAACTCCACTGTGGAGCAAAGCCCATGTACGGTCAGGAGGTTCTGGACTTCCTGACTTTCCTGCCCGGTCGTCATCCATCACCTGCTGCCCTGAACCCTCAGGGGGAGTGGGGCCGCTCTGGCCAGAGCAGCTGTCTGTATGCACAGCAGCAAAACGAGCATGACTACTGGTTTCACAGTCACGCTGTAAGAGAGGCCATCCACAGCATCGAAGGACGGCTGGAGCTGCTGAGTGACATCATAGACCGGTACTTAGCTTAACAGTCGATTGGTTATTCGATATTACAAAGCTTTAGCTAAGGAGAAGGAGCTAACTTCTCTGTTTGTTTAGGTACACATTTGCAATTCCTCCAGTGGAGGCTCCACCCATCTCCATGCACTGCTGCCATCCTCCGCCATCTCTGAACCACAAGCAGGCAGTCTTCTCCTCCATGTTATCAGCTGAAGTCACGCCGCTCACTCGCAGCCTCCACCACGTCCAGTCCTATATGAGGACGCAGTTCCCTGACCTGAGGCTCATACAGTACGACTGTGGTGAGTTCTCAGTGTGTTTTTTGTTTTGTTTTGTTTTGCAGAAAACCATGGAGCACCTTGTGGCAATCCACACCTACATCAGGTACTCCTAATCACAAAATCTAAGGTTTAAATACAAACGGTGTTGATTTGCAGGGGTGACACAAAGCAGGAAAATGCAGGACTGTCTAAGTATCCATCCTCACCTATTAGCCTTTGACAGGATGTTTGATAAGACTGTCATTTACTAAGGTGGGGGTCACCCACAGCTTAGATCCCATTCATCCCTCATCACTGACTCGATCCCAGATGCACAATGGCAACAACTTTAGCAAAACTCTCGACTGTACTGCAAAATTGGCACTAAATTTTCTTGAAATAGTATTTGGTTAGTCTTTTCTTTCCACCTTTGGTTAGTCTTTTCTTTCCACTCTTTGAAGCAGCCTTTTATGCATAAAAGGCTGCTTCAAAGAGTTTACTCCATGTGCGATTATTAAATAATTTTATGCTCCTGCAGCTTGTTTTGCTTGCTGGTGGCTCATTTTGTGTCTTCTGTCTCCTGTTTTCAGGTAAGCTTCAGACTCTCCACACGTTGCTGCGAAAGCTGAAGGCGGGAGGCCACAGGGTGCTGATTTTCACTCAGATGACTCGAATGCTGGATGTGCTGGAGCAGTTCCTCAACTACCACGGACACATCTACCTCCGTCTGGACGGCAGCACCCGGGTGGAGCAGAGACAGGTCAGCAGTGATGGTGTTTTGATAGCGTAATCTTCACCTGTTCCGCTTCCAGGCAAGAACGAGAAAGCTGTGGTCTGTCTGTGATGCTCATTTCCTCTGTTTGTCTTCTGCACGCCACCACCAGGCACTCATGGAGCGCTTCAATGCAGATCGACGCATCTTCTGCTTCATTTTGTCAACCCGCAGCGGCGGCGTCGGGGTCAATCTGACCGGGGCCGACACTGTGGTGTTCTACGACAGTGACTGGAACCCCACCATGGATGCTCAGGCTCAGGACCGATGCCACCGAATCGGCCAGACCCGCGACGTCCACATCTATAGGTGACTTTCTTTTTCCCTGCTTTTACTAAAAAATAATAATCCTCACATAAAAACTTTCCCAAATCAAAGCTAAGATTTAAGATGCTTTGTTGTCATTATGTAGTCACATAATGAAATTCCGTGTGGTAGTTCTCAGCTTAAAGTCAGACACAATACTATGAAACACAGACAGACATACAATAAATAAGCATACACAATAGAGACTGGACTCACAGACAAAAGACACAAAGAGAAACAAAAAGCTGAGAGCACAGAGCCGCTGCATTGAACATAAAAAAAGAAATGTTGTCAACATCTGTTTGACACATACGAGCGTTCATCTTGTTTGACTTAAACTGATGAGCATCTCCTACGTTCTTTGCATAATTTCAGAAGCAAAAACAACAAAAAAAAAGTAGGAATACAAATCTAAAGTTTAAAACGGAAATTGGAGCTCAGTAGTCTCTGAATTTAAAAATCTGCAGAATCTGGTTAAACGCTTCACACCACCTGGTCAGCACCAACCCATCTGGGTGTAGGGGGAGGTTTTATACACCCGATAATCATTGGCCCAGTGAAAAATAGAAATGTGATTTTAAAAGACTAAATAGTTTTATGTTCCTCCTCAGGTTGATCAGTGAGCGCACGGTGGAGGAGAACATTTTGAAGAAGGCAAACCAGAAGAGGATGCTGGGAGATATGGCTATCGAAGGAGGAAACTTCACCACGGCCTTCTTTAAACAGGTATCACGTTTACACGGGGCCTTCTTTGTAAAATAAATGCCCTTCAGTCAAGCCTTTTTTTCCTTCTTTCTTCTTTTGTGTCTGGATAAGCTCAGTGATTCATCTGTGCATGATTAATAGTCGAAAGGCGCTCAAACATGTGGGTGGGTGCTTGGTGCATAATTGAATACAGTCACTGGTATCATGTGAAGGGATGTTTTTTCAGTGCTGGATGACAGGCCGAGACCTCATCCCCCTTTTAATTAAATTTGTTCAAACTGTCTTTTATATAAATACCACTTGTGCTTTTTTTTTCTTTTTTTTGAAGTATAATGGAGTTTCTTCTAATTGGTCTTTTTGAGTTTAGTGTGTTGATGACATTAAGCAGTTCAAGTGCCTCTTGTTTTCTCTGTCTCATCAAGCACACATAACCCGTTCTGCCTTTGCTAAATGTGTCCGACTGTCACTTTGTTCCTCAGCAAACCATCAGAGAGCTGTTTGATGTGAATGAGGGGGAGAAGAGGGAGGCGGCGGTGGAGCTGTCTGTGCCCCAGGCTGAGGAGGAGGAAGCCGTCAACAAGCAGAGCACCACCATCCTGGAGCAGGTTAGAAACTTGGTGTACTGGATAATTACCACCCACCTTTTGGTGATTACCAGGAACAAAATGTACTTTTACTGCAAGTCTTAGATGCAATATAAACTGAATCAGGTTTTTGCTCTCAGCCTATTGAAATGAAAAGCTTAAAAAAAATGATCTCCTGTTAAAGATGATCTTCTTATGAACTTCTGGACTGTTTCAAGGACTTTTCAAGAATTTAGCGATTCCTTTATTGACATTACTCATCGATTCAATTCTTAATCGATCGACACTGGGTTCTCATTGGCTCTGTTTTGACAGCTAAGCAGAAACAAAGAAATTACATTCATGCAAATTAATTGTATACTGTGGGTCAAATGTTTGTTGAGGTATTTCCCGTCTTTGTTGTGATCAGTGTTGAAACTTTGCTCAAAAAAGTAATTATTACACAGAACACTTTTCTCAAAAGTAATGCAGTACATGACTTAATTACTCCCGGGAAAAAGTAATTTGTTATACTACTTGTTACATTACTTTCACTCTGCGTTCTTGGCTAGCTTAGCGTTAGCATGCTGTCTGGGCAGATTCTTTTAAAGAACCGTTGTTGGCTTTTTTGTGTTAGCACCATAATGCGGTTGTTTCTGTCCTGGATATGCAGGTTTCCACTTTACCTTTCATCTTGTCCTTTTGTACAATAAAAGTAAATGTTCAAATCCATGCTCTAGACTGCTTCGCTATTTTCCTCCTCTGACACACAAACTGAAATCAGCTAATTGTGCAAGAACCGTAATTGAACTGGTTTTCTTCAATAACTGGTTCTCGATTCCCATCCCTAATGGCTCCCAGTTTTGTCGCTTGATCTAACACGAGAACTCCTGTCGTGTTCCTCCTCTACTTGTGCCCTGACTGTACTTGAACTCTTGATCTCCTCCAGCGTGTCAAAGCCTTGATAATGCACATTTTCAAAAATGTTCTTGCACTGTGCCGTGTGCTGGGACACACCACAGTGTAGATCATTTCTGCTGACATCCAGGGCTTAAAAATGAAGCCATCTGAGGCTGGCTTTGAAAGCAAGCCATCCCCTTATTCATGTAAACATGTATATGAGGATGGCAATGGTGTTAAAATGCCCAAATTTACAGCAGGACTAAACCCGTTTATAGACCAGTACAAAAACATTTCTGGACTCTATGGATAGTTTCATCCTTTTCCAACTCTGCAGGAGACGAAATTTATAATAACTCCTCCATCTGGTCAGGGTGTTGTAGCTGCTATTTCTCCCCTCCTCCAATTCCATTCACTAACCTGGACCACTGTTTGAAAAGAATACAACAGAATAACTTCGGAGATTCGACCAATTTGACTAGGCTAAGTTATTTGATTTTTAAAACCTCAACTTTATTTCACACCTTGTACGAAGACATAATTCAAAAGAGTCAGGAAAAAGTTTTACTCCTGCCACATTTATCATGCTTGTGGACATTTACCTGATTATCTCCATCTGTTTGCTTCAGGCGCTGTGCCGTGCCGAGGATGAGGAGGATATAGTGGCGGCCTCTCAGGCCAAAGCAGAGCAGGTGGCCGAACTGGCGGAGTTCAATGAAAACATACCGCTGGATGACGGCGGGGAGCAGGAGGAAGTGGAGGAGCTCTCTAAAGCCGAGCAGGAAATAGCCGCACTGGTGGAGCAGGTGAGTAAAAACGCATCGGCTATAAAAATGTATAATATAATAAAATATTAATGCTCTGCTGAATCTTTGAATTACAGTTTGTTTAAATGCACCTTTTCCTCTGCTTGTCTTTAGCTCACTCCCATTGAACGCTACGCCATGAACTTCCTGGAAGCTTCGTTAGAAGATGTGTGCAAAGAGGAGTTGAAGCAGGCTGAGGTAAAATCACAACTTTCAACTTCAGCTTAATAATTAGTGATTAATACTTGAAAGTAATTTAGACAATAAAGGGAAAAGCAGGAACTAGAAAATATTTGATTTCGGTTTAAGTCAAACATTTTTAACTTGATAAAACTTTTAAAAAAATCTTCTCCTCTTGTGTGTTTAGGAACAGGTGGAGGCTGCCAGGAAGGGTCTGGACCAGGCAAAGGAGGAGGGCCTGAAGCTCCACACATCATCTGATGATGACGAGGACGACTTTTTGTCAACACCAACTTCTGCCGAACCTGCCCATCCAGCTCCAGCCCGCCGTGGTCGTAAACCCAAGGACAAGACTGCCACTTCTACAAGGACTAGCGGCCGACTCCGTGGGGCCTCGCCTGAAACTGAGCCTGAGCCCACGACTCCCAGAGAAGTGCCTGAAAGATCCCGCTCAGGTCTGAGAGGACGAGGAGCTGCCAAAGACACAGGTTCTGTGTCTACGATCCCATTCCGCACAGACCACCACAAAACGTCATCATCCACCCGGGTTCAAGATTCCTCCAAATCTTCGAAAGCGTCATCTCCCGCCAGAGATCACCAGAACGCCAAAACCAGGACTCAACCAAACCGCTCCCATCCCAGCCCAGTGCCTTCCCCTCCTACAGCCTCGCCCCCTGGTGGGAAACAGCAGTGTGCTGGGGAGACAGACAGTAAAATCTCCAAAACAGGGAGGGAGGAGAAGGAGGTGGAGAATGAGAGGAGGGCGTCTGAGTCATCGCTGGAGTCCAGCTGTCCGGCGGATCATCAGACTAAGGATGATGACAGTAAAGACTGCGTCATGTCTCCTCCCTCCACCAGCTCACGGTCGCCTCGCAAGCGGCAGTCAGCTGACGGTGAAGTGCTGCGGGGACTGGTTGAAGATTCACCATCAGCCAAAGTTCTGCGGAAGCTCCCGGGCCGGCTAGTCACAGTGGTGGAAGAGAAAGAGCCACGAAAGAGGCGGCGGCGAGGAAGTGGGACAGGAGGTGGTTGCTCTTCAGAAGAGGCAACGGCGGAGGACAGCGGTGCTGGATTTGTTGACGAGCCAAACAAAGAGGACACCTCACCGAGCCCAGACGGCAAAACTAAAGAGACTGTTACCAAATCCCCTCTGGACCAAGACGCTACCCCAAGTCCGCCTGTGCACCCTCAGCCTGTCAGAGGCTATCCTCCATATTCCCCTCCTCATCTGTCTCCTGACATGCCAGTGCTGAGGAATCTTCCCGTGCGGCGCAGATTGGAAACCGAATCTCGTATGGCTGCCCAGATGGGAGAGCAGCATCTAGGGAGAGGACGGGGAGTGAACCAGTCCAAGAAAACGGACATCCCACCAGGCAGAGAGCCTGCTTCCGCCTCTGCTGCGGAGTCCAGCGTGAACTCTCTCATGCCACCTTTGAAAAGAAAGAGGGGCCGGCCCCCTAAGACTCCCACAAGACTACCTGAACTTGACAACGCATCGACCACATCCCCACATCCCATCTCAGCAATTGAGGAAGGAAACCCGCCACTGTCCCCTAAACGTAAGAGGGGTCGTCCCCGCAAGGACTCAACGACCACGCTAGAGACCGTTAATGAGAGCCAGAACTCTGATCTATCAAAAACTGATTCCAGGACAGAACTGACGATCTCAGAGACCCCGCCTCCTGCTGCTATTTTTGAAATGACTCAGTCTTCACAGTCGACCAAAGCTGATCAGACAGACACTAAAACTGAGGCTTTGGCCCCACCTCCAAATCCAGCCTCCTCAACAAAGTCAGATGAAGTTTCCACACCCATCTCACTTCCCACTTCACCTGCACCCCAGGTGACCTCACTGATCTCTGAGCCTGCCTCTCCCCAAGTGGTTGCTTCAGCCCCAGCTCCAAGTCCAGCCCCAGCACCAGTCCTCTCTTCTTCCACGTATACCTCCACCCCCGTCAGCAACACAGCTCCGTCACCACCTGTCAGCGATGTCTCACCTCCTCCTCCAGGTGTTAAACCAACACTTGTGGTTTCCACAGTTTCAGAGGCTGCTGTTCAACCAGCTGTGGAGGCAACCACCACCACAACCACACCAATTACACACTCCACTCCACCCACTACGTCATCTTCCAAAGCTGTTAAAGACCCCACCCCAACACTCACAACAGCTGCTACCACAGTGTCTGTAACAGTTAGTATTACACCACAAGTCACCACTGCAATGGCATCACCTCCAACTTCTTCTCTTGTGAAGGACTTGCCACAAGCCTCTCTAGCCTCCACACCCTCCAGTCATCCTGTATCGAGTCTGGATACAGCTTCACCCAAGCAGACCCCTCCAACTACAGCTTCCCCCAAACAGACCTCCCCAGCTCCATCTTTATCCAAGCAGAGCCTTCAAGCTTCACCTTCCCCCAAGCAGACCTCCCCAGCTCCACCTTCGCCCAAGCAGACCTCCCCAGCTCCACCTTCGCCCAAGCAGACCCCTCCAGCTCCACCTTCGCCCAAGCAGACCCCTCCAGCTCCACCTTCGCCCAAGCAGACCCCTCCAGCTCCACCTTCGCCCAAGCAGACCTCCCCAGCTTCACCTTCGCCCATGCAGACCTCCCCAGCTCCACCTTCGCCCAATCAGACCCCTCCAGCTATTGCTACAACTGTGACAGCTCCAGTAAAAACAGCACAAACCAGTATGTTAGACTCAATCCAGACCGTGTCTGACAAGACTTGTACATCACCACCAGTCAAAACAGTGGCACCATCTTCTGGTAATACAGCTCCACCTTCCCCTCCAGCCAAAGCAAAGACAATTGAGACTGCTAACAAAAGCCCGACCGAACAAGCATCACCAACTGCAGAGGTTCAGGAACACGTAGAGCCCGAAAAGCCTTCAACATCAAGTCCAGTCTGCACGCCTCCTCCAACTACACCATCCACAAGTGCTGCTACACCTGCAGAGGCAAAGAAGGCTTCAGCAGCTTCATCACCTCCAGCAGCAGAAGGAGTAACAACACCTTCAACTGCAGCGACCTCCAAAGTCCTCACTTCTTCTTCTTCTCCTCCCAAAACTGCAGAAAAGACTGACAAGACACCACCTCTGGTAACAGCTACAACACCAGCATCACTGTCTGTCACCATAGCTACATCATCACCAGAAAAGTCTACTTCCCTAGGGTCAACAACCATAACCATCACCCCTGCTTCAGTAGCTACAGTCACAGCATCCACAACCAAAACAGCTCCACCGGTGTCCACTACACAAACCTCTGCAGTCACTTCCTCTCAGCTACAAACTTCTTCATCCACAAGTGTTCCTGCACCATCTCAGACCGAGGAAGCCACACCTGCTCCCATATCTGCTCCCTCATCCACTCCCCTCGTTGCACCATCTTTAGAGCCATCAACAGAGAAAGAGTCAGCTTCTAAAAGCGACCAAGAAGAGGTGACAGAAATGGAGACTGAAGCTGCGATGAGTAAGGAAGACGACGACAAAAAGTCAGACATTAGCCAGTCTCAGCCTAAAAGAAGAAAGGTGGAGAGTTCCTCTGAGACCAAAGAGTCAGGAAGGCCCCAAGGAGTGGGACAAGAAACAAAAACCACAACCCCCATTCAGAAAGATGAAGCTAACCCTTGGGAAGAAGAGAAAACTACTGAGGATCAGAAACCTGCTATCCAGAAAAGGTCACTTAGTCGCCAGAGTAGCCAGGAGTCTGCTCGCTCTTCTTCGCCATCGTCTGGGTGCTCTACCTCAACCCTCACCCGCCATGCTCACCACAAGAGGACCTACGAGAACAGACATCCTACCAAGAAGAGGCGAGTGGATCCTACATCAGAGGCAGGGAAGGAGGACAAGGAGGAACAAGGCGAGGAGGAGGAGAAGATAGAAGGGGGTAGTGAGACAGATCTTCCCACCACTGCCTCTCGAAGGAGGCGCTCCAGGTCTCCTTCCTCTTCCTCCTCCGACTCTGACAGCGGCGACAGCAGGAAGGAGCACCGGCTCACTCGCTCAGCAAAACGCAGGCTCCAAGATCAGGAGAAGGAAAAGTGCACCAAGGACAGGAAGGGAGACAAACCAGCACGCAGCACGGACAGAAACGCGTCAAACAACGCCAATGCGTCCACGGGAGGAGAGTCGGGCAGCGATACGTCCTCTGTTAGGATCACCAGGAAGTCTGCGGGATCACAGCCGCCACAGGACACTAAAACGCTGACCAACAGCACGCCCTCGCTACCTCCTGAGCCAGAGGTTCTAGGGAAAAGGTGCTCTGCACTAAATGCAGCAGCCAAGCTTTTAGCTATGAAAGGCAGGGTGGACACCCCAGGCCACACCCCTCGGAAAGACTCCACCCCTAAAGCTCCTGCGACTTCCACCACTGCCCCTTCGGACAAAAACCAAAAGCCTAAAAGTAAAAGTGTGCCAGCCTCTCCTCAGAGCAACTCTGTGACCAACAACAAAAGCAGCAAACCTTCAACACCCAATCAGGCGAGCCGATCTACATCACGCTCCACCAGACAGTGCCCTGGCTCTCTGGTTCCACCCTTAGAGGTGGAGTACAAGAGGCCTAAACCAGAGGAGAAAGAGAGAGGGAGCAGGAAGTCCTCGAGGGGCAAGGAAGGCGAGGGAGAGACGCGGTCGTCGTCAAGGGGCCACAGCGCCTGCAGCAGCATGAGCAGCGATGGCGAGGGCGACTGCGGCGGACGCAGCAGCAGAAGCCGCAGCAGCAGCAACAGCAGCCAGCGCACCCTCAGCTCCCAGAACACGGAGCACCGAGGTTCCCGCTCCCGTGCCACTTCCTCCGGCAGCGAGCGGGAGAGGGAGCGCAGCCCTGAGCGGGCAAAGAGCCGTGACAAAAAGGAGAAAGAACAGCGAGATAGTCGCAAGGACAGCAGGAGGTCCCAGAAGCTCTCGCAGGATGTGACCAGCAGCTCGGGAACTGAGGGGTCAACGCCGGACAGGGTGCTACGGAGTGTTGCTGCACTCGCTGCAGTGCAGGCCCGGTCACCGGCCGCAAGCACCCGCTCCTCCTCAAGCCAACAGCGTCACAATAAGACATGATTGGAGTGCCAAAAGGGGAGAATTTAAAAAAACAAAAAAAAAAAACAGAAGCGAGGGTGTGGCAGAGCGTGATACGAGAGCATGGCGTGATCTCCAAGGTTGCTGCTTTGTCTGCACTCTGAGGAAAGACAAGAGCAAACTGAGTGCTGCACAAGCCAGGGACCTCACCGCCTCTCGGGCCCTCTCCCTTTCTAGTCGGGGCGCGCCAGCTCTGCTTTTGAGCGCTGGGGGAAGGCTCAGGGACGCTGGACTGACGGTAAACAGGTGGCGCCGCTGTCGAGCGTCCAGATATGTGGACATGCTGTGGATAAAACTCACCACTTGGACTCGGAGGGGGTGGGGCGTGGGTGGGACAAAAGGTGCAAGTTGTTAGTTCACATAATGTACTGTAATCATTAAAAGACTGGAACACTCAGATGCTCTGTTAAGACGGGGTTAAACGGCGCCCTCTGCTGGGGTTACCCATGAAAAGTAATTTGTGTGACATTTAAAAGTGAGCGGTTGTATTGTAAGTTGAAGGTTTTAGAAAGTTTGGTTTTGAGATTTTCTGTCCTGACTATTGTTTCTCTGTAGTCAGTTGATAAGTTATGCATATTTTATTATTTCTTCCAGGTTATTAGGAAGAGAACAGATCTGTCAATGTGATCTTTGCTGCACTATGCTGGAGCTCGTCTTTTTGTTTGGCCCCTCCTCTCCCCCTCTTTGTTTATTTTTAAATTTTTTTTATTTTCTCCATGTCACTTTCTGTTCATCGGATTCGAAAATCCAGCCTTGCATTTCTCTTTTGCACATCTTTAATAACGTGGCCCTCGGCTTTTTTTCAGTACACCGTGGTGTTGTGATGCGTTTGTTCATCAACTGAAGTCGATGAATTGGTTCCTGGTACCTGACGATGTTTGTCTCCAGTTTGGAAAATGTATTATCTTTAGTCAAACCACAAAATCCAGCTTTCATCCCCCCAAAACGTCCTAAAGGCAGTTTAAAAAATTACTTGTCACAAAGAGCCAAGTAAATGTTGAGAACTGAATTTAAGAGTGCCTCTGTGGCCAAATGGTTTTGAACCTCAGATTGCCTTGTGAAGCACCTGAAGCAGGGGTGTTACATTTCTCTTATTCAGTTATTAAAAAAACAAATTAATCCAAAAAATGACGTGGGGAAAAATCCAACCCTTACATGAAACAAGTAAGGAAAAACACCCCGAGCATCAGTGCTACTGAATTAATGTTTTATTTTTCACCTGAACTTTTTTTTTCCTTGTCTCTCACATCATCGATTTTGGTTCATGTTTAAGAAAAAGAAAAAAAGTATACTTGGACAAAATAAAAAAAATATGTGAATAAAATTACTGGTACAGTTTGAGATGACTGTAAATTGTCGATTTACTTTTGAGCAAACGTGATATCTGGTGGGGGGGCGGGGGGGTAGTTTATGGTGATGGTCTTACTTTGATTTCTGTCTCTTTTTGTTGCATTCCTTTGATCCTTGTAATTCCACATTGTTTTACTTGAAAATTATGGCAATTACAGTTGAATAAAAAGACCAAAAATTAGTTGAATTCTTTTTTTTTTTTTCAAATGAAGATTTATTTCTGTCTGTGACCAACACAAGAAAGAAGAGCTGGAGCTCTGCGACCGTCTGCTGAGCTTCACCTTCTATTAGTGCGACTTACCGAACTCCAACTCTTAATGGATTATCTGACAAATATGGTTTGCTGTGTAGCAGAAGCCATTCAAGAGGTTATTAGTTTGTTTATAGATGCAATCTTAATGCCTTCGCTTCCAAATATCATGACTTCTAGCTCCAAAAATGCAGTTGGAGCTAGAAAAAACAGTTGAAGCCAACAGACCAACTTAGCTGAGGTTAAATCCTGAACCATGAAAAATTGTCAGGTCTGAAACATCTTCTGTATCTGTAACAGAGAATCAACTGCTTTTATGAAGCGCTTCTGTTTTTATTGCAATACTTTTACTTGTTTCCCTAAATCTTGCCTCTGACATTAGTCTGTGAAAGTATGGATGGCAAACACTAAGACCAATGAAAACTAAACTGAATTAAAGTTAAAATAGAATAAAAATTAACTAGAGAATATAACTGCCCTCGGCTCACCTGATTCATGACCTCACCTGTAACATTTTTGCGGTGAGTTTATTGGCTCAATCACTAGTTTTAGCTCTTAAATATAACTCAGCTAAAGAGTTTCAGTGTCACAATTAGACTGACCTCTCACTGACCTCATGTCTGGTTTCAAATCAGCTTTTTTCAATCATAAAAATGAAATGTTTGGTAAAATACAAAATTGGTCTGTGTTAACCTGCATTTTTGTCCCTGTGGCTACAAAGCCAACAGCTGCTCTCTAACAAAACAGGAAGGGAGGTCACCCTGACTTATTTTAATGAAAGCTGCCCACTGACTTTTTTTCCTCCCACCAATCAGGATGGAAACACCCCACAGTTGAGTGTTCAACAAGCTTGCCAACTTTAAAGCTTTCAGGGATGTTTTCCATTTTCCTGTGAGGTACAGTGTTCTTCATAATTATTTCAAACCACTGTACACCCTGTGCATTAAACAGATCATAAAAATGCAGGTTAGGCAGGTATTCCAGACTTTGTCCTCCCCAGCAACGTTTTCCAGTTCTTCCTGGGGATCCCGAGGTGCTTCCAGGCTATTTTAGAGGGCCAGCTGATAGTTCAAGACTTGCTAATCTTAAAAAGATACAAGGCAGACTGAGGATAATGGAACATGGCGGTATTTTATTTTAAAAACAAATGTATAATAAAATAAATGAGCAATGCAAAATTTAAACAGCCATAATTTTACACAGTAGCAGTGTCACTCCCCTCCATCCTCTGCCAGCCTTTTTCACAGCAACTTTTCTGCTTCTGAACGAGGCGTCAGCGAGAAGCCGCCTCAGTTTTGGTTCATTTTTCCTTTTTTTCTTTTTTAAATGGGTTTCGTTTGTCCCCTTGGTGTATTTTGACTCCAAAATTTAGCAAAAAACTGCATAATGGGACAAACTGATGAGAAAAAAAACAGAACAAAACACATTAAAGTCTAAAATACATCCATCCCTTTTTATTAATGCACGACGTCACATTTGCAAAGGAGAAGGCACTGTTTCTGAAGACGTGTGTGTTGTTTAAGCACGCGCTTGCACAACGTTTTGAGTCAAAAATGCAAACTGGAAAGACACAGGAAAGGAAGCGTTGGACCTGTAGTGTTGAGACACCTTATGCAAATGTAAAGAGAAGTGAGGAGGAGGAAAGGGCGGAGGGTAGGGGTTATTTCACACACACATACACACACAAAAAAAAATCTGTATTTACACTTGTTACATGTACGCAGTATGAAAAAAAAAACCTTTGAAGTTTTAAAAATCATCTGCATAAATTTTTTATCACCAGCAACATCGGTTATGTACAATTATATTAGTCTATTTCCTGTATCCGACTATAAAAGGCCTACATTATAAAATTGTTCTTTAGGTCTCCAATTCATCCAGAAGCATCGACGTTACAACACAGTTTTCCTGAGTACAGTATGACGAGTGCCAGTGTTTGATCAATACTGCTCTGTGCCCCACTCAAGGTCACTTAATTCCTCTTTTTTTTTTTTTCTATTTTTTTTGTTTTTTAAACACAGGAGGGGAAGGATCGACTGGTGTAACAGTCCACAGTGAGTCCCGCTGTTTGTTTTTGCAGAACAGAAACTGACAGAAAACGTGCAGCGCCGGCATCGAGCGCGCAGCACAGATTGTGAGATTAAACGAGAGAGCACATCTCTTCCATACAACAGAAAAAGTGGAGAGTAGGACCGTTAGGCGGACAGGAGGGTTAGAGGAATAAAAAAAAACAAAAAAAAAAAAACTGAAATCCACTGACTCCGCTCAGCTGTACATCCGGTGAGCTGATGTATACGCATGAATGTGTTGATTTGGGGGTATCCATAATGTGCTTCTGCTAACTCGCGCCTCAGGGTGTTGCTAGGATGAGAAGGTGGTGACCAAGGCGATGATGAGGATGAGGAGAAGGATGGCCAGACAGACTGCAATCCAGAGTTTTTTCTGCAGCGGGAGATAAGCACACAGGTTAGAGTCATTCCAGGAAAGAAAAATCAATCCCCCCATGCCATCATGGTTTCAGAGTGGGGCAAATTAAAAGTCTCTGACACACAGAAACAAGTACAGCAGCCCCTTTTTCTGTGGGATAGATCGCTGGTTATAATAAGTTACAGCATATTAGAGGTCTCATTTTTACCCAACATGTGGTACCAGGCTTGTTTTCTAGCTAACAAAGGTGTGGTTTGTAAAGTTAACCTTGTTTTTTGTTTCCTTTTCTTTCTTTTGTGCATGAGCAACACACATTGTCTTTTTAAATCACGTCATAAAACCAGAGCTTTCCCAACTGATCATCATGAGGCTGTGAAGCCTAGCTGGTGCCATAAAGTCTGACCAGATGGGGATTTAATTTTTAGAGTCAACACCCAAAGACGAGCTATTGTGTTTTCAGGGCCTGTAACTTGCACAACTTTTGAATGGCTTTAATAAACAAGCTAAAGTTGCTGTATATAGAAAATCACCCGATCGTGATCGGGTCAGGTGGGAGATGCTCACTGATTTTATATGGGATAATGTGTTCAAGATTAAAGCAGTTTTCCTGCAAAGGGCTCAACCTCAAGCCAGGATTTAGTCACTTCTATTTAATTTTATTTACATAGCGCCAAATCACATCGGCAGTTTCCTTAAAGTGCTTTTTACTTTAAAAAAATAAAAATAAAAAAAATCAGTATTTAATAATAAAACCATCCCCTTTGAGCAAGCACTTTGCGACAGTGGGAATGAAAAATTCCTTTTTAACAGGAAGAACCCTGCAGCAGAACCAGGCTCAGGGATGGGTGGCCATCTGCCCCGGTGGGACAAATCTGGATCTTGTTGATCCAGAGGGTCTCATTTGTGAGCTTAAAGTTGACCTGAAGCTGTTTGATCAGTGCGATGTGTCATGTAAACACTAAAGTCGCTCCATTCCATAACCATAAGCAACATTCAGGAGCGTTAAAGCATCCCAGCATTCAAAATACAGCTAGAAGATGTGCCTGGTATCAAAAAGGAGACGTTCACATGCTGTAGCTTGTTTTGACCAGACACCTGTTACCGAAAAAGCACTTTAAATTTTGGCTCTCATCTCTTATTGTGTAGTTAAGAGCTATGAAGGCTTAAAAATGAGGAAAAAATTAACATGATTTAATACAGGAAAAAAAACCCTTCCGTATTTTGGCCGTAGACCATCTTGTTTCTTAAAAAACAGATTTAATAGGTGTGGGTTTGGTCTCGCAGAGGACTCGTCACAGCTTTTACCTCACATGAGACCCTAATGTGCAAAATTACAAACAGAGCAAAAACTGATCAGGAAAGTGTTTGCTCAGGTTATATATTAAAGGCTTTTTTTTCATACAGCCTCACTTCACAGGAGTCGCCCCCTGCTGGCCAAGAAAGCAGCACTTCACTTATCACACAATCTAGGATTTTTAATCTTTTTAACGAGAGTCTGATAGAACCAAACAGATAGGATTACCACAATATTTGAGAAGCTTAATTTATTTGCTGTTCTCCTCCATTAGAGCAGTTTCCAGTGTCAATATTTACAAACTCTCCGACTTTGGAGCGTGCTGCCGTTAAGCACAGAGGCCGCTCCTCTGCACGTTTAGCACAGTGATCGAGTTTTAGTGGCGATCCAAACAGTATTTCTCTGCAAGGCAGCATTTTCCAAAGCAGAATAATGAGGAAACTCGTTTCAGGAAGTTTCACCTTGCGTCACTCATGTGAATACAGGGCAGAGCGTATTCTCTCATAACAGCACGGAGGAGGAAGAAAAACAAAGAAGATCGGAGCCCTCTCCTCGTTTTCCCTGTAAAGTACCCATGAAACCAAAAGAGGATACGACTCTCTGCAGCACAAAGTGTCCTTTTATTGTTTTGCATCTCTGCTGTTTCTGATTTAGTTTTTAATTTAGGAGATTTTAGGACAACTGCTTACACTAGGAAAGCTGGTATATTTATAGAAAAAGGCACTAAGAGAATATTAGGAAAACAGCGAGTCGTGTTTCCATCTCTTCATCAACACATTCTGGTTTTCCAAATTTAATGATAACCATTAAATTAATTACTGTTTCAACAACAAGCTTAAGGAAGTATTTTCATAGATTTTACAGTTTCACTGAGTGTAGTCTGTGTAACTCTGACCTCTAAATTGGAAAATAAGTATTTCTCATCCTTTTTTTTCCCAATGTATTAACGTCAGGGAATGTCTGCATGGAAGTAACCAACAATCATGCTTGATGACAGTTGGTTAGGCCTCTCCACTCTCATTTCTGTCAGTGTGAAGCTGCTGTGTTCTGTTCTCAGATGACAACAGCTTCACGCCGATGATGGCCTCTGATCACAGGTCCAACTAAAGGACTTCAGGTCATCATGCCACCCTCACTGAGTCTGATTCTGACATATGTACATGTAGAGCTCTGGCAGCTGCCCAGTCAATTCACTGCTATGAGCCTGACCAGCTCCTGCTCTCTCCTCCACACTGTGGAGATCCTGGAGGAGCTGAAAGGGGTACAGGTACTATCTCATGCCAGTAGCAGCGAAACAAAACTAGAGGAGGGATAAGGAGAGAGCACGGACTGTAAAACCATTTCCTGTTTGGCAGTTCCTTGTTGTTGCCTCTCTACCAGTTGTTGCTTTAATTTGCACCAAAGCAGCTGAAATCATAAACATTTCTGCTTCCTAACTGGACAGACTGATCCTCCTGAAGTTTACCTTTGTGTTTTTATTTTAGAGAAAAGTGAGAACCTGCAGAAACGAGCAAACACCACCTTAATGTAAATGTGGGAAAACAGTCTCTTGGCTAAGAGGCTTTGCATCGATTTGTATTCTTGTTTAGATTGTGTGTGTAATCGAGCTGCGAGAAAACTTGGCTTCGTTGTTGCTGTGAGTGTAATGAAAGTAAAAGTGACACTTAGATCGACTGATTAAAAAACTGTCCTTTTCATGATGTCATTCGGGTTTCTCTGCGAGTACCTTGCGTGATCTATGCTGATACGTGACCGCTTTCTCCAGCTCGCCCTTTGCTTTCTCCACGTAGTCTGAAGACTGCTTGATATTGTTCTCAATCCTGTCCACCATGTCCCCCTGCGGTGAACAAAAACATCACAATCAAACGCCATCCGCAGCCCGAACCAGCTCCACTGACTTCATCGGCGCTGCGTTACCTGAGCCTCCACCTCCATGGCGAGGTACTGGAACATGTCGTGCAGCTCTCTGATGCTGCTCTCCAGCTTCAGGATCTCATCGTGCCGGGACTCGATCTCATTCAGAGCTTGCCTCGTAGCTTTAGTATCACTCAGGATCTGGACACCAGATTTATTAGGGAAATCGTGGACAGCAGAACCAGGCACAACTTTTCAGGGGGTCATCTATGAACAGCAGCACAAAACCTGCAGGATTCTTCGCACGAGCTACTTGAGTTAGACTACAGCACAGCTAAGGGCTGCACAGGATATTCTTACCATATCTGTAGTCCTGTTTGAGCAGTTAGAGAGGTATGTGAAAGTTACTAAACCTGCAGCCACAGAACACCTGCATCTGCTGCAGGGAAGTCTGTGTTGTGGTTTCTCACGCTGAAACACACTTTCCTTTTTGTTAACTTCACACGTACTCACATTTTGGGTGAAAACATCCGTCTGCCCGCTCTCAAGCATCGCATCCAGCTGTTCATCTGTCACGTTGCTGCCAGCTGAAGACAGGAGAAAATCGAATCAGAGCGTTTAGAGGAACGCGCAGAACAGTGAAGATATTGTTTTGTCCTCGTCTACAGCTGATTACAGCACTCCCATTAGCATTATTCACACTCTACTAGAGTAGCTTTGCATGATTAGCAGTTCAAAATAATCTGTCTTTATCTTAAACTTGAAGGAGTTTCAGCCATTCCCCTTTTAGCCAACCCTCTTCTGACTGACGGGTGGAGCTGGGTGGGTGAGCTTCGAGATAAGAGGTCCCATTTAGGTCACTGTAATATCCATACATCAACATTTTAGAGCAGTTCAAGGCCTGAGCTTTTTAGTTTGTACCTAAACTGACTTCATTATTTGACAGTTTGGTTTCTTTAATAGGAACGCCCACCACTGCAGGATATGACAGGAAATTACAGCAGTGCTTTCTAGTCATTCGTGACCACACATGAAGCTGTGCAGAGCTGCTAGCCGAGCACCTTTGACTCATCTTTAGTCAAATTAGCTTCAAGCACCAGCATGGTATCGGAATTCTTTTAAAGTGAACTTATGCTTTTCCTTTAATTCACGTCCAGTTTTAAAGGTGGATGATCAAATTTTAAAATAATGTGATCAGTTTATGTACGCGTACTTCCTGTGAGCCAAAAGCTCAGGCTTCAGACTGTGTTTTTCTAGTCTTGGCTTAGTATGACGTTACAGAGAGGGGATATTTCTAATTTGGTCACAAACCCCACCCACCGGCCACCCAATCCTTCTGTGTTTGTTGGGGCAGCCAATTAGGAGAAAGTTGCCTTAAAAAGGGGAGGAGTTAAACATGCTTTGGTATAGTACAAGATTAAAAAATAAAATAAAGGATTATTTTGAATTGTGAATCATGCAAAGCTACCCTAGTAGAGGCACACTGCACATTAGTGTGAAATATCCATCTCACCCCCTTTAAACATATGTTGTGTCATTTTAAAACAAAAAGTGACAGAAAGAAGAAAACGGCACGGCGTTGTCACCTGACTTTAAACCTCCTGCCGTAGTTTGGAAGTGATCGGTAAAACTGATTTCCCCAAGTGAGACCACAGACCACAAAAATCTGACAAGGTGACAGATATATCTCCTCGGTGCTGCGTGCTACTCACTGATTTTCAGCTGCCTCTGTATTCTTTCCACGTTTCTGTCCCTGTACTGAGCCTGGATGGTGTTACAGTAGCCCATCAGCTCCACAAACTCCTTGGACAAGACAGCGTGCTGGCGAAAGGAGAGTGAACGAAAAAGGAAGCAGAGTGAAAAAACAAATGTAGTGGTAATTTCCCTCAAAATTTCCCCAAAGCCAGCTGTCATTTTCACAATGAGTGGCCATTACAGATAACACCTACGATTTAGTGGCTTTTAAAATGGTTATCAATAACCGAAGTCTAAACTATCAGCACAGCATTCATTTCCACTTTAAGGCTATAAAGCTCATTAAAACTGATCATACACCAGTCACATGACCTCGATGGCATGCTGTTTACAGAGAAAATAGAAAGAGAGGGGCGTTATGGTTTTAGCTGATTATAAAAAGTCTCGGGTGCTACCTGTGTGCGCTGCATTCGAGTATTTATGGGTATGTATTTCCCATCATCCTCTCCCTTCTTGGGCTCAATACCTGTGGAAAGATGGCCATAAGTCAAGCCACGCTGAACAAAATAATAAATCTTTTCCCCCGGCAGCTCAAAGATACTCACTCTTCAGCTTTCTCTGGATTTGACCAGCCAGCGTTTTGATCTCGTCTCGAAGAGTTTGGAGCTCTTTCTTCATATCTGTGCAAAAGATCAAAAACAGTAAATTTAGCAAACAAAACCCTTGAATATGACAACCTGATCGCCCCCTCTCCTCTGACAGTTTACTAACATGCTTCTGTCTGCAACTTTCGGTGAACCACTACACCTTATATATGACGAGCATTGAAACTTGCTTACGCACCTTCCTTCGGTAGCGCCTCGCCCAGCACAGTTTTCTGTTTGTTCTCGAGGTCAGACACCATCCTTTTGAGTTGCTGGAGCCCCACGTGAATTTCTTGGGTCTGACGATGACAAGGAAAGAATTTTAGGTTTCTTAGGGAACAAAAGAACTACTTTTTTAGCTCAATTTATCTCATATATCAAGCAAACATCATCCTATTCCCTCTATCGGTCCTTATAGCTAAAATGGGTGCAGCTCCCTCTGATATCTATGAAGCAATGTCAACATATGTAAGCTCTCTTTGCGTTAGCTGGCTCAACAACACCTAAAGTCCCCCATCAGAGACAATAACAGGTATCACACAGGCTTTCTGCTTCAGGCTCTGACTGCACTCACAAAACAAGGCAATACTGGTGCAGCAAATAATTCAGAGAAGCAGTGCTGCAGAAGAGTGTTTGTTTTGTGAATTCATGAATTAATATACCATCACATGAAAAAAGAAAGTTTCCAATGGACTCTCTGCAGTCCTGTAAGAAGAACTAAGCCCGCTTCACGATTCAGCAGCTTGTAGAAAAACCTTTAGCACCCATAACTCGAGGTAATCATTTTCTTGTTTGGAAGCAACTCAACGCTGCTTCAGGTCATTGAGGTTTGCAGACATTTGCTTATGCACAGCTCTATTAAAGTCACACCAGTCCTGTAAAGTAATGCATGAATAAATCTGCAGTGTAACCAGATCCCCTCTTAACCCTATGCCGTAACCTGACGTGCACCTCCCAAGAAATATAACTACATGCTGGGTCGATGCAGCCCACAACACGTGGAAGATTATGGCATGGGGTTAAGAGGAGGTTCCAGTTATGTCACAAGTTATGACGTAGCTTTCCTACGCATTTGATTAGGAGCACCTGGCTGCTACTTACCCTCTTATTTCCTGCCGAAGCAATAAAGGTTTTTGACGCGACAGCTGCAAGTTAAAGCTGTGAAATGTTTAACTTGATTCATCATAATATTCAGTGAATTCAGGAATAACAATGGACCATGGCTCGATGACACAGGTGTGGAAACCACTTCAGTCTGTGGCCAAATCAAAGTCAAAATTTTAAGACGCCGGCTACAAATTTTGACTTATGGATGGAAAAAGAAAAAAAGTTCTTCAGTGAGCGAGCTTCCATGATTGTACCCTGTTTACACTGCTGCTCAGCTTTCCTCAGCATGGAAAATATAACCATACTTACAACATATTCTCAATCAGTGAAAGCACATTTCCAGACGATTTTTAAACAAAACACTGAACATAACCTTCTGCAGACCAGGTCATGTGTTCAGTCTAAGTTACCATAGTGATCCAGCCAAGTAAAAAGCCACCTTCATGACAGTTGAAACTGACTTCAGGTTCAGTATGGCTCACTAACCAATTAATCTGCCTTATAACTAGACTAATCATGCTGGTTGAACAACTACTGATTTTTTTTAAAATAAAAAACTTGCATACAGCACCGTTAACCCACTTATTTACGCAGTACAGTTTAAACTGCTCTGACTCCACATCTATTTAACCTGACACTGGATGTCCAACCTCTGTGGCTCCCTGCCCTTACGTCCTTGTGTCCTCTCCCCAGATAACCTTGGTCCTTATCCTCCAGCTTCTCTCCTCCTGTTGGTGAATGGTGTCACAAACATAAATGTCTTTCTAAAAATTTATAGTGGCAAGAAGGTCAAGTGGATCAGACTCAGAGGTCTCGTACTTTCCATGTTTTTGCTTTGGACCAATAAAAACAAAGAACAAACCAATTTCTATCCACGGGCCATCAGGCTGAATCACTGATGAACTGTCGAACTTTAATTATTCATAATTGCACATTTGCAATTTTGTACATTTATATTAACCTGTAAACTGTGTTTTGCTTGTAAACGTCTTGAATCTTGAAATATGAGAATATCTAAGGCATTCCTGAAATATTAGTCACACTTTTTGGACCTTTAAAATACTTTCCAGGGGGAGTTTTCATAATCCACGAATAAGGCTCCAAGGACAAAAAGGTGGATATGCATAAAGTAAGCAGTTTCTTCTAACCATTTTAAATCAAAACCAAAAGATATTCAAACACATTACTACAGAGGCCTAAGATCAGCGCAGAGAATAGTCACATTTTGTGATATTAGGTGAATAACTCTGGTTCCTTACTCGTGACAGTTCGGGTACAAGGAGAGAGAAGGGATTTAGCAGACTATGATTTGTTGACAAAACAGGCTAAGAACGCATCAGGAGCAGTCTGTGATATTTAAGCCTCTGCGGTGCATTTTTGTCTCTCTTTTACACAAATGTGATATTCAGAAGTGTGTGCAAACTACCAAAGTGTATGAGTAACAGGAGGACAGTGCAGATCATTTGATTTTGGGGGATTTTCCAGAGAGAAGTGTGTGATGTTTCTGCCTCACCTTTCTGAAAAAGGTTTCATTTTCCTTCTCTGAGCCTCCAGATTTGCTCATCAGCGCTTTGCCCTCCTCATCGTCATCCGAAGCCTCTGCGGTCTGAAGTCACATTGATTTTAAATAACATAAACAGAAGAAAAACAGTGAGTGCTTTCTCGCTGTCCGAGGATGTGAATCATGAGCCCTGCAGCCCTGCCCTGTCCCGGCCTGCCCTATCCTTTATGGAGAAAGGACTGAAACGGAAGTTGGAAGTAAAACGTTAATAAAGTCAACTTTTATAAAGAGAAATATCTGCAAAAAAATCCCACTTAACCACTTTTTGATTCCCTTTGCTCGTCTAAGTTGTCCCTGGAGACTCTTAGGTTAACTCGGGTAAAGTAGTGAACTGGGCTAACTTAGCCACGCTAGCGGAGCTAGAGCTAATGTTAGCAGTTTACTTTGAAACTCACATTTCCTAATTCTTTGGTCCGGTCCCTCATTTTTCCAAAAGCGAAGGGAAGAAATCAAAAGCAAAAAAAACGCTGCACTGAAATAAAGCGAGCCGCTCCCAAAGCGTAATATCCGCAAAATTCACGCCGCCGCTGTCATTCAACTAGTAAACTCCAGCGGCAGCGCGTCTTCTTCTGCGGCCCACTCAATACTCAACTCATCGACTCACTGGCGCCCCCTGTCATAGCAGGAGGAACTGCTGAAAGGCTCCAATCGTAGGCTTCCTTTCTTCCCAAATACTCACTACGTAGAATAATCTAGGCATATAAAGATAAATAAAAAAAATATGTGCGAATATTTATATAGATAAATAAACACATATTGTAAAGATACAGTGGAGATATAAGGGTCGTGACTTTAGGATATTAAGATTAAGGAGGCACAGAAAAAGAGAATAGATAATTTAGTGGACAAGATAAGATAAGATAAGATAAGATAAGATGACCTTTATTAGTCCCACAGGTGGGAAATTTGTTTCGTTACAGCAAAAGTGCAAAGTTATGTAGCAGAAATGAGAAAACACTGGAATGCAATAAAATAAAATAAAATAAAATAAAATACTATATACAATAGAATAAAATAGAATAATATTTACAATAGAATAAAATAGAATACAAATGCTATATACAACTGAGTAAGAAAATACAAAAGTACAACTTAGTAAGTAAGTACAACAAGTAAAGGAAAAGAGGAAAAAATAAACAGGAAAAGCAAACAAAGACTAACAACAATATTTTGGTCATGGGTGTTGTAATGTAATACCATGCAATTGTAGACTAGGCAGAAACAATTCAGTCCATGGTTTGCTTGTTTTTAATACCTAAAAAAATTCAGATTTCGCTATAAGTGATGAATTTACTGGTGCAGTCCAAACAAGTTGAAAGTAAAACCCTGTAAAATCTGCTGTCTCCTGAGTTGGTGTGAAAACTGCAGCCTCTGAATTTGAAGAGTGCTTTCATTCAGATCCAAATTATGTGAAGGTAACTGCACTAGAACAAGAAAGGTCTGCTTTACAAATCCCGAAAGACGTTTGAAACACCTGATCCCTGCTGAAAGTGAGGAGTTCAAACAAACAGCTCTAATATCTGCTGAAAATCAAGAACTGAAATTATGGAACAGCCTGCAAGAGCATCAAAACTGGAGTCTGCTGCAGCTCCATGACCACAGTATACAGTGATCCTCCAGGAGTCTGCAGCGGTTCTTAAACTAACTGCTGGAAATATCTACACAGCCTGTGGCACCAACACTGAAGCCCACTGCCTGCAGAAACACCACACATTCTCCAAACTGGTCCACCTCTTCACCCTGAGCTGAGTGACACCACAGTGAAAGAACCACAGGCTGCTTTAGAGCCTGTAAACACGAGCAGTGAATTTTACAGGATGTTTCTGAGAACTTTGAATTCAGTCAGACATTGGGCAATGAGGCAGAACAGATAACAGCCCTAGAGGAAAAGCATGCTGCCTTAGTCATGGAGATAGAGCAGTGGAAAAGGACTGCGTAAAACTCAAAGAGATGAGGCAGAAAAAGCAAGTGTATTTCTTTAAGTAGAAGTTTATAAGAATGGGGAAGTTGCACACAAATGTTTCCCAAAAATTGGATGAACTAAAAACAGCTCTCAGCATTTAAAGAGAAAAGAAAAAGAATACTGAGAACTTCTTAGCGCTAAGAGGAAACTACCAAACTCCAGGCAGAACTGGCCCAATGTTATGGAAAAATTCTAGTTTATCCTCATGTGTAGAGTTAGGTGGTTAGAACTTCACTGTATGATTTTGTATAACCTTTGTATGCTCAGATGAAGTATGTGTATATGTCAGCGTGACCTTGTGAAAACTGCTTAGCTTTGCTTAACGATGTTTCACTATGTTATCTGCTAACTGTTTTGCTCAGAAGGATGAAACTCATGGCCAGTGCCAGGAGCTTCCTGGGAAAAGATAGTGGGAGTTGTCCTCTGTCCAGCCACAGCCCGTGGGACAGAAACCTGTTGTAACTAAAAGATACACAGAGTTGTGTGTGGGGGGTATAAAAGAGGAGCTGAGACATCCCAAGGGCAGAGATGGCATGACTGTGAACTGTGAAGTTTGATGTGTGTTGGCTCTCCTGCGCACAGTAATAAATAGCTTGATCACAGCTCTTTCCGTGTTGCAGACTTTAGTTACAAAATTCTACGACACCCAATGCCAAAGAAACCTTCAAGAACAAAGATCCCTGTGGGAGAAGGACAGGCTCATAGCTGTGCACTGATCAGGACGAGGGCGGCATCTGTAGGAACCTTGAAGCAGAAAGTGAGTGACTGACTCATGATTTGATGAACAGAGTAATGAAATCTCAGTAATCAAAAGAATAATCAGGAAGAAATTCTGCTTGATTTTTAAAAGAGCATAAATGATTGCCTTAACTTGACCTCCGCCCCAACAATGAAACTTGTTTATGTTAAGTCAAATTGTAGAGCACTGCTTTCACATTAATTTATCATAAAATCTTAAAACAACTCGTAAAAGTAAACATTGCTATATCAATAAACCAACTGTTATCATGCAGATGCATTGTTAAGATATGGTTGTTAAGTTGAATGAGTAAAATAACCTGCAGCAGCTGGTTCTTTGAGCTGCATGACTGCTGGTTGTCCACAGGGTGGCACAATCTCCTAACCTAGGAGTAACCAAATGTTACTCATACAGGAAAGCTTTAGTCCAGCGTCTCAAGCTCACCTTTAAATATCATTGCCTATTGGAACAATGCAAACATGGAGAAGGACTGAAAATATGGAATTGGTGGAATGCTACTATGCCAGCTGACACAATAAAAAAGGTTATGTGCAGCACATGTGGGATCAGTAGAAAACCAACATCCACAATGAGCTAGAAGGACCTGGCAGCTCAGTGCAATAACATCAGCAGAAGATGGTTACTGTTGAAGCTGGAGATCCAGAGGTTACAGCACACTGGGAACAATGGTGAGCAGTATGGACATAATGATGGAAGAGACCAGAGGTGGCTGACAGGACCAAAGTTGCAGGGGGTCCAAAGGTGCCCTCTAGACTATTGGACAGCGTACACCAGGGGTGGGCAACTCCAGGTCTCAAGGGCTGGTGTCCTGCAGATTTTAGATGTGTCCTTGATCCAACACAGCTGATTTAAATGGCTAAATTACCTTCTCAACATGTCTTGAAGTTCTCCAGAGGCCTGGTAATGAACTAATCATTTGATTCAGGTGTGTTGATGCAGGGTGATATCTATAACCTTCAGGACACCGACCCTTGAGGCCTGGAGTTGCCCGCCTCTGGCGTACACAGACAGGCACAAATGAGTGACTGGGATAGAACATCTGTGCTGCATATGTACCGTTAGGAGACACCACCATTGGTGGTTGAGAAGAACTGGGCTAAGGTACTGTAGGACCCTCTGGCAGTTTGAAGGTTCTGCACAGCATCTGAGGTATATGTAAGACTGCACTCTTCTGAATACCTGTGATATGGTGCCTGAAATCTGCTGGAGCTCAAGAGTTGGCAGTTCGTCTTGTAATCGGAAGGTTGCCGGTTCGAGCCCCGGCTTGGACAGTCTCGGTCGTTGTGTCCTTGGGTAAGACACTTCACCAGTTGCCTACTGGTAGTTGTCAGAGGGCCCGGTGGCGCCAGTGTCCAGCAGCCTCGCCTCTGTCAGTGCGCCACAGGGCAGCTGTGGCTACAATGTAGCTTGCCGTCACCTGTGTGTGAATGGGTGGATGACTGAATGTGTAAAGTGCTTTGGGGTCCTTAGGGACTAGTAAAGTGCTATACAAATACAGGCCATTTACCAGATAAGAAATAAGTGGCTCTGATATTACACCTTAGAATGAACCCAATTTAGCATTGTATGTCTTTAAGGGTGTCCTATTATGCTCATTTCTGACTGCTCTGCTAAAGTAACTCCGCATGATTAACAGATCTTATTTAAGAGCACGATGTAACTTAAAATAAGCCTTTTGCCTCCTTCCTTTAAGCCAGTGGATCTCTAATTTTGGTGTGTGGAGAAACTTACAGGTGGAACATGGACACGGGTCCATGAGATGAAGCTAAGCTGAATAGATATGACTTTTGTTTTCAAGAAATTATTTTTTCTCAGACTCAGACAAAAGTTTGAGAACCACAAGAGTAGAAAAAGATGTCTAGTGCTTAGAGCAGTCTGAAGCCTGGGATCTGGCTCTGGGATTACTTATTCATCAGTCCTCTGGAACTCATTGCACTCTGTAAAGTCCTCCCATGAGTCTGATTGGACCCTTTGGCAACTCCTTTCTGTCCCCCAAGCCATATTTTTGTCATCCCTGCTTTTATCAGTGTGTGTCAGGCTTGAAAAACACTCAGTCAATGAACTATCCAACATTAACATTATCTTTGTCCCTTGAACCTTTAGTAAAGTTGTCCATTCCTGATACTTGCACAGAAACTGTGACTGTAGAAATAAAAACATTTGATGTATTATTGTTCACAGACACACAGCAAAGGCAGAGATGAGATCATTTCCACATAAAGAGTGGGAAAATGTATGCTTACAGAACTCTCAAAAACATCCTTATTTAAGTCTTATCTTGATTTGAACACATCAAATGCTGAAACTAAAACATTAATGAGCTCCCCAGAGCTGCTACAACTGATAGTTTTATCTCTTATTGTCTTTCTTTCACTCACACATATCTCTGAGGTCATGCCTTTCCCTAAGCCTCCCATCAGAACCAAATCAGAACCACACAGGTAAATATCTATCAAATCTTCTATTAAATATTGTTTATAATCCCTGACCTCCATCGTACAGCCTTGTAATTATCTATACAACAAACTTTGCAAGAACCTAAGTGATCTCAGAGAGCACTTTTACTTTTGATGAGCACATAAATTCTGTTTTTAACTGTTTCTTTCAACATAAGATTGTTGCTACCTTTCCTCCCAAATATTTTAAAAATTAAGTTTGTAATTTTTTTTAGAATATTTTAATGGCACATTTTGACGCTGCTATTTTACTGTTTTGACACATTCACCCTGCACCATGCACTCTTTGCGTTGATTGGCTGTCCATCACAAACAGAAGGTTTGAATAGCAGGTGGGTGGGGCTTCTGAGTTCAGAGCTGGTGCTGGATCCCTGGGATCGTCATGTTAGTGATAACTGCTCTCTCTAACATGATACAAAGCCTAAGCTAGACAAAAAATGAGCATTTAAAGACTGAAGCCTGAAGTTTTGCCTCGTGAGGATTACTTATACACATGTTCCCCTCAAACCACCACTGCTGAAAAAATGAAAAAGTGCTCACAGTTAAAACGAAATTGAAATGTTCTGGGTTTTAGCTGGCAGGAGTGGCACCTGGTGTCGTCTTCTGCTGTTGTAGCCCATCTACTTCAAGGTTCAACGTGTTGTGCGTTCAGAGATGCTCTTCTGCATGCTTCGATTGTAATGAGTGGTTATGATGGTCATGTTGTTGTATTAGCTCGCCTGATATTTTCCTTCTTTTGAACCTTTCTCTGTAAACCCTAGAGATGGTTGTGTGGGAAACTCCCAGTAGAACACCAGTTCTGGAATACTCAGGCCTGGCACCAACAGCTCGGTTTGAATTTCAGCAAGTCTTCTCAACAAGGCACTGAGTTTGCTGCCATGTGATTGGCTGATTGGATATTTGTAAAAAGGAGCACGTGTATCAGGTGAGTGTATATATGATATGAAGGGAAAACATTGTTTCAATCAAGGCTGTTGAGGAGAAGTTTTAGGTAGAACATTTTTAATTTAATATGAAGAATTTTAGTTATAGGCAAAAATTAAGTACCTGTTGTCCCCTTTTCACAGTGCAAGGACATTTCCTGAAACAGGAATATAAATGTGATGGCTTAGCACGACTATGACGCTCTCCAGTAGGAGGAATGTAGGTAAACTACATTTCCCAGGATGCACTGGTTGGAAACGTCGAGCTGTCACGGCCGAGAGAGAGAGGGGGAGAGAGAAATTGGTCCAGCATCTCCGGAGCGGCGGAGCGGAGCGGATACAGAGACGCGCAGTCCTCATCAGCAAAATGAGGAGGAATTAACGCGCCGACTGTCTCCCGTGTGTTTCCCACCGCGATGCACGCCGTGGATGTTTAAAGCCTCCTCGCCTGCTGTAGACCAGCGCGGACATCTGACTTTATCCCATCAATGAGATATGTGGAGTGGCTCTACCGCTCGGTGGTAACGCAGAAAAACACAAGATGAAGAAGCAGTTCAACCGAATGAGACAGCTCGCCAACCAAACAGTGGGCAGGTAAGCGTGAAACGGCGCGTTAGATTGGCCACACCGAGCTGCATGCGTCCCGCTTTAATTGGCTCTGGGTCAAGCGGCCAAAGCAGGAATTCGTCGGTTGTGTGTGTGTATGTGTGTACAGTATTCAGTCATTCACGCGTCGGGCTTTTGCTGCTCAGCTGGTTTGATTTGCACAAAGCATTAGCTGTCAGTGTCAGTGTAGGTCACACTTGCAGCTTGAACGGGGTGTGATTGATTGAGCTCAGCAGGGAGGAGCGTACCCGCACGCAGACGAGCAGGGAACTGACATGGTACCCAAGAAGCTGGGCTACTGCCCACTGACCAATGAAATCAAAGCAGAGGGCAGCTTCAAGGCATCCTGCTGCTGGAGGGGAGTCAACATACAGCCTCTATGAAGATGCTCAAGGCGTCTTTTAATCAAATTAGTGTGGCATAGCGGGTGATCTGTGGGATGTTAACTGGTGAAATATGTTTTTGTTTTTTTGTTTTTTTTTAATGTTTGACGAGGCATTCAAAGACCTGTCTTAAAACCCTGCTGTAACCGGGTCCAAGTCCCTGCCTAGGGCGTAGTAATATTATATAAAAGTGCAGGAAGTTTTGGGGTGGGGTTTGCAGTGATGTTAATCGTTTGAGTATTTTATCCCAACATTTTACAGTTATATTTTTAAAACTGCAGCTGTGTCTGTTGAGCTTCGAAAGAAGTTCTAGGATAGATGGGCTGAGTAGGAAGAATTCGAGATGGGAATTCCCAGTGAGTCATTCGGACTACACAATATTGTCACAATGGCAACCAGTGCTGCCTCACAAAATCTCACCAAGTTGCTCTACCTACCCACACAGCCCATTTGCCCCAGTGGTGCCATAGCTGGACCAACAGATGATTTGATCTGTTCTAATTTTTTAGGCATTTCTGAATGTAGTCACACCACAGTTTCCTCACATGTTTGTTTCTTGTAGTTTATCTCTGGTGCCTGGATTGGTCTTTAGTGGTCAGACAAGGCAAGAATTCACCTTACAATTTCTTCAGTCTTGCATTATGTTGTTTTGTATCCTGAAATAGAGTTCATCATCTGTGTTTGCACAAGTTAAGAAAGATTTGGCATCTTGAAAAGTTCCTGAATATAATATAATGGTTCCAAAACAGTTGATAAAACAAAAACAGGTAATTTAGCTTACCATAAAGATTGGAAACAGAACCTGAGGGATTGTAGTCACTGTCACCCTAATCATTGTTCATTTAACTGTTTTACATAGCTTGGTCTAATGAAACATATGGATGCTAAAAAAAAAAGAAAAAAAAAAAGGACCAAATATTGAGCCCTGAGGAACTCCAATACTAATACAACTCGGTAACTAAGTTAATACATGATTGTAAAACCTTTTGTGTATGTTACTTTACAAGTGTCTGTAACAGGTGTGTAAAATAGAATATTTTCACTAACTGTATTGGATTTCTTTGGCTAATTATTGCTTTTAAATTGCATATTTCAGTTAAGAACGGGAGAAATCATTAGAAATTGGGAAATTTTCTTGCTGTTTCGTCTTTGATTAATATCTCAAACAACATTTGAGTCTTTCAGAGTTCAAGTGTTTGCTCCATTTCTATTTTTTGTCCTTGTTGAGGTGGGGCAGGTTGGCCTTTTTGTGCAAAAGCTTATAACATGTAACTCCACCTTTTTCACCTATATATCCAATTCATGGTGAAATCCCAGGGTAGGTCCCTATTGTCTAAATTACTTTTCAGTGTTTGGTGTCAAGCTTCAGGAAGAGCTTTTTTTTTTTTTTTTAATCCTGGAAGTGCCTCACCATTCAAACACAGTGGAAGAATGCAGAAGTGATTAATCCTTAGTAAATCCTGACTGCACAAATTTGCATCAGATAGTATGCAAATGTGAAAATACTTAGGATTAATGTGTTTAGGTTTATGTGATTTATTTGTTATCAGTGCATCTGTTTTCTTCCTGCCAGGCCTGATGCTGCAGATAACTCTGGAGTTTGTTAATCTCTCAGTCAAGATTGAGTCTTGCTGAAAGTATATAGTTCATTTTAGCTTTCATTGTTTGAGGAAGCATATTGAGCATGTTTTCAATCAAGTGTAAAGTGCTATTTGATCCATGTAGGAGGACACGGGTGTCGTAGCCTCTTTAAGCCTTCGGGCCAAGCCTAGAGAGGAAGGAATCATATTTAAATTCCGGTTAAGATAGGTGTAGCTAAAGCTTTTCTCTAAATAGGTGTTGTGAAGACTTTGTCTCTGCTTCTCTTTTCCCACCACACCCATAGCTGAACTGAAAATAAATGTCATATGTCAATACTGCACCCTTGGCAGTTTGTCTTGTGTTCTGACGTGTTGTTTAACCCATTAAAATTATTACATAACCTTACAACAGAAACACTGTCGTATATGCAAACAGGACCTGTCTAATAAGGACGTGGGGTGATTTGTAGCCTGTCGTTAACTGCAGCTCCACCAGGTTTATTATAAAGCATTATGGTGTACACTGCTGAGGTGATGTAAGTACTGTAAAACCTGTTTGTTTTGCTTGGCTGACAGCACTAACTGACAGTGCTGGCACGCAGACAAGGTTTCATGGCATGCAAAACTTTTACTGTAGATTAGTACTTCAGATTATACAGTAATACAGTCGTCTCATCATCCTAAATTTCTTCTCTAGCAGTGCAGAGTACCAAAATATACAGTCCCCCAGCAGATGAGTTTTTCTCCACAGAAACCAGATCTGAATATTACGGGGTTACGTGAAGAGATTGTCTAAAACCAAGTCCAAAATGAACCAAAAACCAAAACAGGTCCAAACCAGCCACCAATGATGACCGAGATTAACCTCAAAAACAAATTTAAAGCAAGTCCAAAGTTCAAAATCAGTCTTCAACCCAGGTCCTTATCCAGTCCAAAACCAGTAGAGCCTGAAAGTTGTCTAAAACCAGAATCCTCAGCTTAGCATCATGCAGTGAGTCTGAGGTTCCCTAAAGTGACAGAAGACACCAGAGATCTGAAACCTGCCCCAAACCACCTGATCATAAATGATTTCATGAAGAAAAACCTAAATCCCTATAAACTTGCAAAAAGTTCCCCTAGATGCTGGGACCAAGTGCTACGTGCCTTGAAAAACTGCACTAAGCTGCAGCCGGTTTAAGGCAAATTGTTATGAGCATCCTCAATTTACTTTTAGAGGCTAAAACTTTTTTATGCAGCATCTTACTCGGCTACACACAGAGTGCAGGCAGAGGCGCTGATACAAATCAATGAAAAAGGTATTACTGCAGCTAATGCCAAGCAAAGTGAGCTTGGTAGAGGTATCAGAAATCCCCGGAGGACATTTTCCCATTACGAAAAAATTACGAGAATTATGCCCTACTTGGGCCTGAGGGGACAAAAGCTTTAATGCACTTCACCAAATAAAACCAAACAGTTATTGGTAAGTATGCAGACACAAAAAGGCCTGTGTGGTAGGTTAGATGCTTGTTTATTTCCCTTCTTCTTCTTCTCTAGAGCCCAGTGAGGCGGAACATTCTGGTAATGAGTTCTAACCTGTATCATAAGAAGCAGAACAGCAGGGGCAATTAGTCATATTTAGAGGGTAGAGACTCAACACGCTGCCCGACGGCTGGCCACACAGGTAATTGCTGAGATCTTCTCCTTGACCTTGGCAGCCTGCATCACCCGGTTTGTGTTGACGGCTGCAGACATCAGCTGCTGCTGACCTCAGTGACCATAAACTACACGGACAATTTGTCCGCTTCATAATTATCATTTCACAATTAGTGCTTCTAAAATCCCCTAAACGTGCACTAATGTTGACAAGTTATTTTTTACATTCTTCAGCTGTGAAATTGCAGATTTGAGGCCAGCTTTTTTCAAGCACATGCTGCTTGAGGGTCTAAATAACATCTTGTTAGCATTCATAACCAGGTAGTGAGCTTCCAAAACTACCTAAGAGAAAGTAAAAAGACAGTTAGGAAGGGAAAGTATGACCAATACTGCTTTCCAGATCCTTTAATATTCAGTTTAACTCCATTTGAAACAATTCAGTATTCAACAATCAATATACAACAGCAGTTAAGCTGTTTTTAGAAGTTCTGGGGACCACCTGGGGGTGAGTACAAACTGCAGAGGTAATAAATAATTCAAAGCTTTGTTTTCTGTTTGCATTGGCATTGCTGATAATACTGCGTTCCAATGGAGCTGGGAGTGATGTCACTCCCAAGTTAAGTGCACTCCAGTAGTAAAGTTGCATTTTTTTTTTTTTTTTTTGCTAATTAGTAAGGTAGAGCCATCAATGCATCGCCAGAAATACAGAGCAGTGCTTGTTTTTTTGCAGCACGTTCATGGATAGAGCCTGGTCAGTGCGCTGCATACGGCTTATTTAGTTTCTCAGTTTTATCTGCCGCCACCTGGGATTGTTAAATCGGGGTTGGTTGGGCAGCTCCAACTTTGGAAATTCCAATCCCCGACTTCAAATGGAATGCTGCATAAGAAATCTGAAGCGCAATCATAGCCAGCGAGAGGTTGGTAATTCATTTCATTGGTTGTATTTATCCGTTTGTTTGTTTTTTGTCTGTTGATGAAGATTACGCTGGTCAGTTCTGGTCTGGTGTTGTGGTGCCAGTTTAGTTTACTGAGTAGATCAACTGTCACATATCCCATAAGGTCAATGCAGCGACCCGGGTCAGAATCTGCACTGAGGTCATTTATCATGTCGCTCCTGCTTGTTTTTTGTTTAGCTTTCCTGTTTATTCTCCACTGCTCTATCACAATAAATGCTAAAAATCTGGACATTTCTAATCCCATTTTGACAAATATTACACTGAAATGATGTAGAAATTGGGAGACATTTTCTTGACATGAAAAAATCACAGGCTGATTTGGATTCAGATGTCTTTGTGGATGCATGAAAATACTTAGTGGTGTGGAGGGACTTTTCATCCTTGGTGGAGAGATGCAGTCAGCGCCATAACTCTCTCTTCGTTGTGAATGTTTAGCAAGTTGAGCAGAATAGCTAGCAAAGATTTTTGCATTGTGTTGTGTATTTACTCTGCTGCATAGAGGCTCAATAACGTAACGTAAAGAGCTCTTGCTTAATCTTACACTAATATTTTTTGAAGGTGGCTTTTTTGCTTGTGCTGCGTCAAGTGTGTTTGAACAATCATAGTTCACCCAAGACGCTATTATGACCTACTCAATAGCAGGAGCTGCTTAACACCCCGAATACAGATTTGTGAGAACTGCAACAGGCCCCAGTTCCTGCAGTACAGACACAACAAATGACAGATAAGCCTCCAATTAGAAAAGATGTTTGCTTCTGAGTAAGTGAAAACTGCTACTTTGAGGCTACAAGCTTTTCTTGGTGTCATGAGCAGGGCTGCATGTCACTGTGAAACTGAGGGTAGTGTTAGTTACACGGTAGGCTTGCATTCTCTGCTTTAATCTTCATTTAGCTGCAGTAGTGACCATCATTTATAAAGCAAACATTTTGTACGCAGTGGGACTTGAAGCGACTGAGACGTCAGCTGGAAGGTTTTCCCACAAAATAATTGTTTGGCCCAAATCTGACCCATGTTTGTGGTTTCTTTGGGCCAAATTTGACCTTAACTTTTGCCTGAGAAAGCCATCAGTAACCCAGATTAAACTCCAATGTGTCTGCTTTGGGTTTACTCAGGCAATAGGGAGTGGAGAGCAGTTTTCTCCCCCTGCTGGCCATCAGAAAAAATGCAGGTTTAAGCCCCTGCCACAATGACTTCTCTGCTTCCATCTTTTGTGCAGAGTCTATAATCCTAAGCTCAGTTTTTCCCGCTTCATGTAAACAGAAGTGAAAGTGCCTTGTCTCTCTATGTTAACATTTTACTGGAAATCTGATCCCAGACTTTGTTTACACATAGCACACTCATTTGTGTTTGTACTCAGTCTGGATATGAATGCATATTTTACCCCGTAAAGCATTTGAATTTAATTTTTCATCCTTTACAGTTCAGTAAGGAGCAACATAAGCAACCAAGGGAAAGATTAAGCTCATACCATGTATTATTTATTAGTATTAATTCACTTCTAACATGTTTATTTGCCAATTTTGTGTCTGTAGACTTACTTCACAATACAGTGAGCCTCTCACAAGCTTGGCTAATGTGTTTCGTATGTATTATTCATATATCTTTGCATTTTATTTAAGTATGTATCTGCTTTGTAGTGCAATTTAAGCTTATGTATGGAATATGTAGTTTATCTTTTTCCTTTCTGCTCGTCTTCGGCATTAGAGTAGCATTTGCAGCTTCCAAAAAAACCACAGGAAACAGGCACACGGGCATCCTCGAACTAATGAAGCATCTCCCTCCAGGATGACATTGCTGCATTGCTCCAGTTAAGGATATAGGTCAAGAGAGGTTCAGACACAGTTAAAATCATCTCTAAAACAGTCAGTCTGCGCCATTAATCCTGCGTAATGCTGCGTAAACTGTGTGCCTGAATGAAAATGTGTGACTCTCTGTGAGCACAGCGAGGTTATGGCAGGAAGGCGACGGGCTTAATCCTCTTTTGGCGCCGTCACTTCTTCTGCAGAGTATTTTTAACTCATCTACTCATTCACATTTTTGTGTCGGTGATAAATGAATCCGACTGGTTATTTGCCTTGTGGGGTTTGCGGACAGAAACAAAATGACTCTGTAAAAACATTTGTCCCTCTAGTATTCAGAAAAAGAAATATATTCAGTTGAGGCGTTGCAGAGGAGGCTGAAGAATGTCACGGCGAGATAAGACTAAAACCGCAAAAAATCTGTTAAAGACGTGTGGAAAAATGGATTCGTAATCTTCATCGACAGGCAGGGAAATTGTTTCCTTTGGTCACTGTGTAATGTTCAGGCTTCAGGTCACCAAACCTCAGAAACTGCTGTTTGTATTTGTTCCATTTTATTTATTTTTTTGTCCCCAAACCATCACCTCCTGTCAGCCCAGGTAAATTATATTTCTTTCACAGCACGAAAAACCCCCAAAAACCCAAAATAAAAAAACAGACATGCCCTTAATGCCTTTATTATTTTGGTTATTCATTTCATGCATTGTTATTTTCCCTGTCATATTCTGAGCTGCAGGACACAATAGTGAGTTTGTGATTGATGGCTGAACCTGTGTGACCAGTGATTCTTGTTGTTCTCTGTGGACTGCATGCACGCTGTTGATGTCTGTGCTTTGTTGTTCTCCCTTTGATGAAACCTGAGAAAGTACCCGGCCACGCTTGTTAGGTTTTATTCGACGGCAGGAGGGAGGATGGCGCGATGTGCCGCCCCGTGGTGATGCTGACGGGCTCGCAGACCTCTGCTGCTGCCCGTGACACGGTTTGATCTGTCGGAGCAAGAAGCTGAACAGCCTGACGCTGAGATTCATCAAAGAAGCGAGTCATTTTCTTCTCCCTTCATCTGTGTGCTGTCCTCTGATACTCCCGTCTGTTTTAGATCTCTGCACTGTCATCACTGTGAAAGTAAATCTTTTATATTAACGATTGCAGACAAAGCCATAATCAAAATATTTATGAGGTTGTAACACAGGTTCAGGTGTAATGTTACTACAGGTACAGAGCAATTCAAAAACGGGATATTTCTAAGGAACAAATGAGCCTGCAAATAAAAAAATACTACTTAAAAAGCCGAAACCAAAAAAAAATCTTCTGCCTTCCATAAGTCAAAATGTTTTGGGCTATTATCTCAAAATTTCTATTTAACACTGTAAAGCCTGAACCATAATTGAATCATCACCAGGTCAACTTTTTGAGATCTCTAACCTGAAATTTTCACCTGTTGATGGTAAAAAACATTCTTCCCAAGTGGGAGAAACAAGCTTCCATACTTCAAAAACTGACCAAACCAAATCAGAGCAATCGATATACGAGTGGATCAAACCATTATAAACTGAATGAGGGGAAGTTACAATAAAATAGAACAGAATATAAAATAGAAACACACCCTGTTCCCTCCTCATGCTGTTACATCAGGTGGTTTGAGTCACTTGTTAGTGCCTCAGCATCTTTGTGAAAATCTGAAACGTTTGAATTTTATCGAGGTTTCAAAACAATCTGACGGCCGTCTCCACAGTGACACCTACTGGCCACTCTTGCTGTCATCATACTTTGATAATGCTATTACACAGACAAGTATTGCACAAGCAAAACAAACCTTAATGTTGTTCTGTTTCGGCATTATATAACCAAAACTAATTTTAACTGATCTGGTTTTAACATGATTGTTTCACTTGCTAAACTTCAGTTAGCCATGGTCATGTGACCTGGGTGTTTTCTCCACAGGGACACCTACTGGCCACTTTTGTTGTTGTCACACCTTGAGAAAGCTAAACAGTGATGCAGACAACAGTGCAACTGCAAACCAGGCTACTTATTATACCAAGCTATCAATAATTATGATCAGCACATGAGCAGAGTCTGTTAAAGACAGCACGCTGTGACTGTAATGAAGTGTGCTTCAGCAAATACTGCTATCACCCTGTGGTGTTAACACACACGAGGCTGTTTCATAGTTGCATAGTAATTCAGTGCAACACACAACAAATGCATTTATGAAATAAATGTGTATAAATGAGGTGGGAATGAATGCAGCTATTATTAGCTTCTAGAAAATGAAGATCAGAAGATAATCACGTGACAATGTCTCGATTTTTCTTAGAAAATATTCGTTTTTCGGCTCACTCAGTGTCTTGGTTGGGTTTTTTTGTACATGACATTTTCAGCATGTATACCTGTGCACTTGTTGCAGGTAGATGCAGGTATAAGATATAAATATGTATATATACAGCACATTGTTCCTGCAAATAAACCGGTGGACCACGTGTCCTTGGATACCTTTGTTTTCTATGTGTCTTTGCGTTGCTGTCCTTTTTCATTTTCAGTAATTATTTTTTGTTGCTTTTGTATCATTTCTTCATCCCGCCATCATCTTTGTTTCATTTCTCCTCAAACAGTTGGTCTGTTCTCCAGAATTTTGCTATTCAGTTAAAAATTGTATTTATATAGCGCCGAAATCAGCAAAACAGCTGCATTAAGGCAATTTTCTTAATTGAAACCTTTGCTCTGTGAGTTGTTTTGGAATTTTTTGTGCTCTGTTCATGTTTTTGCCATCAGCCAATGAAAGGCTTGCTTCTTGTTTTTGTTGTTTTTTGCTGTCACCCTGCGTTTCTTAATATACAGAATCTTGTCAGATCTATTTTGCAATCTCTGGGAAACTTGTGAGGAGCTCAGTGAAGCCCCAACAATTGATTATTTGTCTATTTGGACTTCCATGTGTCTGTAAGCGGCTGCAGGATTCCTCGTGGCTGCTAAATCCAGCTGTGCACACTTCCGTGTTTTATTGGCCACTTTCTAAAATGTGTTTTACAGTTTGTGTTTTGTTGTTGTGCAAATAGAGCGTTCCTATCTTGCATGTGTATGTTGGGTTTGTACAAATGTCTCCATAGAGCTGAACATAAATTATGCTAATGCCTCTCTCCCATCCCATTCGCATGCCAGACCATCCAGTTGAAAGTTAATGAGCCCATTTGTCAAACATGGAGCTGTATCATCCTCTGGATTTGATAATTGATCGCCCTTTATTTTGAACAGAATTACATTTTCAGGCTGCTTTGCAGAGTGTGTACAGTGGAAATATGCTGACCTGAAAGCAAAATGAAATAATTAATGTTAGCGCTGATGGTAGCTATGAGCTGAAGGCATAAAGAGGAACTGACATGGATGGCATTATGTTTACAGCGTGAAGTGCTGCATCTCTCCAGGCTCCTCTGAGGTGTTGGCACTCGGAGAGGTTTGTTATGAGCATCATTAGAGGCATTTCTGTCTACCAGTGCACACTCATGTGTGGGCTCATTTGTGTGTGTGCGCATATACGTAAAAATCTGTGTGTGTGTGGGCTCATGTACCTGTCCAAGTCTTCCTCACTGATCATGATGAAAGTCTATTAATGAGGGGTTCCTACAAACAGTTGGAAACTGACCCGTTCTGCTACCTTCACAGTTCTTACGAATTTATGAGACACAGTAGCAGCTGTGACACTGCAGAGGGAACAGGACACAGTTAAAGGAGCAGTTTGGGAAATGCACAGATTTTCTTTTGTTTTGGGAATGAGGTGAGACTCTTACAGCTGGGTTTGTCAGCACCTTTAACCTAATGTACATTTATTTTTTCCAGCTTTCTGAAAATTCAGTTAAAAATTGATCTACATTTGGATAAAAACCAAGTTAAGGAAAATTGGTTATCTAATATATATATTTTTTTAAACTCAGGGGCTCAGGGAGCGTGTTTGGATGGTTCTGTTATCTTACTGTGATGCTACCACATACCAGCTCTATATAAAAGATGGATGTAGCCGCCTTGAAATTCATTCAAACCTGGAAGCTACATCTGTCACTTATAGACAGTATTCTAAGTAGTATGCTTTATTTCTCCACATGAAATGCAAAAATGCTTCAAACTGAAACATTACTATTTCAGGATTATTTTATTATTTAATTTTTAGAAAAATTTGCTTTGACTTCAACACAACTAAACCTTTATTAATAAAGAGGTGGTTAATGTCAGGATACAGAAGCATTCCCAGCCCTCCTGGTTTTCCTTACCGGTCTCCCTTGACTGTATTTTTCCTCTGCTCGTCTCTCGTGCTCATTTCCATGCCTGCCCCGTCTCTTTCTGTCTTCACCATCTTGTTAGTTTGACATCCTTTGCAGCCCCTCAGTCCTCTAGCCTAAACTTTACTTTGTGAAAGCGCAGCACCTTCTGAAATGTTGCTTTGACAGTTCTGCCCTGAAGGTAATTAGCATAGAGAGAGAGGAGATGATATGGTGGGACTGTTGACAAAAATAGCCTCGTCTGACACGACGGCTGATTAGATATTCTCCTCCAGCTCACAGAACTGGATCGTGTATCAGTTTTAATTACTTGCGATTCTGAAAAAAGTGAAGATTTTAGGTTCAAATATGAGTTAAAAAAAAAGAACCACAGACACGTTCTCTGGTCCTGTCTGTCAATGCTCCTCTGAGACGCCAGGTACTTGGGTGAATTTGACGGAGTTACTTGGGGAGATGTCATTGCCAGTGGAGCGTTATTGAAATCACTGGAGTGTGTTGATGGAGACGCTGCTCTGGGTTGTTGCTGAGCCACCGAGGAGCCGACAAACAGATGCCCAACCTCCTCAGCTCTGCTCCTTCTGCTGCTGAACACAAGCTGGCATTTAGAAAATTGTTTTTCTTATTTACAAAGTTTGGAAATCAATCAGCATGCTGCTTAGATGCCAGCTTAGTTATTCGAATAGCTTAGCAGGGAGGAGGTTTTACATCTTTTTTACCTTCAGGGAGGTTTGACTGAGAACAGTTGCTGTTTTCATTTGGATATTTATTAGATATCTGAGAGGTGACAGATAGGAGAAGACTGCAGATGACACTGCTGCTGTGGTGTTTTCTTTATTCATAGCAGGCCCGTTCTCATTCCCAGAATGTCAGATACTGCTGTTGTGTCACATCTGTCGGAGCCTCACAAAAATGCATAAGCTGTCCTTCAGCAGTAGAGTGCGGCGAGGGCGTAAGGACACGCAGGGTGAGGCAGTGATGACGTGTCTTGGCTCTTTGCTGTGTTTCTTTTCACCCTCTAAATGTTCATACATCTCTTTGAATTTAATTATTAGTCATTAGTAATCCCTCAACCAGTTACTGCAGATGGCTGCACCTCCCTGAGGAGGGTTCTACCGGTTAAAAGGGAGTTTTTCCTTCCCACTGTTGCCAAGTGCTTGATCATAGAAGGAGGTCTGATTGTTGGGCTGTTCTCTGTATCGATGTAGGGTCTTTACCTTTCAAAATAAAGTGCCTCTTGGTGACTGTTGTTGTGATTTTGTGCAATACAAATGAAACTGAATTTAAGTTCAGGCATCAAAACTGAATTGGGATCCTGATTTCTGTTTACACTGCTTTACAACAATGACCTCGCATGTTAAAATTAAAGTTAATGATACCAAATGTCATTGGAATGTGAGCACACATTTAGACTTAGAAAAAAGTGCTTGTATGAATGTGTGTGTGTGTGAAAGGGTTATGCAGCCCTCAATTTCTTTAACTGGCACATTTTGCCGCTGGCGCCGCTCCCTAGTTGAAAACAAGAGTGTACAATCATGGTGTTGGTTTCTTTTATGACACAGACAGGAGGTCAGCGATTCACATATTTGAAAAGATGAGACTTTTCACTTTGGAAAAAAACTCTGTGATTTCTTGGCTTCGGGGTTTGACTTCTTCTTCTCCTGTACCAGTACAGATGTGGAGACTTTGAGTGGTGATACTTATCGTTAAGGAGAATACTGCAGTGGTGATAACTAATGGACAGCCATGAAGACATCCACATTCATCTTTGTGTGGAAACCGTAACGCTGGTGCATTGTGGAGTATTTAGCATTTAAAAATATTCCAATAGCTCTTTGTGTCCAATAATTGTCGTGGTTGGTGGGTCAGTGAACGCTACCAAAGGGCCCTTCTGTGTTTTGGTCAGACTCTGGCACAGTGACAGTACTTGACACCTTAGGATGACAGCACACCATCGCAGCGGTTTGTTTTGACAACAGTTGCGAGAAACATTAGCTGCTCTGAATTCAGTAATATGGGTGTTTTTCATTACCAGATTGCATGAATTGCTGTAACTTGTAGCTGAGGTGTCTTTATTGGGTGGGCTGGACCCCTGAGGCCCTCCGTAATGCTGATGCTTGACTAACCTGAACATCTTTTGGCTCTGTGGATACGGGAGATGGTGAGAATTTAGAAAAAGGTGTCCACTTAACCAAGACAGATAGTCAGAAGTCTTTTATAAGAGTTAGGGTGATCTTTGATGAATAGTCCAGTAGTTCTCAGTGAATATTTAATTTCATATTTACTTCCCTAATTCGTCCAGTAAACATGGAAAAAGCAAAGGTAAAAATGATTTTCTCATGCTTTCTATCAGACTGGATAGAATATATTCAGGGTGGCGCTGTTGGTTGAACAAAACCCGACAGCTTAAGCCGTCATCTCAGGCTCTGGGACTATCTGTGCATACACACCTGAACCCATAGAGAGATTTGTGTTCAATATCTTATTGAAAAACCACGGGTGTTAATCTGCTGCTCCGCTCTTCTGGTTTCAGTCTTTCCACCAGATGCTGCAGGGATTTTTCCTCCCTTATCAGCCGCCGGGGCATTAGCGAGGTCTAACCCTGATGTCGGCTGATAAAGCTCACAGTTGGTGTTCCAGTCAGTCCAAAGAAGTTTGATGAGGTTGATGTCGGGGCTCTGTGCGGGCTGTCTTTCTCGTCATGTTGGAAAAGTGTTTTCAAAAGAACTGAGGGCTCCTAAAAGCATCAGAAACAACAGGATGGGTTTTCCATAACTTTCAGTTGGCAGCACACAAACCAATTCCCCACAACTCCTGGGTGCAAGCGCCCAAATGGCGTTCTGTGACGCACCCATGTTGCCTAAGCAGCTGGGGTGCCTCAGCTCTGTCGACACCGATGTTATCCACCCAGCTACGACCATACTCCACCTATCCTGTGTGATGACGAGCACCCGGCACAGCTGACTCATCCTGGAAACATTAGCTCAGCTGACACCGGTTTCCACCGCTCTTAAAAACAGCCTGCAGCCTCTGCGGACTATTAGACACTCTCAGCTGAAACCAGAGACGGGCATCCACACCAAGAGGAGCCTGAACACAACAGGAAACTACGTCACCATGGAGCGGGTACTCCCAGAGCTCCTCAAATATTTTCAGTCGTAATTGAACCTAATTGTGAGATGAAATCTGCTGAAGTGGCTGCAGGAGGTGGAGGCACGCTGATGTCTCTTTCACAGCTCTGCAGCTGAGCGTAGCCGAGCTGCCAAGCAGAATCCCTGAGAAAATACATCACGTCAACACCCTGTCACCCGCTGATGCAAACAGGAGAGCTCATGTGGATGAGGGACGGTCTGAGGGGGCCCACAAGTAAACATTTCTGAACTGTGATAGAGTGCAGCATGAAGATAGGTTGTTGTCTTTTTCTCTGTGCCGCGACCTGTGATGCATTGACTCACCATGAGGTGAATGGAACAAGAAGTCAGTTGCATCTGCAGCGGTTCCACAGTCACAGATTAAAAGGTTTTACAGTTTTTATTCACAGGCCTTCAAACACTGCAGCATGATTAACATCATTATTATAGTTTACACAAGTTTTTATTGTTCTGAGCTCAAGTTTCCAGTGTGTATCTATATATTTTTTTTTGGTTTTTTTATTCATCAAATGAGAGATATAATAAGTTCAGAACATGCAATATTACACAAACACAGACATCATAGTATCAACATATGCACTAATTCCCCCTTATTAGCAGCTCAGCGATACTTACCAAGCACTTCATGGGACACCTTGCCAGTACCAGGCTGAACTCCCTTTTCCCTTCCCTCCTGCTTTAATTCTTTGTGGCACAGATTCAACACGTTGCTGGAAACATTCCTCTGAGACTTTTATCCGTATTCACACGAGAGCATCGCACAGTTGCTGCAGATTTGTCGACTGCCACGTCATCTCCTGTTCCACCACATCCGGTGATGTTTGAGCAAAGTGAATTCATTGTCATGTTCAAGAAACCAGTTTGAGATGATTTCGTCTTTGTGACGTGGCGGTTTATCCTGCTAGAAGCCGCTATCAGAAGATACTGTGGTCATTAAGAATGATTCACACCAGTCTCAAACCCTACTTCAGTTTTAGTTCATTCACAAATCAGTTAAAATACAAATTCATAATAATTGGAGATTAAGTATTGAAATTTCAGGAGCGGGACCACGGCTCCAAACCCTCCTTCCGGTTCTCATCTATATAGGTTCCCCCAGTTCTACAACCTGTTTATTCTCATTTACGTGCCCCACCCTTCCTCCCCTTCTTAACTTCTGTTTAGTACATGGGGATCTACCAGGGCTGGGAGTCGCCGCCAGTCCCCTTCGAGGCCTTCCCCAAACCACAGCTCAATTTATGTCCAAGCCTTTCACCTTTACCTACTAAAACACTGTCAAACCCAGCTGGTGAATATATAAAATAGTTATTTGTGGAAAAGATACTCAAAGCATATGAATAGCTGCCCAACCATCAGATGATGTGCACCAAAGACACATATAATTCCCAACACACATCATCATACTAGTTAAAATTATCCCAAGGATCCTAACACATAAATAAGACAGTAGCAGAGAAACTAATAGTATGAATCTCATATAAAGAACTTTTGCGAGTTTTAACAAATGCTCACCATTCAGGGTTCAAAATCAAACATATTTTAGTAGCAAATGTTTCTGATTTAGTAGCAAATGTTTCTGATTGAAGACAGAAAAAGAGATTAACATTTTTAAGTGCTTTGAAGCTGATTCCAAGTTTGTGGACCTTTACAGGTCACTCTAAAACTTTAGCTTTAATTTTGTTTCTTTCACCTGAAAAGTAGTTTTTCTTTCCTGTGTTGTAGGTGCGGGAGGATAATCTCACAAATCCTCACGTCCTGCACTATACATCATACACACATTATGAAAATGTTACATTCAGTTAACCTCAGAAGTTTGTAACTATGTAAAAGAGGATCAGAGCCATCTGATGGACTGTGTTATGGCCCGTATAACTTTTCCTTTGTCTCGATTTCTCTGTAATCTTATCAGTTCTTACTGGAGAGATTATTGCTCTCCAATTTTGCTGTACTATAAGCATCACAGCACCTTTTGAGACCCTCAGCAGCTTTTGATAAAACCCTCTGGGATGACAAGTTTCTTTTATAAAGGCGAAATGTTTCAGAAGTTAGAAGGGACAGGGACGTTTCAAGCAAGGCTGAAGGTAACATATCTAACTCTCTACAAACATCCATGAGCTGAACACACAGACAGTATTCATTCACGCTGTTTAACCCCAGAATTTGCCTCAGAATATTCAAATAATTTTATATTTCATCAGTATCAGTCTAATCCAGGAAAGGCTGTCTGTATACATTTGGGTGCATTGCAGAAGAAAACCAAAAAACTGCCAGTAGCTAATTTGAAATGCTTTATTCGGCACAGAAATGTAAACAAATCTGTGTGGATTTGTCTGGAACCTCGGCTCTGTTTGAGCTCTCCTCTGTTGTCAAGCACATTCCCTCTCAGCCGTGCTCACATCAAACAATGAACCTCAGAGCCGGCCATCTCAAAAGACCAGTCGGGCTGATGGAGTAGAGAAACCCTCCTCATTATTTACACATTATCTTGTGTAGCCGGCTCTCCCAGAAAGAGCCAGACTCATTCATTCATTTCTGTGTCTAATGGGGAGAGGTTTTTACACCTCGCTCTGCTGTCAGAGAGATTTTTTCCCTCCCTGCAGGGAGAGGGTTTTGGCTTCATATGAGAGACACAGCGGCCATGATTTTATTTACTCATTCAAAATAGATTTCAGTTAAGACGACAGTATTTAAAGAGTATCTGCGCGTTCCCAGCTAACTGCGACATCATCAGATGAACAGCTGTTGACATCGTCTCACAGTTTGAATTAAAGCCACACATTAAAGATTAGTATAAATGTTCCAACACATAATCAACCATACGGTCAGATATTAATCCCAACATACACATTTCCATGCGTGCAAATAATTTAGGTGAAAACTGCGGCCCAAAATAAAAGGAAAAGATTAAGCAGAATCAGCCAACCTGATAGGCTGAGGCTGTTCCAAAGTTTGGGCAACACAACCTCAAAAGCACGATTGCTTCTGGTTTTAACCTCAGTGTGGGACAATTAGTAGACGCTGGTTAGAACTTTGGAGAGCCAGAATGAAAACACCTAAATTCAAAGATTAAAGTGTGGCTAAATACTTGTCTCGACATGATGTATCTTAAATAGCACGTCTTGTATGAAATTTTGTAAAACAGTATTAGCTGAGCCATCAGCTGATGTGTGCTGACGCTGAGATCAGCTGAGCTTGAGGCCATGCAGCTCGTGTTCTGCGACCTCCCCACCCTTCCCTGCACGTTCATGTAAACTGCAGATGTGGAGAGAAATACAGAATGGAAAGAAGGATCTGGAATGGCTTGAAGATCTGCAGCTACTTGTCAGCGTAGCCATCGGTGGATGTAGGCTGGCATTGAACTCTGTCGGGCTTATGCTGAGCTGCACTTTGTGTCTTGCTTGACCTAATGCAAACTGAGACGGTAATCCCTGCAATATTTACACAAATATCACACTGTTTCTCTTGCAAGTAGGTGTACTGGGAATAGTTCTTTAATCTTGAACTTGAGAACAGGAACAGGAGGGACTCCAGTTGTATGATCGTATAATGAAAGCAATGAGTTTGCATTCCCTTATTCAACAAATCTCCAATTTTTTTGTTGTTGTTTGAAACCATTTCAGTCTAAATAAAGTGGTTAAAAAAACAATTTAATTACAGTTCTGGTGATTTTCCTTTATTCTGGCTAAAATCTGCTTGTGGAACATGAAACAAATACCCTGACTGGGTAGAAAGGTGGAGAAATTACTGTGTCACCTGCCAGTCAGCAAGGATCATCTCCATGCAGTCTGATGGGATAACTGGCTCCTGTGTGATTCCATAAGACTCCTCGGCGTTTATAAGTAAAGTCCACCTGACCATTTGATCCACGTGGAATCAACAGATTAACACTGTTTGGAGGTGTGGTCACACAAGCAGCCGTGCTGCCTCCTCCCACTGTTCCTGTTGCCTTGTTACCACCACTCCTATCTGTGTCTGTTAAACTTTAATGGGAAGTCAAACCCTCGGAGCTCAGGTGTCACTGTCGCTGCCTCGCTGACGGTGGTGTGAGACGAGGGGCAGGGGTGAAGAGGACACAAAGAGCAGGAGATTTTCACCTGCATGCGTTTTCATGTCTGGCTATATTTAGTTTCTTTTCTCACCTTCAGCAAATCCAATTAAAAGGCTGATGGACAACTGTGCTTTATGCAAAAACTGTTTAAAACACTGAAAGATGCACAGTTTATCTCCAGGTACACAGCAGAGTACCACAGCTGTATTAATCCACAGCTGAAAACAGTCCCAACTTAAAAGAAAAGCTGCAAAAAATGAAATAATATACACATGTGACCTGTTTTTTGGCTGACTGTGACAGATGTTGCTGATTGGTTTTTCAATAAAACAATATTATCATGTAAAAAATTCTGTTGAAATGCAAATTTGATGCTATTTATCCACATATATATCACATCGCTGATTTCCACATACTGCGCCAGGATGCTGTCGCAGGACGTAATCCTGTTATTTGTTCATTACAGGTGGAACAAGGATGTTGTGTGTCAGCTGGGAAGCACGCACATTCCTCCTCATACACAGCAGCAGCACCAGGAAGTGTTTTATTTTGAAATACGCCACATTAAAGAGGCACGTTTTGGATTAAAGCTGCACTGTACTCTGAAAACAGTAAATCAGCAAACCTTTTGAGCTAAAAAAGTTGCACGTTCTGTTATAATGAACTGTTTTGTGTTTGCTCAAGTTATGTTTTGTCTACCTTTATGATGGATTAGAGCTGTGCTGATGGCACACGATGGTCTCCACAGCACTGTGGATGAAGGGTGACGTGGTTTGTGTCTGCCTGAGGGGAACAGAGGAGTGATGATCTACAGAAGCATCTGCTCTCTCTTTTTCTTCATTTTCTCACCTTCATTTCCAGCATCTGTTCCTCTGCCTCACATTAGCCTCATCAGCCATAGATCACTCTAACAGGCCGCCGCCCACTCGGCCTCGTTTCCACGCAGGAATCCCATGGCAACAGTTGAGTCATTTACTCGGGGAGCTGCTGGGGTGATGATGTAAACACGCTGAGAGTGTAGGCAACTTCAGTGAGTGTAGTGATGACGGAGGCTGAGGCGTCTGGGGTAAACTGCCCTCGGCTTTATCTGTGGCACAGCTTTTCATACACCTGAGCTCCTGGCTTTTGTCCTTCCTCGTGTTATCACGCTCCTGAAATAAAATAATACTGCCAGTTGGACCCGATGCTGATTGCTTATTAAGGCTCTGAGGCTTTCATTGTGCAGTTATTCAGAAGCTCCAGCTGCAGTTAATCTATTTTTTTTCTCCACACTGCAGGGGTCCTCTCTGCTCACCTCTTAAACACCAAAGCTGCTAATGTGCTAGCCGAGCTTTTCACGCCAAACCACAGCAGCTGTCCGTAACCGTGATTATGGGCCAGAGGCAGGTGAATGGAGCTGATTTCCCTCACACAAAATGCAAATGTATTCTGCAGCTTTTATGAAACTTTATTACTGTTAAAGCAAACAAGAGGGACACAGTTATCATTGAGCCATTCCCCTTTTGTTAAATTAGCCCCACTCAGTCTAAAAATAAGTGCATTTTTCATTGTTACAAAATAATTTCTGTGTAATGAGTAAGCCATTACTGTAGTGTAAGATATAATTACTTAATTTCATATCACAGCTTAACTGTTTTGAAGCTATTTACCCAGTGATGTGTCTTTAATGGCCCATGTTGTAAGCTTGAATATTGTTTTTATAAATAGGGTAGCTGACAAGCTGCACAAACCTGTGCAGATAAACACCCAGAGGACAAACACAAGCAGCACAACAGGCTTTCATGCAGGACTGAATTTGGCATCCTCACACAGACCCACAGTACAATTAAGATTTTCTTTTTAACGATGGCAATGTTGACAATGTGCTTCACATTTTTGCTGTTATTCGTATTGTTGTACGAACACTGACAACATGAAAACAATGCGAAACAGCTTCATGAGTCACGGGTTTGCCTGTCAGGAGACAGATTTGTTTAGCTTTATTTTCACCCACTTTATTCTTTACTTTTATTTTCACTTGTTGGTTATGTTTAGGCACCAAAAACTGCTGGTTTTGTTTAGGAACAGATGAGGATTAGGGTGCAGATATGCCCCTTGCCGACATTAGGCCTGTAGGTTGAAAGATGGAGATTCCTCTATGGCTTTTACATTTAAATTAATATTATTATTATTTTGAGTCCATTAGTGATGAATTGGGGGGTGAGAAACCTTGATTTAGACTGGTTGAAAGTGGTTCCAAAGAGAATCCTGCACAAAAAGTCCTTACAATTGCTTGTAGTGTGCAGCATTAGATTTATCTGCAAACATTTACTCTCTGAGCTGTAGTGAAACCTGAAAAAGGGCAACGCAACCCAGAAATGGTGAATGTTTGCCTTCAAAGTAAAAGTTGAGACATTTCAAAAGGTGCAACTTTTACTTTGAAGCCAAATGTTCTCTGTTTCCGGTTTGAGTTGCACTTTTCAGTCTCTGTGCTGCTTCGCAAGCAGTGTTAGCAGACAAGTTTGCCTCTGCAGCATCATACTGTATACCTCATTGCGACTGATTTCAACCACAAACTGCCAGCAACCGGTCGGTCAGTTTTTCCTTGCCAGATGATCGCCAGCAGGTCTCTAAGCCCATGTGTTTAGGGCCTAACATGAAAGGATATGAAGTGATGTTAACAAAAAGGCAGCAAACAGGAGGCACATGAAAAGATGAACTGTGGAGCCAAATATTTCTACCAGAGTGAATATTAGAGTTGAATTCATCAGGTGGTCAAAACCTCCCAATAACTGAATAACTGCTGGTTCAGTGCTGTGTTTACTGTTTGTTTCCTCTGTTTCCAAGTAAGCACGGGTTTTAGGTTTTTCAGGGTTGACTAACACATTTTAAAAGCGTTGTAGCTCAACTTTATAAATGCATGAAGACATTTTAAGATTTTGAGGAACGAAGATGAAAAATGTTGTCATGTTAATGTGTATCTGTGTATCCTGGAAGGATGCTCCTGACATTCCCCTTTAAACCCTCATTTCCAGCTCCATATCTACTCATAGTTTAAAATGATCCTTATTTATATTTATATCATTATGTTGAATATCTGAAACAAGCTGTTAACGCTCCTTCCCCTAAAATATTAGCTTTATTTTAAGCCTTTCTTCTGATTGGCTGCCCCTCACAGACACAACAGGTTTGAGCAACTGGTGGGTGGGGCTTCTGTTCTGAACATATAAGGACTTCCCCTCTCACTGACATCCTTATACTTTATACTTTACTTACACATGTACACTGCCCTTATTTGAAGCTTTGCCCATATTTAATATGACCATCTACCACTTTTTAAAGGATTTTTGACCCTCGTCTGACTCAAGGATCTGTGGAGACAAGATGCTGTTTTTTAGCCCCATTAGATGAATTTCTAACGTGCCACTAAATCTGACTTCTCTTACAAATAAAATCACCTTTCTACTACTAAGACATTAGTTTTCCTGACTTAGCTGAAACCACCTTAATTAAAAATTATTTGACCTTCTAGCTTTTGTCCAACTACTTTTCCTCTTGTTTAATCTTTAAAATAATTTGGCCTGTCCATCGTCAAGAAATATGTCGCTTTAAAGGAGTACAAATACAATTTCATGGCTTGTTCAAAGTAATTAATAATTAAAGTCATTTATAGTAGGACAGCGCAGACTGAAAGGTGGACATACTCTCACTGCTTGCTCAGTGAAGCACACAGATAGCTGCCTGCATATTTTAGTTTACACGGACTTGTGTTGCTGTAAATAAATAACTAAAATGAGTGGTTTTTTTGTCCGAAATTTGCTGCGTCTGTTAAATGCATTGCCTCTTTGGTTGTTTCCATGTGACTGAACTGTGAAATATGTGAATCACACATTTCTGTGCACCGTGTTTCTTTTAATGCACTGCAGCAAACCTGCAGCTTCCTGCAGTGAACCGTCAAACCCAGACTGCTGCACGGAGTCAAATACAGTTTGAAACCAGAACACGCGAGCACTTCAAGAGTGATTCAGGTGTATCATCACACAGCTGATGAGACACTGCTCCCCACAGGAGGGTGTTTTTACACACAGGGTAACCTTAGACAGCAAGAGAGGCTGTGCAACACCCATCATGGACTCCCCCCTGCGTGAGCGTTCCCCCCGCTGACAGCTAACCTCTTATTTTAGCTCGATGCACTCTGCGTGCCCTCTCTTCAAAAACTAATTTTTGTCTGAGAGCAATCAGCAGAGAAGCTCCGTGATAAGATGCATGAAGATGTCACTGCTGATAGTGCGATGCCTCTGAAACAAGCTGTCACACTACAGGGGTGCAGTAAGCCCCCATGTTAGCTCTTCTTGAGCCTCAGAAATTAATGTGCCTCCATGTTGCTGCCATTTAGTTTCACATGGTGGCCAGCTTTTTCTTAGCAGCGGCTAAGATCTGATGGAGAAAAAGAACATGTCTGTATTATAATACATGGTAGATAATAAGGCTAAAGATTATCAGATATATTAAGGCGTAGATGAAATATAATAATGATTTTTTGTGAAAAATAAAAAGCTTCTTTTAGTCTGCTGGTAAGTGTAACCTCCTGAGATGACAAATAAGCCAAAAGCTGCAGTTCCTTTAACAGCCAACTGAGGCTGGCTCCAAAAGTCAGGACATGTAAAATCTCCAACAGCAACATTAAACATGGTTATTAGGGGCTACAAAGAATGGTTTGGGGGGGTCTGTAGTTAATTTCACCTGCATATTAACTTTATGGGAGCTGGGGGTTTAACATTTTCACGTTTTAATTATACTGGCCTAAAGTTCTGAGCGAGTATATACGAGATGAATCCCCACCCTGCATTTTGAAGTTTGGTTTTCCCAGAAGTCACCATATTCTGGAGGTTGAAAGTAGAAGCGGGTGGATAAATCCAAATATCCATAGTATCGATACCAATGCTGGTATCAGTATCAGATGGATACTCGGACAATAGGACCAATACTTATTTCTATCTTTGAGTTCAGTATTTGGCCCACTCAGTTTCTGAACCTTTGTGTGTTTACTGTCACATCTATTTTTTTTAAAGCCTACAGCACATTTAAACAACAGAAATATCTTAAAATCTTTGCTCGTATTAACAGTATCGGAAATACTGGTCCAGAGACCAGCGCTGTTTGTTTGTAGTAGGTTGTAACCACGTGCTGCTGTACAGTCAGACAATTTAACATGGGACTGACTCTAATGAGCTTTTTTGTCATATTTATTGATTATTGATGTATCTACAAAATAATTTATAGGCAAGATTATTCATACATACATACATAAAGACACGAGTGGAGAACGTGAACATGTAATTGAGGTAACATGTTTAGAAAACGCAGCTGTGAATTCTTGGTAATAAAAAATATAGATTATTAAACAATTTAAGTAATAATTTCAGTTTTACTTGAACCTGAATCTTAAAACTGCATTTAACCCCCTGAAAGATTTCCCTAAAAATGAGTAAAAGCCTTTACCTGCTGCTCTAGTCCACGGTTTGCCCTGAGTGCTCGACACTATTATATTAGCATTATCACTAATGCAGAGAATGTTGATAAACATAGCATTTACATGGATGCTTTGTCTTCTGTGTGATTTAAATCCATGAAAGGATAAAAATAAACCTCGAGCAGGTGGTTTGGCAGGTACTCTATGACTCAGTAGATGAGTCATAAAAGGGAATTCCTATAATACTTGGCCGTCGCTGGGAAACACCCCAGCCCTGCTGAAGAGAGGAAAAGGAAAACTTCAAACTTCTCTCTGGAATCACCAAATTAACAGTAATCTGTTATCACTTTAAGTGTTTCTGAACGTGTTTCTTTGGCTCTTCTACATCACATGGTTCAGTTATATTACTGTGGAAATCAGAGAGATAAAGCTGCTTTGCATAGACAGTCGCCCAACAGTTTTGTGTGTGCAGGTCATTTTTGTAGGAAACCTGAACTGTAGCATTGTAGTTCATAGTCAAACCAGGATCCCTCTAGCTATGAGTGTTATCTGACCAATCACAGACATGCAGTATTTGACTAGCAGCGGAGCAGCTGATTTTACAGGAAATGAAGATGAAGCTTTAATGTTGTGAAAATACGAAGAGTTTAAACTCATAATAAAAACGGAAAGCAACAGCTACTGCAGAAACATCAGCAGCGTGAGAGTATTAAAAGTGCTGCATGAATGTGTGTTTGCTTTAAGTGCTTTGGTCAGTGAGACAGTAAAAAAGCTCCAAAGGATAAATTTTAGCCTATTTGAAGCTATTTAAACATAATTAAGTTCAATATTTAAATGTGTGTCAGGCAGTTTTAGTTTTTATTCTTTCAGCTGCAGGCCTGGTGGTGTTAAACAGTGTGAGAGCAAGCACAGACTAACTGTAAAAACAGAATAACTGACTCGTCTTAGGATCATACAGTGAGGTTGATAGAACAAAAACACTGAATCTATGAATACATATTTCTAACTGACCCTCATCAGTGAAAGACTTCAGTGCTCAGAGGTCCGAGGGATCTTACAGAAATGGCGATGCTGTCATTAGGTGCTGATTTCATACCTGCTGTTCTTAGTGATTCATAACCTGCTCTAGAGCAGGTAGGTTACCATGGTGATGTATGCTCAGACAAAGTGAGCCATAAACCTAAATCCTGCTCTGTGGTGCAGGACTCTGCTCAAACAAGCTCAAACCAGCACCATCACCTAAGCTTCTCCATTAGGCCTCTTCTTTTAGCTCAAATGATCAAGTTTCCTTGTTTTTTCCAGGCAAACTTAAACAAAACACAACAAAAGAAACAGACCAGTGACTCTCACACTGCAGCCACCAGGTTTACCTTTACCGGGCACAGCAAAAAACGTAACATCTCAAGCACTCCTGCTCTTTATCAGATGGTAACGCTTATGCGCGCCACCTTAAATCACACACTACTTGTCACATGGTCCAAATATGAAAACATCATATAATTAGCCTGATAATAAACCACGAAAGTCCACACCAAATGTGCCTCTTGCGTGCTTTTAAACCTTAAAACTTCCAACTTTCAAACCTGCCCGTTCAACCGACAGCCGCTGTGAGTTTTGTCCTTGGTTGTGCTGCAGCGCCGGCTTTGCTTTGAGTTGAAGATAACAAAACAAAGAGTGTATCTCGGCTGTTAAAGACACCCTGCTGTGTAATGAGTCTCAGCCCTCATTATTCGCAGCAAAAGGCTCTCCTCTTCCTTTCAGGAGTGACAAATCTCTGGTTCATTGATGCCAGCGTAGCTGCTGGGCTAGTCTGTTTATCATGCGTAGAGGTTTCATGTCACTCCATCCTGCTCTTTGTCAACCCTTTGTAACTGTGACAGCAGCTGTTGAGTTGATTTACTGTCTCTGTGTGTCGTCAGAAGTTGGCTTCAAGGTCTTTCTGTGTACGTAACGGCTTCATCTCTGAAGCATTAAGTCATTACCGATGCAGGACGACCCTGAGGCTGGTGCTGGTCATGAGTGAGCGGGATGCTGGTGTGTTTAGTCTCACTGAAGGTAACAGAGCGTTGGAAATAGTGTTAATCACAAGTTTGCTCACTTTCTGTTTCACCTTGTTCTAGCCTGCGTAAAGCGTCCCTGTGCGGGTTCGAGGCAGCTTCTTTGTCACATTCAACAAAACTCTGACCCACTTTGATGAGCGGCTAAGTGGGTTTCTCTGTTTTTGGTTTCCAGCTTTTCACACATGTACTCAGCCTTCGCGGCTCTTCAAACGGCCATTCACTCGGACAGATCCCTGAAGAACTCCAGATTAAGTACTTTAAAGTGCACCAACAGAGGTGGGAAGCACTTTTTAGGGGGGAAATGCTTATGCCATTACTGCGTGACTGATGTAGATCACATCCTGTATTCACCTGAAAAAACTTGGCAAATTACAAAAAGTGATCAGCAAATATTAAAAATAATCTATAAGAACGTCTCACGGGCGTCACCCCATGATTTAGCAGCTTGCAGAACCACCTCTAGCAGCATTAAAGTAATGTCTTTCTGTTTTACTTTATCGGACTCTCGCATTGTTGTGCAGCAATTGTTTCATAACTCTTTTGAATTATGTTGCTTCATTTCATTAAAGTTTGCAGGCGTTTGTTTACATACTGCTCTCTGGAGTTGTGGACTCATTGCTGCACTATGAGTCGCTTCTTTTTCAGTCATGGCTGCTGTGCTTGGGATCATTGTCCTGTCATAGGATCCAGTTTATGGAAAGCTTTATCTATCGGACAGATGGCCTGACTTTTGACTTGTACTTTGGTGTAGAGGAGGAGGAGTTCATGGTCAACTCAGTGACTGTAAAGTGCCCAGATCATCACCCCTGTGCTGACAGTTAGTGCGAGGTGTTCATGCTGATATCCTGTGTTTGATTGTCTTTTTAAGAGATTTTCTCCCAGCAACTCTTTTTCCACTGTAGTGTGATGAACTTTAACCTTTAACATTCTAACTTAGGCTTTGACAGCGTGGTCTGACCTCTGGGTGAATTTGCTGAGAAGATTGTGACATTGTGTTAACACACACCTGAATGCTCCAGACCAGCACACTGGTAAAATCCTGCTTTTATAGAGCTGCTCACACTTGCTTATGTGCAATTAATATTCATTAGATCCACGAACCTCTGGTCTTCCTCTTTTCCGCCTGCCTGACAGCTCCATCTTCCTTTGTCCAGGGAGTCCACTGTCCCTCCTCTCCGATGTCCAAATCATCTCAACCTTGCCTCTCCAACTTTGTCTCTCTGATGTCCTCATTTCTAATCGTCTCTACTCTCAATGAAAACCTCAGCTTCCTGTCGTTCACTTGTCACAGCCACCGTCTCCAAACCGTACATCATCGCAGGTCTCACAGTCATCTCGTAAACCTTCCCTTTCACTTTCTGCCACAAATCCCCTGAGACTCGTCTCCACCCGTCTCCACCCGTCTCTCTTGCGCGCTGTATGTTGCTTTGGATCGGTTGGTACTTTACTGTAATGTAACCTCTGAAATATCCGTGCAAACATCGCCAGTTACACATGATCTTGAGTATCATCGTCATTTGTTATTTCACTTTCACTGAACACCATGATTGTTGTTTTCATAGATACATTATTAAACTGCCTTCACCTAAATTCATATAATGTCCATTTACCTCCTAATATCTTACATGTAGCATTTATTTATGCACGTAATCAGACCTGAAAGGATTCCTGGACTGTGTCTTTAAGTCTCTGGGTGGATCTCTGCAGACGGTCTGAGACTATCTCAGTGTCCGTGCCGCCTGGAGGTAAATGATGCAGGTGATGACTCACCCGGCCAGGCTTCCCCGCTCCCTCTCCCCCCCCCCCCCCCCCCCCCCCCCCCCCCTCCTCTTTCCCGTTACATCTCGCCTCAGTTTAACATCTCAGGATGGATTTCTGCAGCGTGTTTCGAGCTGCATCGTCCCACGCAGCTGGCTCAAGCAGTGGCGTACACACATAATGGAAAATGTCATTTATGTAACACAGTAAATAGCAATTAGTTCCATCGCTCCGGAGAACAAAGGTTCCTGCACATTCGCCGCAGGTTTCTCTCCTGCATCAAAGCTAAAATTAGAGTTCACGTTGGAGCACATCACTTACACACACGGCTGGTATTTACAGTATGCAGGTAAATGACAGTATCTGGAAATATTATTGCCATGCCTTCCTGTTTGCATCGAAGTTACATACATGAGCTGAATGCTGGGATTTGGTGGAGGCTTGCTCTCAGATACTGGCATGGTTCAGTTTTTAAAAATGATTTAAATGACATCCATTCTGCGAGGTGGCCAGTGACAGAGGAGAACATTTGGAAAGTGTAAATTGATTATCTGGCAGATAAGAGGAGCACTTCCCTTTTATCTGCCTCCTCATAATCATCAGGAATTCCTTTGATTAAAAGGACAGAAAAGGCTTCGGCTTGTGTGTGTTTTTGTTGTCGCACGCTTACGTGCGCATCTAGGCTTTTAAAACAATGTGAGATTTCTTGCAGAAGAAATTGAGTTATTATTCGAAGCGCCGCATGTCCGTGTTAGATGATCAATTATTTGCCTCATTTAGCTTTTTCCTGTTTTCAAAAAGAGAAACTTGCTTGCATTTTAAGTTTGCAAGGGACAAGTTTGTGTTGTCTGACACGCCTTCTTTAGCTTCACCTATGTCTTGTTTCATGCGTATCTGACCCTTACTCACCTGTGTCCATTCAGTCAGTCACCTACCTCAACAGAGGCAAGATGTCCAGTGATTTTCATGTTTTTCCAGTATTGTCTTCTTGTGCATGACCTTTTAATGACCTAACTTCTTGCTGATTGTTTGCCCACTGCTTATTTCTGATTAAAGAATTGCATTTTGGAGTTTTATGTAGTGTCCGAGTGTCCTGCACTTGCATCCTCTCCTCCGTGTTACTTTTAAAACTCAGAGAAATCCACCCGTGCGATAACTGCAGAGGTCACTGTGATCATAATATATGTATAGTTAAACATTACCCACCATATTTTGCCAGAAACACAGGCCTTGTGATAATGGCATCCTGGTGATTTCAGCTTTTTTACTGGAAATCATAAAAGAAGGTTTGACTAACATTTAGGAGGGCATGAATTTATATTGAGGAAGAATAAAGTGAAATTTATCAGCACAGTGAAATCTCAAAGGATGCTGAGATGAGATGGATGACATGCATGGCAGCATTTGGTAAGCAGCATGCTGCCGTCTCCACAGTTTTTATGTTGCAGCCTCTTAATAATAAGATCTGATTTGTAACTGCTGACTGCAGAAGTCAGTAAAACACAGACTTCACTGATGCAGTGTGAATGCTCTGCATGAAACATGAATGTTATGGGGACATTTTCAAATAACACGAGGTCTCCTTGTAAAACTGATCCTGTGCAAAAAGGGCTTCAGTGTGGGCTAACGGCTGAGCTAAACCAGCTCGCCTTTCTGTTCATATTTCACACTAAAACATCAATGATGCCATATGCTGTAATCTCTACAGATGCAGCATCTGTAGGCAGGTATCAAAAGCTTTCAGCTTTCAGTTCACAGAAATCTGAGGAGTATTGACTAATCGTGTTTGAGCAGGCTCTGGTTGCCACCAGGTAAACAGTGTGTATGTATAGCAAAAGGAAATGCACTCTGGCTGAAATGCACCCTGTGATGGTGGCAGGGTGACCTGTTCGGAGTTACTCCGCCTTTCACCCTGTTTCAGGTGGGGAAGTGGTGTCTAAAAAAAGAAAGAAAGGATGAGGTAAACAGTGATTGGAACAGAGGAATGACCAGAATAGGAAGTGTGAACCATATGTTTTTGCCAAATATTGGCTGCTGCCCTTGATGCTAAACCATGAGATGAGCTGATGGGTTCCCAGCTTAGGATAATGTTTGGTGCAGACATTCATTTTCTCCTCGGGATGATACTTAGGAACTTCACTGGTCCTCTTCCCTTTTGTCCCGGTTCTCCCTGTGCCTGCTTGGGTTCTCTGTGGGTTCTGTGGTTTCCCACAGTCCAGGCACATGCATGTTAGGTTAATTGGTGATTCTAAGTTGTCCGCATACTCAACACTGTGCCTAAGTTTGTTACTTTTGATGTTTTAACAGCTTTTTGCCTTCATTAGTCGGTGTAGACAGAGAGGAAACCTAAAATGTTGTGATCCCAGTATGTGATTTAAGCCTTTGCACTTAGGCCAAACCTATTTTCCTTTGATTTTATGTATGTAAATGTATATTAGAGCTGTAGAAATGTCTCCTAAACAAATTGTGGGATATTCTTTGCATCTAAGGACCTTACTTTAAGGCAATCAAACATAACTTCAGCAGAAAGCGTTGTACTAGTGGTTCTTTATAGAATCTTGTCTAGTATCATGACTCTGAGCTCTGATGTAAAGGATTTCCCAGCACTCTTTGCTGTTCTGCAGCAGCGACACACTTGCAGGCTTGTTTGTTAGGTCCTTATCAGTTGATCAGATATTAAGTGTTGCCTCGCTTCAGTCAGTGAAAAGCGTCTCATGGTTATTTCTCTGCACTGCCATTTGATGAGAAGAGGAAGCAGGAAAACAGGGCAAGTTTAAGGTGATGTGAGACCTACAAACAGGATTCTTTAAAGCTGCTTTTTATTTTAGCTCCAATTCTTTTGTGAATCAAACAGTCCTCAAATTTATAAATCTGCTCAGCATTTCAAAAACAGGCAGATGGTTTGGTTGTGCATACCTTAAATGTCTGTATTCACGCAGCACTTTCGAACACACAACTTTCTTTTTTATAGTGACTGATGGCTTCCTCTGGCTTGAAACACTTGTTCTCAAATCATCCTGCAGCGACGCTCCCTGACTGACTTGTAGCTGAGAACGGCAGCATATGTTCCCGAATGACACAGCAGGTGATCTTCCCTGTTCATGCAGTGAAGCAGGCTTTCTGTGGTGTGTTACTCTTCAAAGTCTTCCTCCCAAGACTGTAATGCAGTCTGTCTTTTTTTCTTTTTCATGCCTCCACCCATAATAAGCTCTGCATTGGTACTGGGTTGCAGAACAGCAGCCTCACCTTTTTGCCTCATGTTGTTGCAGTGTTGAATGAAGATGGAGTCTGTGTGTGCGGCCTGAGGGCCTCTCCTCAGAAGGCATCTGCTGCCTCACGGCGCCTGATCTAATCACAGCTCACATATAGAAAAAAAGCCCCACACCCTGCAGAAGAAGCATAAAGTAAACTGAAGGATTATGTTTGCCCTGAATTTTCTCACCCTTTCCTTCCATCATTGCCTCTTTCTTTCCTCCACGCTGTTGTTTCCCCTTCTTTCCTCCAGTGACCTTTTCTGGCTCGTAAATGGATTTCTAACAACGTTCACGTCTCTCGCAGATCATGCTGAAAATTTATCACGTTGACGTGAGAGCATAATCCAGAGGAACAAACACATTGGTCGCTATCTGTTAAAATATTCAGTGTTGCCTGATGCGGCGTCGCCAAACACAACATACGCTGCTGTTCGAGGCTTCCATCCTGATCGGCAGCGATAACGCCGATGAATATTTCACCGTTACAGAATGTGGGTCGCAGCGAGGAAGCGAGGCCTTGCGGGGAGCGCCATAAATATCTCCCTCTCTCTGGTTTTTAATGGTTGTGCTTTATTAGGGCTGTGCAGCTCACAAGTAAAAAGGTCCAAGGAAACCCAGAGGAGCTCGGAGGAGCCTGAGGCGAGGAGTTACTTCATCTGCAGAGAATCTCTTGTTTTTGTTTCACCAGGCATTGTGGAGTTGCTTAAAATGAGAAAGAAGCAAAAAAAAAACCTTTGTGTCAAAAAAATGCAAAGAGAGAGAGAAAAGGAGGAAAATATAAAGGGGGAAGACTCGTGCTGTGCTGTTCTTGTGTAAAAGGCACACATGACTCCTTTGATAGTGCTGCCTGCGGAGAGCTGAAAGTGGTTTAGTCATGCCTCTTTCTTTTATAAAGGTGAGTCCAGGTGAAACAATAGCCTGCATAGAAAAGATGGGTGTCGCTCATTTATTAGTGAAGTTGTTTGTTGAAGTGAGGGGAGGATATGACAGAGAAACAGAGGGGCTTTGCAACCCCATGCCTCAAAGCAAGCCCTGCTTTTTTGTTTGTTTCTGTCTAAATGTAACAATATTTCACAAAAATAAATCTACGCTTCATTCAATAAAACATGAAACTAGTAACTGAGACCAAAAACCCATCAGGAAAGTGTTTACTGAGGTCGTAGGTCAAACCGGCAGGAGACTTCAGTACAATTTCTATTTGCAACTAACGGAGTCGCCCTCTGCTAGTCATCATGAACATTTTCATTTTCAGCTTAATTTCTCAGACCTGAAAGCTGCGTCCATTTTTTATATGTATTTATTTTATGTTTATATATATGTTTACATATATGTATTTATAAATCGTAATATGAATAGATGAACATGAACAGACACAATGACCTCTGGTGGTCACTCATTATTGGTAGTTTAATGAACCCATGTTAACTAGTTTTAACTCGGTTACAGTAAGAATTTGGGCTATGAAAGGTTATTTACAAAAAATTTATTAAAAATGATTCTTAATTTCACTTAGAAATATATCATCTTTTAAAGTTTTATATGACTTAATCTTTAGGCTAAACATACCAGATAAGATGTACTTATAATCCTAATCTGTCTGGTTTTAATCTAGTGCTGTGAGATACTGCAAATTTTAATACAGGGCCGATAGTGCTGATAACAACACTGATATTTTTCAGCTACAAAGGCAGCTTATGTCGAGAGCAGTCTGTCATGATTCTTGGGATGAATAATCATTAATTATCAAATTCTGAACACATGTTAATGACCACTAACACCTTTCAGCTTTTCGTGTATTTTTAAGCTGTTTTGTTTTTTGGATACCTGGAATGTAAATGTTTCTGTCTCTAAAGCACTTTGGATCAATTTCTGATGTTTAAGTGTGATTTATAAATAAAATAGATGTGCCATTTTAACACAAAAAGGTTCAGACATTTAAAAAAACACAGTTCAGCTAAGCTACATACTGAACTTTGAAGATAGAAATAAAGTATCAATCCTATTGCGCTAGTAACAATACCAGCTTTGGTTTCGATATCATTGATGACCTCCAGTTTAATCGGCGTCAGTGTTATTGGCGTGCCCCGGGGATGCAGGCCAATCCAAAAAGGTTTGGCCTCAGCTGAGTTTGACATACTTTGACATACAACTATAAGTAAATACAGTAATGACAAAGCTGAACACCCACATTGCTGATAAGTAACTGCAGTAACAACCAAGCTTGCGTTACTTATTCAGGTAACAACAGGTTAGTGCACTCAGGGCAACGCTGATTTGGGAGCGTGTAATGTTATGAAAGCCAGACTTTGGGAAGTTCCCCACGTGTCTCCATGGACGTAAAAAGAGGTCATTCATCAGGTTTGAGGCCAACTTTAAAGCACGAACAAAACAAATGTGTCGAATTTATTCTGCACCCGCAGTCGGAGACCCCAGCTGTGCCAGTGTGTGGTGAGCTCATTAATCCACTTCTGCACCTCGAGAAAATGCCTCTGGTGCTTTGTGCACTACGACACATACGATGGTATGTGTTGCTTATAATTATAAAGAATTGCATCTTCTTAAATGTACATTTAACAGGCCTATTTTTTAACTCTAAATCTTAATTCATGTCCTTTTGTGTGTGTGTTTGTGTGTGTGGGGAGTGGGAGGCTCTTTTTTTAGACACATCTTTCTTCAGATTTTATTGGAGAAAATCCTTTTGGATTAAAGTTTTGTTGTTTAGTTACAACTATTCACCTTTAAAAAACGGAACTAATGAAACAAATCCGTGTTGTTTTAGAAATTATTTTCTTTTTATTGTTCTTCCTTTTCGGAGCTATTTTTGATCCTGAACTTATATCTCATGATTAGTTGGAAAGAACTTGATTTTAGAAAGCAAAGCTGTTGATGGGGAACCACATTGAACGAGTGAATCATCAGAAGATGGAAAGAAATTTAAAAAAATAAAAGCTTCATTTTCTTCTTTTGTGTCTGTCAGAGTGAGTAAAGTGGGACTTATGGTCCAGCGGAGATAGTACGTTTGCTGTCCGCTCTGCTCCGGGGATGAAGTGAGCGCTGTTGTCAGATGGAGGCAGTGTACAAATGATGTGGTGAAGGCGGTCTGGGTTACAAACTGAGTGTGAAAGCCAATGAAAAGTGTCCACTGCAGTCACTGTCTCTGTTTTCATTCTATATTTTTTGATCTTTGAAGTTTTTTTCACAGTTTGTTCGTTCCCAGTGAACTCCGTTGTTGCTCACTGCTCTATTCTGGCACACTAGTCAACCAATCAGCATTTGGAAGATGCTTACATCATCTGCTGACAGCAATGCGCGGTCAGGATTTCGAAGGACTGCAAAGGAGTGCGTCTGGAAATGCCTCTACACACAATTGTGCAACTTTAAATCCCGCTTAAAGGTTTGGGATCAGTTTTTCAACTAGACTAGAGTAATTGGCTCTGTAGTCTAGTGGTTTACATGTAAGCTCAAAGAGGAAAAAAATCTCTGGTAACAGTTAGATTTCTGAAGTCGTAGACACATGTAATTATTATTTATAACAGTCAAAATGATATTATAGCCACGTTGGTTTGTACTTCTGACTAATCAAAAAGCCCATTTTCCACATTTTTAAAGGACTACAGTCACAGATGAAACGATTATTAAAGAGCTTGCTGTTAAGCTCCACCCACTGTTGTTGTGAAGGCTGATTTAAATCTTTGGATGGACGGGCGACACCCGCACGCACACATCTCTGGCTCCATCAGCGGGATGTATAACCGCATTCCTCCTATTACCTGCGTGGTTGCCATATCTCACACAGTGTGTCGCGCTCACCTGCTGGCACATTTCTGATTTGCACATAGTAAATCGAGGCCTTGGCAAAGCCTCCCCCTTATCTTCATAACACAAACAAACAAAACACACCGCCATTATAAGTCTCCCGTTTCTCAGGACAAACCAATTCAGTTTGGTTATGCTGTGAGATCGTGTCTCCATTGGTCAGGGTGGCAGTAATGGAAAGAGATTAACCTCTCTCTACAGTAATTACTGTGGCAGAGCATATTTGAGAGGACTAATGGCTGTTTTCAAGAAGCCTGTGGACTCAATATTTCAATTAGTCGGATGTTTACTTGTGTTATTTGAAATATGAAGATGAGGGGAGGGTATAATGACACCTGGCAAAATTCAAACAGAAACATTTTAATACTTAATAACATAATTTAGACAGAGCAGTAAGAGAGGAATGAATAGCATGAGATTAAAAAAAACATGTTCAAAGACCCTGGTTGAAGTACTGCTTATTGTAATACTTCCTATTACTTTCTCTTGTGATTGAGCAATCGTCGATACACTGCAGTTGGATATCAGTGTTTTTAATTACACACGCAGGTGTTTAACACTTCAAAAAGTCAAAATTAGCAGCTTCATGATTCACCGTGGTGGAATTTATTGCACTGAGGAAGAAGACAGTTTAAGGAGGGATGTGGCACCAAAGCAGCAAATACACGGGCATTTCTTCTTCTTCATGTATCATTACGTGCGCACTGAGTGTCATTTTTTTTCATGTGCAATGATAGTGGGGTGGGTTAATTCTTCTTATAGTTACAAGTCTCTCCCCTCCAAATGACATTATTTACCAATTAATTTGTGAGGAATAACTGAGCAGTGAGTCTCTCAGCCCGAGGATGCTCTACAGCTCCATATGTTTGACTACAGCTGGTGACAGGAGGAGGACTACAGCCGGTACTCCGCTTAAAGATGGTGGAGAATGTCTGACATCCAATAAAATCAAAGTTTTTGTCTTTATAAAGTGAAAACAGTTTACCCAGTTAAATCTGAATTGAATACTGCTTTTAGATATTTAGATAAATAAAATTAAATACAAAATTAATAAATACAATAATAATAAATTTAAAAACACAGAATATTTGTGCACATCAATAATAATGGACAATAGTCATATCCAGATGAGCAGAGAGAACTCAGCAGAACAGAAAAGCCAAATTCAAATCAAATTGTCCTCATATTCATAGATTTGTGTTGTCATAAATGTTATATATGTTGTGTGAACTTATGCAGTGACAAACAGGCTTTCTTTTCCTCTGTGCAGTTGTTCCACAGTGCTGCTCTATTCAGCGTGATGCTGTCATTTTGGTATTAAACACATCGTTTTCTCTCGGTGGACGCTTGAAACAAATTCAAAGACTCTGTGGGCTTTAAATGTAAGTGTTTTTAATTTGATGAAGAGCGGATTACACCGCTGATTGAAACCAGTGTTATTGATGATTGTTTACAGTGGCTTGCAAAAGTATTCGGCCCCCTTGAACTTTTCCACATTTTGTCACATTACAGCCACAAACATGAATCAATTTTATTGGAATTCCACGTGAAAGACCAATACAAAGTGGTGTACACGTGAGAAGTGGAATGAAAATCATACATGATTCCAAACATTTTTTACAAATACATAACTGCAAAGTGGGGTGTGCGTAATTATTCAGCCCCCTGAGTCAATACTTTGTAGAACCACCTTTTGCTGCAGTTACAGCTGCCAGTCTTTTAGGGTATGTCTCTACCAGCTTTGCACATCTAGAGACTGAAATTCTTGCCCATTCTTCTTTGCAAAACAGCTCCAGCTCAGTCAGATTAGATGGACAGCGTTTGTGAACAGCAGTTTTCAGATCTTGCCACAGATTCTGGATTGGATGTAGATCTGGACTTTGACTGGGCCATTCTAACACATGGATATGTTTTGTTTTAAACCATTCCATTGTTGCCCTGGCTTTATGTTTAGGGTCGTTGTCCTGCTGGAAGGTGAACCTCCGCCCCAGTCTCAAGTCTTTTGCAGACTCCAAGAGGTTTTCTTCCAAGATTGCCCTGTATTTGGCTCCATCCATCTTCCCATCAACTCTGACCAGCTTCCCTGTCCCTGCTGAAGAGAAGCACCCCCAGAGCATGATGCTGCCACCACCATATTTGACAGCGGGGATGGTGTGTTCAGAGTGATGTGCAGTGTTAGTTTTCCGCCACACATAGCGTTTTGCATTTTGGCCAAAAAGTTCCATTTTGGTCTCATCTGACCAGAGCACCTTCTTCCACATGTTTGCTGTGTCCCCCACATGGCTTGTGGCAAACTGCAAACGGGACTTCTTATGGTTTTCTGTTAACAATGGCTTTCTTCTTGCCACTCTTCCATAAAGGCCAACTTTGTGCAGTGCACGACTAATAGTTGTCCTATGGACAGATTCCCCCACCTGAGCTGTAGATCTCTGCAGCTCGTCCAGAGTCACCATGGGCCTCTTGGCTGCATTTCTGATCAGCGCTCTCCTTGTTCGGCCTGTGAGTTTAGGTGGACGGCCTTGTCTTGGTAGGTTTACAGTTGTGCCATACTCCTTCCATTTCTGAATGATCGCTTGAACAGTGCTCCGTGGGATGTTCAAGGCTTGGGAAATCTTTTTGTAGCCTAAGCCTGCTTTAAATTTCTCAATAACTTTATCCCTGACCTGTCTGGTGTGTTCTTTGGACTTCATGGTGTTGTTGCTCCCAGTATTCTCTTAGACAACCTCTGAGGCCGTCACAGAGCAGCTGTATTTGTACTGACATTAGATTACACACAGGTGCACTCTATTTAGTCATTAGCACTCATCAGGCAACGTCTATGGGCAACTGACTGCACTCAGACCAAAGGGGGCTGAATAATTACGCACACCCCACTTTTCAGTTATTTATTTGTAAAAAATGTTTGGAATCATGTCTGATTTTCGTTCCACTTCTCACGTGTACACCACTTTGTATTGGTCTTTCACGTGGAATTCCAATAAAATTGATTCATGTTTGTGGCTGTAATGTGACAAAATGTGGAAAAGTTCAAGGGGGCCGAATACTTTTGCAAGCCACTGTATATGTATGTTGGTGGACAGTGGACAGTGCAGATCCATAACAACTGAAGCTAAACTAAGAGACATCCCGTCATCAAACCTGTAAATCACATGCTGTCCTTTATACAGATTCTGCCTTTGGGACTTTTGACTTTTTCTCTTCGTTTGGCGTTTGGCTGGCCTCCAGGTGTGGGTGGGTCCTATTAGAAACAGTCAAGCTTGCAGTCTCAGGTGTTCAGAAGCTGCCAAAACAGCTGGAAAAAGCTGAGAGAGCAGACTTGTTTTGTGCTCTACAAATATTATTTTGTTGCTAACATACGTTGATCTGTATTTATACAAACTGGCCAAACTGCTCATTCCTGTGAAGAGCCTTGTAAATCCATTAAGTTTCATCCCCAGCAGCTTTCTGCTGCTTGAGTGTGCATGAGTGTGACGTGTGTGTGACTCTGAGCCTGTGTGTATACATGCATATGTATAGATTTCTGCATAGCTGTTACTGAGGGGCTGGTTAAGTGCTAACAAAGCTGCTGGCACAGATTCATGTTGTGTAAGAGTGGAGGATTTCCCAAGGCGGCTATTAGTCCGATGCACACAAGGACGTTTCAGAGACTGCATACTAAACATATTTTATATATGTGTGTGTGTGTGTGTGTGTGTGTGTGTGTGTGTGTGTGTGTGTGTGTGTGTGTGTGTGTGTGTGTGTGTGTGTGTGTGTGTGTTTGTGTGTGTGTGTGTGTGTGTGTGTGTGTGTGTTAGTTTTTGTAATTGTGCATCTGTGTCTCCTGATCCCTGCCTTCAGATCTATTTCTGCTCAGTAACAGGCTTGACATCATATATGGAGGAAAAATGAGAAGATAGCAGTTACATTTCTCACTTAATACTGACTTGAATTACATTTTATTTCTATATGTTTTATATTGTGTCCTCAAAATAGGCCAGAGAAAAATATGCCAGAGCTGATTTCCTACTACAGTTGTATTGTACAAAAAGCTTTTGTTAGTCTGAGGCTGTCTGAGGCTAAATTGAATTTAAGGAAAATCTACATGCTGCAGCACAAAGTTAGGGTCACAGCCAGGAGCTGCTTTCACTGTAAGCTATGCATGTAAGCTATTTTCTCAGTGGTAAATGTCCAAACTGACATCTCTAAGTCATTTGTTTCCCCCAAATCCCAAAGATATTCAGCTTCTTCCCACATATATGTATTATGACATATACATCCTACATAAATATTAAAGAAAACAGAAAATTATGGTGTGCAATAAGCTGAAATCTGCAAGAGTTTGACATATTTCAACATTAATTAAAATGGTTGCAGATTGATTTTATCTCTGATGATTAATCAGTTCATTGAGCTTTTGGCTCAAGTGCTCATGATGCTGTTTTGTGTAGTAGTTTCCTGTTTCAGTTTGATAATATTGGAGTGCTGATGAACTTGAGCCCTGACCTGAACTCTGTCCAACAGCTCTGGGATGAAGTGGAACGCCAACTGTGAGCCAGTCGGTGCTTATCACCCAGCACCAGTGTTGGACCTCACTAAAGCTCCTGTGGATGAAATCCCTGCAGCAGGTTCAACATCTGCTTGAACATCTGGCTATTAGAGCAGCAGAGTTTTTAACTGTGATGTTCAAGTGTCCACATACATGTGACCACAAAACACATCGTTTGTACTCCTTTGTTTGGATGTTTTTTTCTGCTCTTGGCTCTTTGTGATGTCAGATAGTGAATATTCGCTAATGTGGCATCTCAGGCACAGAGGTCTGGCTGTGAAGCTCCACCCACCTGCTTCCACCCCTTCTGTTTGAGAGGAAGGAGTTTAAATATCATCTTTCTCGTGGCAAATATCTTCTTCATTCTTCTTCTTCCTTCTTTGTCACTGTTCTTCTTCATCCTTCTTCTTCTTCATCTTTCACCTCCGTCTCTTCCAGCTGTTCCCTTTAGGGGTTACCAAAGCCTCCATCTCACCCTTGTATCCTGCTTCTGTTCCGCATCTCTTCCTCATCCATGAACCTTTGCTGTGGTCTTCCTCTTTTCTTCCTGCCTGGCTGCTTCATAGTTTAGACACGATCTCTGGTCTGTTGATCCATGATTGTGGACTCAAGTTACACCTTTCTTGTGTGTCCCTATATTTTCCACGTCTTCAAGGTGCAAAGGTGTTCAGTTGGAGGCTGGAGGGGATGGTGTCAGGCCAAATCATTTAAAAGCTCACACCAGAGACCCACATTTCATGTATACACGTCAAAGATTTTAACACTTCATTTGTATAATATCTTTTAAAATACATTATTTTATTTAAAAAACTGTTGCTCGGTTAAGTTTAAGCATTAAAATCACTGGATAAGGTTAGAAAAATCTCATGTTTTTTGTTATAATACAATTGTAGCCACTTCTTTGGTTTATTGTATGGGTTTATTGGTTGCTGTGGTAACACGTCCCCACTTTGTCTGGACAAAATAATAAAAAATGCCTCATTTCTAAATACGTTACTTACAAAGTCATGATGACTGTCGTGCACACTGCAGAGATTTGTGTTCATGAACAGTGTTTTGTTGTTCATCCACATGAGATCGGGCTGATGTTTCAGAAAAAGCATGAACTCAGGGCTGCACCAAGGTCGAAGAAAAACAAAACAAAAATACATATTTTAAGCTATAAATCATGAAAATCTGCTCTACTTAAGTCCAAGGACAAAAAATATTGAACTGGAATTGAGCAATGATGGGACCTGAGCAAGGAATGGTTTAGTAAGTGAATTTTCCATTGATAAACATGCAAACCTCACACAGGTGAACCTGCTTGGGTTTGAACCCAGAGCCTCGTTGATGTGAGCCACAGTCCCCCATTTTCCACATGTCAGAGCTTATGTTTCTTAATTCTCACAAGTTTCAGATAATTTCTAAATTTAGATGAAAATATTTCATATTTTTGATGTGCTCTCACACTTTTATACCCCACAGCGTTGCCACTCCTTGAGTTAGTAAGGATGCTTAACCATTGCCAGCAATTATTGTTTTACTATGAAAACATGAAATGACACAAATAGATTGAGAGATTTATTTTAATATGTTACAAATAACATGGTACAGATTTTTTATTGCACTGCTCGAGTTTGATAACATTAAAAACTAAAATGTGTCTGAGTGATGATAAAGACCCAGAAGCTGACCGTGAAAATAGAAAAAGCTGTTACTCAGAGGGTATCTGGCTGCAGTGAGTGCGATTTATCCTCTGTGGTGATTTTAATGTGTTTAAAAATCACAGAGAGCCGCTGGGGGATCCTATCACAGCACAGGTTTATAGATTTCCACCAGTCTCTTTCTTATTTTTCTGAACTCATGAGTCTGGATGCTGTGAGATGCCAATTTGCCAAAAGCCTTTTGTGAGCTCACGCTTAGATTACAAGTGCTGGCAACATTTCAGATGCAACATTTCAGATACATTTGCCAGCCATGCAACACCCTTGTATGCTCATGCTTGGCTCACAAGTATCAGAGCTGTCAGTGACAGGAAGTGATCTCACAGCTTGGATGCAGAAAACTAGGACTGTGGTCCTGCACGAGAGCTTGCTGTCCTCAGAAGTGATTTTCATCATAAAATGTCACTGCGAGAAATGTGAAATTGCAAAAGGCTGAGCCTGACCGAGGATGAGCGAGGTCAATGGTATCCACAGCGACGGCCTAACCTCACAGAGACAGTCTGAAGATATGAGAGGGGAGGGAGGGAAGCTCAGGGAGCGTCCGACTCCTTTCATCCCTGCTCTCTCGCAGATCATCGTTATTGTTAGCCGTCAGTGGGATGAACAACAAAACACTCCATTTAAAACTGTAAACCTCGCGTCAGCTTGACAATGCGGCTCCTGCTCCAGGTCCCTGCAGCATATTGTCTCGTCCCGCCTGTCACCTGCTTGAGTTATTTCACAGCTTTGGCAATGGCAGCATTAATACAAAGGCGTGTTTGCAAGCAAGGAATTTCTCACCCTTAGTGCATTTTCTAACTTTTTGGGTGCTTGTCTTGTCTTTCTCCTCCCTCTTCAGTCCTCTTCTCACAGCTATTAGTCATTCCCTGTAAGTGCTGAGTATGATGAGAACTTGGCAGGAGAGAAGCCTCCCCTGCTCAATCAGCGCTCCTGCAGAGACCAGTCCAATGGGCTGTCCTCAGCCCGGCTGCCAGACCCGGCTGTGTGTTTCCTGAGCTACAACGAGGGACGAGAGGCTCAGAGAGAAATGGCTTGATTTTATGGAGGGAGGGACTGAGCTGACAAAAAACTAAACAAACAAAATAAAAAAAATGAGAGCGAAAGAGGACAAGTGAACAGAGCAGAGCGTCGACCTGCTTGCCAAAATATGCAAGGCTCTTGTGGAACCCATCGCTGGCTGTGACCCAACTCCTTTTGGACTTGGTGGCTGGAGGGGGGCAGGATAAACAAAACATGTCTGTAGCTCTCTGAAGAACAGCCACTTCGCCAGATGTTCAGATTTATCCAGGAAAGGCCCTGCAGGATCTGTTAACATCAAATTAAGCTGCAGACTAATAGCTCAGTGGGGTTTCACCTGATCAGATACAAAGTGTTTTAGTCTTACATTTTAAAGGTTTGCTTTTGCTTCTCTGAAGCAGCACCTCTCAGCAAGGGGCCAACAAATCGAAGGGCCTCAAATGAAACTAACTTTTTGCACCTGAATTACAGAAAAAAATAGAACATGTTCTCACTTCGGGCTGTCAAATAATCAGTTTGTCTTTTGGCATTAGCAATCAGTTCAGATCATCAGTTGTTTAATTGATTTCATATTTACTTGGCAGGTCTTAGACAGTAGAGTGTTAAGAGTTCAGGTAAAGTCTCCATTAGTTCAGGTGTTCCACAGGGATCCATACTTGAACCTCTTTTATTCACCCTGAACACAAACAATATTATCTCTGTTATAATATATCTGCTTCCCTTAATCTAGCTGTGGCAAATATGCAGTCAGCTTTTATTAGATTTCAGAAATCTCTCACAAGGTCACCTAAAAGTATCCAACTCATGGTCCATATTCAAACCCTACATGGTTATAAAGCTGAAGATACTTAAGACTTTGGTTGGATCTCCCGATTTTCTTGAACTGAACTGATCATAAGCCTGTTACATAGTTGACCTCAATGGTTCTACCTGTTTTAAAAACAGGTTTAATAGTATTAATAATAATAACAGTAAGCATAATTAGCTGCATTGGCAGAAGCAATACTGGCCTCTGAAATAAAAGTCTACGTTTGGTTGGAGCGGTCACATTGTAGTAGGTTTATATGCTAAGAGCCAGTGGTTCACATCCCATTTGGTTTTATTTGGTTGAATCATTAAAAATCTCTTGATTGAGGTTTATGAAAAGATTGTGGGTTTGAGTTCAAATCCAGCTCTTATAGTAATCGTTCATCATGAAACCTTGACCTGGTAGATTTGATAAACCAGTATTATTATACACTCGGTGACTAGATAAGTCCTGGGCTGTATTGCATGTATGATATTGGCTTAAACCTCGCACACGTGTGTCTAAACACCCCAACATTGCATGCCACCAAACACTCTTGTTAGTCTGCAACACTGTCAGTAGATACATAATAAAAACTTCTTGTAAGTTACTAGCAAAGAAAGGTGATAGAGAAATAAAACAGTGCTACACATTCAGCCAAAATAAAAAAAAACATCCTGAAATCTACACATTTGGGAACTCTTAGGAATAAACAGGATTTCTGTGTTTTAGAAAAAGCTTTGAGAACGTCACTACACAGATGTCCAGTCAGTCAGTCTGTAGTCAGTGTCCTCAGCCTGTTCGTTTCAACATATTTCAGGGTCTCTGGTGACAGGAAGAACCACCGGTCTTGTTCAGACCAGCTGTGTAAAGACATGAAAATAAAGCCATGGGGTCGGAGGGCTCGCAGTCTCTGTGTGTGCATCAGCTCCTCACAGCTCAGGAGATGCAGAGTGTGGGAGAGTTCAGGCAGGGTGGCCGCAGTGACAGCAAGGTTCGCACATCACATTCATGCGTGTGTGAGGAGATGGTGTGTCAACTGCAGTCAAGGCTGTAGGCTGATTTGTTGTATCAGGAATTGCTGAAATCTTACTGAGAACAGCTGGAAATGTGAAAAAGAAGCTTAAAACACTTTTTTCTAATAGTATACTAATTATTTTATTTGTCTTTTATCTACTACTGTTGTCACCTCCACCAAGGAGGAACCCGAAGCTCACAAACTTCACACAGACGTGCTCTGGGCAGGTTCACACGCTCTTGCTGTGAACCACTGAGCTGCCAATTAACATCAAGTAAACACATCATAACGTTTTTCATTTTTCATTTAAATTTTGGCTTATCTGCCTTGAGCAAGTAGGACTAATTTAGGTGGGGTTATGCATACAATTTTTGAACTAAGTTATTTTTGCATTTCTCACATGAAAACAAGTTCAATCACAGTGTTCTGCCACAAATGCGTTTTAGGACGGCATATCTATATTTTTTGCATACCAAAAGTTTTTTCAGACTTCACCAAATTTGACTTCGGATGATCGTCAGACAAAGCTTCCTGAGCATTATTAGAGTATGTGGATTTTTGCTTTTCAAAAGTCGATCAGTGGCAAACAAAGTTGCCAAACAGGAAATGCGATCACCCGTTAGCAACACTTTAGTCAGTGGAAACCAATCATTCACATTTTTGTGGGAATTTACTATAATTTTAAGTAAGAAAAAAAAAGCTTTGATCTTTCTGATGATTTGTTTGTTGACTTTCATAGAAGAGTGGATTGTTGGTCCTAGGCAGAGATCCACAGAGCCATCGAGTTTATTTTCTGTTCCTTTTCTTTGAAATTGACTTAGCTGGAAAGCATGACTGTACAAAAGGTACAAAAGAAGTTTGAGTGACTAATTCATGCTTCTGTTCTCATTCCCAGCATACATTTCAGTGTCTCACTACGTTTCCCTGCCTATTGCTCAGAACCTTTCATCTTATTATGTCAGTTCTTACATGTGATTGGTGTATGATTGAGACAACCACGTCGGGCAGGTTCCTCCTACTATTAGGTAGCTTGTGTTACTATTCTCTGTTACTCGTGTTACTATGCTACTAAAGTGTTAGTAACAAAGTAACATTTTACTATGTTACTAACACAATAGTAACATAGTGTTACTTGTGTTACTATTAATCAAAATAAACTCCTTTAATCACTTTGCTCCAGCAAAAAGAGCTGTCTGGTGAGACATCTCAATTATGCAACTCGGAGAACCAGGGTTACAAAAGTAACCTAAAGTTATCTGTGATTAAAGCTTGTGATTCATGTGTAGAGCTGAAATGCGTATTCAGTAATCATCAGCAAACATATTTGTGCTTCTTCCCACTTCTATTTTATACCTTAATTAATTATTTTTGGGTTTTGGAGATTTTTTTCTGGCATTTTATATATAAATAGGTAATTTAATGAGAAAGCAATTTATCAGAGGTTTATCTTTACAGCTCCCAGCCTTTCACTTCTATGTTAAAATGACTGTATTTTTAGCTGTGCTGCAATATTGATACCATTAAAGCATGAAGCATTAAAGTTTCAGTCTCCTCTGCCTGAGCGATTCCTGCTCTTTAAAAAATCATTTTAAAAAGATCATATTATAAAGACCTTTAAATCTCAGGTAGGAAGGGTGGATGAGAGTTTAAAATTCCCCCTCAGTTTCCACAAACCTACTTTTCTTAACTTTTATAATTTAAAAAAAAATGAGCATCCAAGTTATTACAAGCTCTAGTCCGTGTGGTTTATTTTGCCCCTGAATTTGTCCTCTTATACAGACTTATTACTGGAGCTGTGTACAGATATTACTTTGGTCTGAAAAAAAGGTTTAAATTGTCTTGTATTACCATAGAAATAAGGCCGAATTTAACATTAATCAGTGATAAACAGTGGACCAGGTCCTTCTATGCAAAAGTATAATCACAAATGCCAAAATAAGGATGAAATACAGATTACAATGCAGTGATTTACAGTATATTTCTGTTCTTTGTTATACTGCCAACATTTATTTTTAATTATTTGTTCATTACAAAGTTAATTTGAACATACAAGAATGCAAGAAATAGGAAATAAGAATGAAAATGTTATATTTCCTTCACAAACACATCTTTTTACCTAATTAGAAGTTTAATAAGAGATTTTTATGTTAATTTCAGCCTCCTTCCTGTTCACTCACAATACGTTTTCTGTTTACCTTCATTTTCCAGACCACATTAATCCATCTTTGCGCGCTGTGTATAATAGGCTTTCGGCTCCTTCACCCCTAAAAGTAGAGGTGTGTACGCTCTGTGCTACTTAAAAGCAAAAACATTTAGTAAGAGGAGGTGAAAAGTGAATCTTTGGCAGCTTTAAAGCAGTTCACAACCTCCTGTGGTGGATTTTATTTTTCCAGGCTTTGCTCTGTTTTGTTGGCTTGTCAATTGTGAGGGCCAACAAGGCCGAGGTACTCCGGGTGAATCTGGAATGAGTCAGGCCATTTCATTGTATTCAGCGGAGAGAAGCTGGAGGGATTTAGTGCTCCTTGAGAAAAATAGAAAGCTCTCCGGAGAGCTGGACCTGGGCGTTCGAAACTTTTGGCTGTGAGCAGCATTTTGATGGGTTGTGCTCTTAGGAACAGGCTTTTCCTCCCCTTCGGTTGTGTGTTGTTATCTTGTGCTGTGCTGTGTGGCCACTGATTACTATGCAACACTGCTTGGACATCTGAATCAAGGTGGTCTGTGTAGACAGCACAAGGCTGAATATCATCATGTGTTTTGTTTTGTTTTCCACTAAGAACTAAATTTTATTACTCAGTTAGGCCCGAACAGCCTGTAAAGAAAAAGGTTTTAGGTTTTAAAAGATTTTGCTGCATAAATTGCAATTGCAATACTACTCATGTTGTCTTGTTTTGTATCTATTTTAATCTAAAAAAATCTCTTGTTCCTGGTAATAATTATCCCCAAAACCAGTGACCCCAGTATATGTGAATCAGGATTACCTGATCTTCATCATGATGAGCTACCCAGAGGCTTTCATCCAACAGTTAAACAACTTTTGTAAAATCCCGTAAAACTCACCACACCTATGAGTGCTGTCTCAATACGGAGAGATCATTAGAAGGAACTGACTGTCATTTATTGATATACAGAATTCAGTTATGCTATTTGGCGATTAGACTCGGATGGCCCATCACAGCAGAATGAAATCCCAGCGGTGATGGGAATTGCAAGACCCCCCTGGAGTCTAGATGCCAGTGGTGATGAAGATAAGATGGAGGCTTGGATGGAGTGAGGAGGTGGGTTGCACAAAGCACACTGCAAGGGAGAATGAAAGATGAGGAGTGTGATTATAGCGTGGAGGCTGATTGAAGATACAGAAGTGATGTCGTCGTTGAGTTTTACAGTGTGGGAAAGTGGAAGTGATGTAATTAACATACTAGCAGCCAAACACCTGGACAAGAAGACAGATGAGTGAATACAGATCTTCCTTAGTGAACTTACACACAGGCTTCATTTGGGGATTGCAGTCATACCCCGTTTAGTAATTCTGCCTCTTAGATGTAAAGGGATGTCATTTCCACCATCTGAGAAGACAACTTTTCAGTTTTCAAACTTCACAAAGTCCTAACGTGGTTTAGCTGACATTAGAGTTTTCAAGAGGATTAAATTTCAAATTAAAATGTTAAAATTCATCATGAAAAAACAAACTGTTTGTTTTTACCAGCAGTACTGTTGCAGTTCATGCCTGACTCTTCCTGCCATATGCAGTCCTGTGTTTAATGAACATGCAGTAAGGAGCAGTGAATAATCAGTGGATAATGTTCAGCATGTTTAATGCTCAGAGACTGACTGTGCTCTGAAGACTGCTGAATTTGAAATATCTGTCTCGCGTAGTGTTTTATATTGAGTGTGGATCAAATAGCTGAAAATAGAGCCATCTATAAATAAAATATGGTCGAAAAAGATCTTTTTATTGCTTTCATCTGCAGAGAGAGAATCTCTCTGACAAGTTTATTATTCATCCACACACACACACACGTACGGCACATGTGCCCGCATTTTATTCACAGATTTGCATCTTCGTGAGACGTCAGCTCACCAGGAACTCGTCGTTCAAAGGCTTCACGGCGGTTTATTATTCCACCCCCACTCCACAGTCACCAAAAGAGTAGAGGCAATGACCTTGAAGCCAAAAGAAGATGTGAGCGTGTGTGTGTGTGTGTGTGTGTGTGTGTGTGTGTGTGTGTGTGTGATAGACATAAAGATACAGATCTCATCTCGGCTGGTTCTGCCGTTGTGACAAACGACAGCTCGACCGCCGGCACCGCACCTCGGGCTGCCGGTGGAAGAATGATTCCGCTTTACTCCAGCTATTCATTCATCTTCACCCTCCTTCTTCACTTCCACGCTTGATCCTTCTGCCGTTTCCATAGTAACCCCCAAAACCACCCCCACCCTGGTTAGCAGTGAGAGAGAAGCATGCTGGGTAATTTGACTTCACCTAAAACGTTTCTCCTCGGGGACTTTTCTGTCCTTGAACCATTTTTCCTTCATCATACACCAATTTTCCTGCCCGAGGTGAACTGAATTAAGTATTTAGCATATAAGACGTTTTCAAATATAAGCTCATCTGTTTGGACCGTGTTAAAGGATCCCATATCTACAGACATAAAGTTTGTTAAATTTCAGACATTTGTGCATATTTACTGTGTGATGCTTTCAGGGAATGGACTAAAGAATATGTTTAAATTTAAACTGTGTATAAAAGATAGTTGGCAAAGACTCGGTGTAAAGCTTTTAAATCACAACCTGCTTTATCCTCCCATTTGAGCTAAGGTAAAAATTCAAGATCAAAGATTAAGAAAGCGGCGGATTAGAGTAGTCGCCCCCTACTGGCCATTAGAATGAATGCACTTTTAAGGACTTCCATTCCTGACCTCAAAGCCCTGTCCATGTTTTATATACAGTCTGCGGTTTTGAATAAGTATATTTGTACAGTTTTGATTTGCAGCGATATTAAATAAAAAGCTGAAAAGTTACTATTTATGGTATTATGTATAAAAAGGGGCTTTGTATACACATGTAGGAGATATTATGCAGACTGGGAGCATAGTTCTCCAATATTCAGTTCAGTTTCAGTTTCAGTTTTATTTGTCATATGCAAGTTAGCACAGGGTCAACATTGCAATGAAATGTGTTTGACGAGCAGCAGTCACTCAGGAACATGATACAGTAGGAGAAAATATAATAAAATATAATAAAATAAAATAAAAAATAGAAAAATAGTAAAGAGCAAAATATTAGAGAGACATGGTAAAAGAGAAAAGATGACTAAATATATATGTATCTATAAATATAAATATATGTACACTAGTGATTAAATAAGAAAATCTTGAAAAGAAATATGACAGGAGGGCAGATGGGATATTGCACAGGAACGAGCAGCAGACAATTACAGTATTGCACTTTTTAAATATAAATATCAATAACAATAAAGTGAAGTGACCAGTGCAGATTAAACAGAGTACTTGTGAAGCTGCAGCGTAGCTTCTGAGTGCTGTGTTGTGTGTGTTTAAGTGTTGTGGCTGAGGTGTCGTATGGCTTGGTGGTAAAAACTGTTTTTAAGTCTTGTAGTCCGAGCAGACAGACTCCTGTAACGTCTGCCAGATGGTAACAAGGAGAACAGCTGATGTGCTGGGTGGCTGTGGTCCTTGATGATGCTGTGTGCTTTACGGAGGCATCGTTGGAGATAAATGTCCTGAATGGCAGGAAGCCTCGTGCCAGTGATGTGCTCTGCTGCCTTCACCACCCTCTGTAGTGATTTACGGCTGCTGGCAGAGCAGCTTCCGTACCAAACTGTGATGCAGCTCGTCAGCAAGCTCTCGATTGCACACCTGTAAAAATTTGAGGTGATGTTGGCGTTCATGCTAAACTTCCTCAGCCTCCTCAGGAAGTAAAGCCACTGGCGAGCTTTCCTGATAGCAGTGTCTGTGTGAAGGGTCCAGGAGAAGTCCTCAGTGATGTTGACTCCAAGGAACTTGAAGCTGCTGACCCTTTCGACCTTGACACCGTTGATGTGGATGGGCTGGTGTTCTCTGACTGGTCGTTTCCGGTAGTCCACTATCATTTCTCTAGTTTTGCTGATGTTGAGAGTCAGGTTATTTTCCAGGCACCACTCGTACAGTGCCATCACCTCCTCTCTATAGGCCGTCTCGTCGTTGTTGGCAATATTGGCTTCTCTTCATCATATGTCTCTTAAATATAGGATCAAATTTAAAATCCTTCTCCTCACATGAAAAGTCTTGAAGCATCCGGCCCCATGCAAGCTTACTTATGGTTTCTAGACCATTTAAAAGTAGAATGGGAGGCAGAGCCTTCAGCTTTACGGTCCCTCTTCTGTGAAACCAGCTCCCAGTTTGGATTTGGGAGACAGACACTCTCTCTATTTTTAAGATTAGGCTTAAAACTTTCATTTTTGATAAAGCATATATGACCATATATATATGGCTGTTATTCATAATAGATACACAAAAGGAGAGAAACATGGCTTGTCTCTGCCTAGTAGCCTTTTGAGGTATAATTGCAATGATGAATATGAATATTTGATAGAGTTGTCTAGAATATGAAGTGTAGTTTAGCTGATAGTATTCACTGTGTGTATTGTAGAGACTGAATTTGAACACTGTGTTAGAAACACCTTTACAATAAGAGTCGAGGAACTACAAGTATTTATATTTTCCAGGTTCAGTTTTCTTTTCACAAAGTATCGTGTACATCCCCAAGGCCTACCAAATGCACTTCCTTTGTCTTATAACATTCGCAAAGTGACTTATTTACAGGCAAAGTTTGGACAATAATCTCTGTTGATGACTTGTTCAGTTTCCTCTTTGAAGCTTCTGTGTGTCGGATCTCTGTGTCACTGACGGAAACTCCCCAGCAGGAGAAGAGCGAGAAGCAAAAAAAAAAAAAAAGCACCTTTGAGGACACAAACTGTCAAAATAACGCTGATATGTTTTCTCAGTTTATAAATCTAATCTTTGAATTTCTTAGCTCAGTTCACCTGTTTACTCGTTAACACTCGCTGGTGGTTACAGAGAAAATTCTGCTGATGTATTTTGAATAAAATCATCTCATTCTGAATGACTGATCTGAAAGCACAAAATCACCACAGCAATAGTTTCTTGATTTTCAATAAGAACACAACAAAGGTTAGTGTAGTATTTTTCTGTTTTCTATTGGGAAAACATTTAATAATTATAAGCTACACTTATAAACTAATCCACACAAATAAGCAGCTTCTAACTTTTAGCTGTGGGTCTGTGGGTCTAAACACAAGCAGCAGAGCACTTGACCACAGCAAATGAGGAAGCAGCGCAGTGGTCAGCAATGCTGACTCACAGTAAGAAGGTCCAAGTTGGACTTCATCATCTGGCCTTTCCTTGTGGAGTTAGCATCATGTTTGTGTGTCCTCTCACAGTACAAAGACATGCTATTAGTGGGGTTAGGTTAATTAGTAATGATAAATTGCCCATGAGTGTGAGGCGGTTGTCTATCTCTCTGTGTTCGCAATGCAACAGACAGATGATCTGTCCAGGGTGTGCCCTGCTCCTCACCCAGTGGTAGCTGGGATAGACTCTAGATCCTGATAAGGACGATGTCCTTTGCCATTGATTCTGGTTTGTGCAGCTGTGGATACAAGCACCCAATTTTATGTGTTTTCCCCTCTATAGTCCTCACAGGACTCTGTGCAGTCCTATGAAAAACTAAGTATAGTCTTACTGCTTCTATAGGAATTAAAAGTGAATGAAATCATATGCACTTGATTAATTGACAAAAAATGTAAGTCTGATTGACTTTGTCTTAAAAAGCATCTTGAAAATAATCTTGAAAATCATCACACAAAATAATCAATCTTAAATTTTCAAATGGATAATAGAGCCGCGCTAGTGTGGACGTAGCCTAAGACTTCTACTCCATTACACCACTTTTTTTAATCTTAAATGTATTTTCAAACAGGTATAATTAAGATCTGAGTAGCTTAAACATTAACCTCAATAAAATTTAATAATCCAGTGATGAAAACATGGCGTGGCTTGGCATTATGAGTCAAAGCTGCTGAATGTGGCCTTGAATTCCTTTTTTTCTCCAGCGTGCATTACTGTTTAATATGTCAACACTGAGGCTGTTTATAAAAAGGTCGTTGGTTTGCTGAGCAGGTTTAGATCGGCACCAGTGAAAACACATCAAGTGTTAAGCTCTGTAAAGTTGATTGAAGAACTTAAGAGCAGCGCTGACACATAACTGCTGCTTTGGCATGTTGACAGATATTTGAGTAAGAGAAACAAAGGCTTTAAAAAAAAAGCTCCCCTGGAAGCATTTACTGGAGAAAAATTGAGGAAGAAACAAGGCTTATGTTGTTTCATTACAGTTTTAATGCTCTGAATGACTCTGATGGATTGGGCTTTCACATTTTTCAGGCAGTTAAAGACAACTCCAGTAAAGCGAGAAAAAATGTCACATTGTAAATGTTTTGTGCAGAATTGTCCACATGCTTCTATTTTCACTCCCTCAAACAAATCAGCATTTTGCTTCATACCAAAAACCCCTTTTTCTGTTATTGCACTTTATTAGCGATATAACTTAACTCAAGTGCTGTTCAGAGAAACTCTTTTTACTGCACTACCTTTGCAAAAAGTGTTCAGACAGACTTTCTTTGTCGAGATGGGGGAAAACAGAGTTGAGTCATTTTAGAGAACACTCTGTATTCCCAACCTCTGTCACTTCAGCTCCCCCTCACAAGATTTATGACTGAAAAATCCCTTTTACACATCTGTTATCTTCTTCTGCTCCTGTATTCTTCATCACCTCTCGCTGCCTCCCCCTCTTTGCCTCTCTGTGCCGGTGGGAATCCCGGCTGTGACGCCAGAAGCTGATGCCGCAGTAAAGCACCGACTCTGTTGCTGAGGCTTTGATTCAGGATGCTGTAGTGCCCTTGATGTGTCAAACAGTTAACAAAAAAAAAACTGTAGTGAGAAGGGTAGAAGAGCAAGCTGAATCACGAGTGAGGTTTAGACTCATCATACGTGGCTCTCTTTCTCCTGTTTGCCCACTTTTTTTTCCTGGTGCAAACACGGCCGTCAACAACATGTAGCTGCTTATTTCATTGAGTCAGGCATTTCCAAAATATGAACCATGTGTTTGTTAGCCTCTCCCTTCCTCAGCTGTGACCCCAGTCATGCTGCGTTACGAGGCCCAAATCCCCCGAGTGGAAACGTCAGCACAACATAAACAGCTGACCTTCTCCTCTCCTTACACGTGCAGATATGCAGAGTCGCAGCCAAGTATCAGGAACTGCTAGCAGCACACGTGTTTCCTGGGAATTACAAGATTTTAACTGGAGAATTAAACCTTTAGATGGAGATGGATATGCTTCAAAGGGCATTTCTGATCACATTGGTGTGCAAACATGTCTCTTTTTCCCCTATATTTGCAGAAAGGTGACTGGTGTGTGCCCGTATGCTTGCTCTGCTGCTGCTGTAGTTACCGAACCCACATTATAGAAAGCTACCTTCAAATTCACGTGTCCAGTCGTACTGCAGGCACATTATAGCTTTAATATACAGTTAATAATACATCCTTTTCCATCTGGGATAAGTGTGGTCAAAGTATTATGGAATCTTGCCTCCTTCTGGTAATTGAGGACATGACAGTTCAAACTGAAGACTTATTCAACTGTCCGTTAGACGTTGTTATTCTCAGTTATGCAGGTACTTTTGCAAACATAATGCACACAGTCTGAATTTTTTATCTCCTGGGTTTAAAAACTTACCGTGACAGCAGACAGCAGTTTGTTTTGCTTGTGTTAGCCTTCACATTAATTATGTCACACCTGGAAAGAGACAAAGTGGATGTGTACGTTTGTGTGTGTACCTGGGTGAAATCTACACAACTGTCACTGAGGAAAGGGAATGAGACAATGTGCATTGAATTTGGGCATGCTTGGATTCAATGTGTGCACGTGCATTAATCTCCATCTCTCTGCAGCAACTGGCTTTCCAGGACGGGTGAGTAATTGCTAACCTCATCATTAGTGTGCGTGCGTGTATCTCTGTGTTTGCATAAGGATCATTATCTCGTTGTTAAATCCAGAGACTGTGAATCTTGCTTAGACTTCTTTATTGCCAGAGAGAAGACGAATTCAGAGAGAGAAAGAGCAGCGGTTACAAATTCAGGATTTTTTAAATGTCAGTTTAAAAAATCCTGGGTTTGTACATATTGTGTCAGAAATAAGTTCAGTTTTGCTATTGAAACAGGAAACTGTGACTGCAAACAGAAACACTGTCATTCAGCACCACAGTGTCATGGAGACATCATTAAATCCCAACTGTAAATCTCAGTAGCCAGCATCAGCAGCCAGGGACTGGACCATCAGGGCCTCCGGTCTTGACTGCTGTCCGATACACATTTGGGCTGTGCTTAGCCAGGCCCCATGGGCTAAGACCACCAAGCACTCTCTCTCAAGCTTCCTACCCAGGTCTGGTTCCAGTGTGGGGCACAGGTAACCCTCTCCTGGGCAGGCTAAACTGGTCCCTTGTTATTTCAGCTGTCACGGGGACCAACATAAAAGCCCATGGAATGACAGAAACACACAAACCTTTCCACCACACTGAGGTGATGAGTCACAGTGGAGCATTAGGGGAGTGGGAGTTTAGGATGATGGGTTGAAGAGAGAGCTGTGCATAAAAGCAAAGGTGTCAATTTGCCGGTTTGATCTATGCCCTTATCCTCACCGGTGGTCACGAGCTCTGAGTAATGACTGAAAGAATAAGATCACCAATATAAGCAGCAGAAATTAGCTCTCCGTGAGCTCTTCCTTAGAGACGGGTGATGAATTCCATCAATCACCTCAGAGTCGAGTCGCTACTCCTCTGCATAAAAAGGAGCCAGCTGAGGTGAAACATTCAGACATCCTGTGTCCTCCTGTGTCTGGGCATGTTCTGCTGGGACGAGGTCCCAGGGTGGACCCAGGACACGCTGGAGAGATTACATCTCTTGGCTTAAATGTTAGCATCCTAACATAGTAATTGATGGAACAAGATAAATATTATACCTGCTAAACATAAGATATATTAGCACTGTCACTGTGAGCATGTTAGCATGATAAGGGTAGGCTTAATAGCGCAACTTTATTTAAGTACAGCCTCACAGAACTGCTAGCATGGCTCTTGCCATAGTCTTGACTCAGTTTGCCCGGTGTCTTTGGCTTATTGGAATTATATTCTATGTGATTCTTTGTTTTGTTAGTGTTTCTCTTATGTGTTAATGTCATCCCTGTGAGTGTATTTATTTCTCTTAAATTATTTCCTCACTGTTTCATCCTCTTGTGTCAAATTCATTCATGTGTTCTTTGAAAAAATAAATTTGTTCCCACTGGTACGAATCTGAGAGCGCAGCTTATAAAAGCAGAGCATGGGTCTTTTTACGTGTGTGTGCATTTTTTACCATTAGTCTTAGCATGGGTGCTTCCAGGACTTTTTCTTGTTAGCTGTACTTTGGGTGGAAATAATAAAATGAGAAATAAATCTGGTGTGAAAATCTCTTTTGAAAACTTTGAGCAGGATTTTCAGGCTTTTTGTCCATCCTCAGATCCTAATACCTAAATCTTTCATGTAATGTGCACATATTTATCATAAATGAGCTCAGTGCACAATATTAAGTTAATTATATTTAAAATAACATGACCATGGTAAAGGTTACTTTCTGTACAGCCTGTTTGGCCCCCTCTGTTCAATAGCCTAAAGAACTACTGCATGCATGAGCTTAGACCTTTGTTTGTTTGTTGTTTCACTTTGTTGAACCAGGATAAAGTTTTCGAGAGAATCTTAAAAAACAAGATCCCCGAGATAAGCAACAAGTTTCAGATTGACAAACCCTAAATGGAGCAGCCAGCACTTGTACATACTTTGAGTTGTTTGTATCAGTTCAACATGAGGCTCAGAAGATATGTGTTACTTAGGAAATAGATTTTTAATTCATTTATTTATTTTGCGAGGCTACTTCTTAAAATAAGCACTCACTTTCTCCAATAAGCTCCATTAGCTGAGAACTGCAGTGAATGGAAAAGAACAAGAGACCCATCATGCTGAGGCTCACAGCAGACCAGACACCAGCAGAGGAGATGGGATGTGTGTGTGCGTGTGTGTGTGTGTTGGGGGGGGGATGAATATGTGTCTGTTCAGTCATAAACACATAATGTGTACATATGTGTACATATTTGAAAGTCCAATCTGGTGACAGAGGGGAAAATAAAGCAGAGGCTGGTGACGATGAGTGAGTGAAAGGACCAGATAGTCAGGTCTCATTCTTTACGCCGCCCTTCCCCTCCCTCTCTTCCTCCCACTTTCGCCACCTCCTCTCTCCTCTTTGTTTTCTGGCTGGTTATTGTCACAGAACTCCTGCTTGAAAACAGGTGATCTCCTTTCTGTGAGCAGGGGGGATGTGGAGGAGAAAGCTGCAGATTTCTCGCAAGACTAAGAGGTCGAGCAGAAAAAGCATTGTTGTGTAAGTCCACTGGGCCACAGCAGGCTCACTCTGTGTTTTGTTTTTTATTTTGAATTTGAGCTAAATTTGAGTGAAATGTATACCGGTATGTGGCAGTAGGTACATTTACAGGGGAACATGTGTCTGTGCTGCTTAGAAAGGCAGGTAAGGTAGGTGTGACTGGTCTGGTGCGTGTTCTCGGTCAGAAAGCAAAGGGCTGCTGAATGTGTTAACTTAATATTATATATTAGTTACACTGAAAATAACATATTTTCATCTATTCATCAAACAGTTTCTGCTAATCCAGCATTTAGACAGAGTTGGCATTGACATTTAATTCACTGATGCTTTTGACACAGTTTTAATCTACTGTGAAGGAAAACTGTAAATAATACTTTTTATTTAAGACCTTAGTCACACAAATCTGGTCTGTAAGTACATTCCAACTATGTAAATTCAGTACATTGAATTTTAATTTTTGTGACACTGATGTCAAATTCACAAAACTCAACTTGTCAAATATGATACATTAGGCATTAAGGTAATGACCTTGTAAAATAGCAGAAATGTTATTAGTCTTGTAGTTAAGACTCCAGGCTCTGGAGGTGACCTTGTAAAACCTAATCTGCCTGTTTAATAACAGGTTTCTCTGTCTGTGGGGGTGAAGGAAGTGCACCGCAGGTGATTCACACTTACCTGTTTATCAGTGTTGCTACTGATATTTTGAATACAAACTGAAACACCTGCTAAAGGCTGTTCAGAGCAGAGAGTAACATCAGGGCTGATAAAATTCAGCAGAACAAAAACTTTAACAAGGTACAGAGTTAGTCTTTTTATCTTGGCCCTGTTTACAGTTGGTTTTCAAGTGCATCCGTGGCTATCAGATCACAAGTGCACAGTGTTAAATACACGTGAAAATATCCACTAAGACACATGGTGATCTGAAACCTGAAACCACTTGCTAAGCCGATCCCACCAAATTTGCTACTCATAAGTGACAGATAAGCCACTCAGTCGTTCCTCGGTTCATTGCTGTACTCTGATTTTTTCCTGAAGCTACAATCATTTCTGTCTGCAGCTGTTCAGTCTGAAACCAGAGCTCCCAAACATAATTTCTCTCTGAGCATTATAGCGCTCTAAAGATGCTTTTAGGAAACTGATGCCTGATGTATAATCGACGTGTGTGTGAGGCTAAATGGCAGCAGACAGAGAGAAGAAATGTCTGCTGTAGCTGTGTGTGTGTAGTTTTAATGCTGTTGGTTCTGTTTTTATATCTACTCATCTGCCTGCATCTGTTCTATTTACAGCTCTGAGTATCTGCATTGTGACTTGTTTTAACTGTTCTCTGAACTCTGTTAAACTAACTGGTTGTCAGGGGGAAAATGTGCAAGAGAGATAGCGAGAGAAGGAAAGGTAACCCAAGAAAGAACCTGATTCAGGAAACTGTACGGCGGTGAGGATGCTGTGGTTCATCTTTAACTGCTGGATCTATTTCTGATCATTGCTTAGTTTTAACAGCAACAAAAAATTAACATTTTGGCTATTTATACACTCTGACTTTTTGTGTTTGCTTATGAACAACAATAGAGGAATACTGCAACAGCCATCAGAGGAAATCTAACAGTAACGCATTCAAACTGTCAAAAAATAATAAAATACTTATGTGGGGGGAAAAACTTACTGTAACCTTCATGTCTTTCGTCTCAGGATTGATCTTTTAAACTGAATTGTCGTGCATTCATGTCAACTTTGAAAGAGCAAAAATTTGGTTTTAGCAGGTGTTTGGGTTGATTTTGAAATTCAAACGGGTAGGTTTGTGCATCTTTACTGGACACGGATGTCTTTGTCTGACCCCCGTGATTTTAAAGCAGGAGTAAGCAATGCTAAACCAGCAGATAGACATAAATGTTAAGAGACTTTCAAGAAATGGACAATTAAAAAATGCATAAAATTTCCTTATTAGCGTTAAAAGAAGATGCCAATAGATAAATATCTCTGCAAACGTTAGCCAGGTGAGATAAGACCAGTAATTGCAGGTTTTACTTTATTTTAAATTTGCAGCTTATTATTATGCATCTTATCAGCTCTATTGTCTAAAGGCTTTCTGACACTCCAGGCAACGTTTTCCTCCAGAGGCTGTCTTTGTTATTAACCTACAGGTCATCTTAGCATCTGAAATATCCACACTGATCTCCATCAGCTGTTCAACTGCTGCTGAAGGCAGTGCTGCAGTCTGTTAGTGTTATTTCAGTGCATCGCGCTTTGGCTTCCTGAAGAAACTGGTGATCAAATAATGGAGCAGAATATGTTTTTCTAAATGCTACATCGTTGGTATGATTAAAATCATTCATCATTAGTTAAAGCCTGATATCAACAACACCCACGAACAACAACAACACCCATGTGTTGTCTGCACATTTAAAGCTTGAGAGTTTTTATTCCTGCGTGCTATCGAGCTTCATTGTTGTGCAGAAACTATTAAAAACACATCAGTGTTGCACTGGGTGACATGTTTCTTCATTATCATGAACACATACACTGGTTTATAATGGTTCAATCTCACAAACACACTATCCTGCTGCCTAAAAACTCACTAGAGTACCATGTGTACATTAATGCGATGCAGATAATAGTCTCCAACAAAAGCTCCATTTCTTCTTGTTTGAGAAACATTTGCTGAAACCTGCGGAGAGCAGCTGTTTTAGGGCGATACTAAGCTCTTTTTTTTCTAGAAAATGAAATTATATATTTGTGGGTTGTTTTTAAAGGCTTGCGTCTTCAGTAGGAACCATTGTCAGCTTGAGGAGGCGATTCTTTCTTTTTGTCAATGTGGGATTTATTGAAAAGAAGAAAAGATAAATAAGAAACATCCTAATATGTATACATATGTTTACTACTTTGATGCATACTAACTGAAAGTCTGACTCTGAAAGAGGCAACATTAACATTTTTTAATCAATTTTTATTGGGGTAATACTTTAATACTTAGTTCTGGAAATGTAAAAATAATCCAGTATCCTGTCTTTGTCAGCCTACACTCTCCTCTACACCTCTCTTTTGAACTGTTTTGAATGGTTGACACCAGGTATTTAAACTCATCCACCTTCACTACCTCTGCTCCTTACATCCTTTCATCTTCACTGAACATAATCAACAGTACACAAATTTAATATCAGTAACATTGCATTGCCACTGGGAGCATGTTTCTATGGTAACATTGGCATTTCGGTTTGTGACTTGACTTTTAAGCCCTGCACACATACACTGTAATTGTCGCTTCATAGCTGGCTGGTGGCTGATGGCCATGCCAGGTGCGCAGTTGTCTAGATAACTCTCTAACGTCTTAAACGACCTCAGATCCCCTTCACTAATATCAGTCCTGCACTCTAAGGTTGAGAATATCGGGAACTGTCCACTTTGCCTCTGTAAAGGGTTATTTTCTCTTGTTGTCACTAGAAGTTGCCGGTAGTTTCTTCTGTCGAGTCACCACCATAGAGTCTTTATAATATTTTATTGCATATTTGTTGATCCAGATAGAGGAGTGCTAAGTTATCAGCTAACGCAAGCAAGCTGAATCGAAAAGCTGTATGGGTGCATCACCAAGACAGTGAAACGTATTAATTAATAATAACTAACAGTGCAAATGTGGTTGAAAGGTCACATTCAGTGGCTTAAACTGACAGAGGTGAGGCCTAGCAGACAGCTATAGGCCAGATTTTAGATTTGTTTATTTAGTTATTAGGATAGAACAATTCCCAACCTATAAAATAATTGGAAGATAAGTCAAAGAGTTTAAAAATGTTGTAAGTGTCAGTCAGTCTCTGTTTTCTGTCACATTTCCAACTTGGGACTTTGTAATTAAACCAGACCAGCGTGAGTCCTGTGCAACTGTGAAAATAAACATTCCTCTTACACGATTAGCTCCAGGCAGCTGCAGCATTTTATATTTCTTGCACAGAAGTCGAGCAAATGATGCAATTACAGTGATTGAGTGGTTTGTGCGTTACTTGCCAAGTTCCCACAATAACAAGTTCTGTAATTTTAACGTTTCCCTCTCTCTGTCATCCTAACAGCCGCTCTTCTCTTTTCTTCCAGGGCTGAAAAAACAGAAGTGCTGAGTGAAGATCTGCTGCAGGTACTAATGAGTCTTCTTCGAATCTGTGTGTTTGTGCGAATGCTTTTCCTCTTTGGCTCGATGCTCGCTGCTTCTCACAAGAAAAATCTCACAAGAAAAATCATTAGTGGAGCAAAATATTCAGCATGCATGAAATTTTTTTTATATATTTTGTTATTTTTAATGGCTTTCTGAACTGCCTTCGGGCAACATTAACGAACGCTGAAATTGAACCTCTTTGCGAGACAAAAAGCAAAACGTCCTCGCTGATTGATTTGGGGTGCGATATTGTAATTGATCAGATTAATGATGCTCTGAGTGGCAGACACATCGCTTCCACTAAGCTGGTTTAATAATGAAATGAGACGCATTGAAGCCCAACAGGTAATGGTGCGACGTCATTCACACCAACTGAGAATGATGCTGTTTTAGTGGGGAAAAGCTCTGATGGAAAGATGGAGTTTCTATTTTTAAATCTAACCCTGTTCTGGGTTGAGGTTTGAGTGCATGTCTGTAACTGAAGCTGACACAAACTGTGCATTAGTGGAAGGAGCTCACAGTGTGTGCATGGTTCTGGCTGAGGCCTGTGCCCTGACTTTTCTGTCTTCCTTCCCTTCTGTGTGTGTTTCAGGTGGAGAAACGTCTGGAGCTGGTGAAGCAGGTTTCCCACAGCACACACAAGAAGCTGACCGCCTGTCTGCAGGGCCAGCAGGGCGTGGACGTGGACAAGAAGTCTGTCAGGTCGCCCTCGGTGAGAGAAAATAAACACTACAAATCTGATAAAACCTTTTCTGTCATCTGGTATTTTAGCTGAGCTGTACCGTACCAGTGTGGGCTTGTGTGCTGATCAAGGTACAAATCACATGATGTACAACCATATACATATTTTTTTGTACAGCCTTAGTATTTTGGCCATGTTAGGTTGGAGCCATATTTATGATGGGGTAGGTTTACACATTTGCCTAACTAATAAACGATCACTGGGAGGTCCAATCCTCAGAGAAGACGTGAATCTTTTTATAACTCATCCAAAAGTCCAACAACGACGGGACTTAGAAGAAACTTGAAGAAGAAACTGAAACTTAGAAGAAACTGATTGCTCATTTGACACCTTTCTACATATCCTACTGACTAATCTCACGTAGGGCAGCTTCTTTAGGCAGCTTTAGTCTGCATACAGTTAATGGTTATCTGCGGGCCACTTTGCAACCCACTTCCACCTTCTACCTAGCTCATCCTTTCATGCTGGTTAATTCAGTGGCACATCTGCTGTCATTCATGCCTGCTCTGTTCTGTGTTGTGGTCTTGCTGCTGGTCTCTCTGCATCTGGCTTTACATTTATGTGTATGAAAGGGCAGAGAGGTCGTAAGAATTTGGGTATCACTGACCAGTGACAGCAAAGAACACTGTTGACGGACATACGACAAGTTGGTAAATGCGTTAGAGGGTTACCTAGGCAACCGGGGGTCTGGAATGTCCACTAGTGACCGATGGTTAGTAACACATGAAAAGCAAATCGAGTCCTGTGTGTACGCTCAAATGAATTGAATAAATCGATCAATAGTTGTTATACTGCAGTGAAGTTTATGCAGTTAAACCTTTGTATACAAAGTCAAATGTTCCAGGATTGGTGTAAACAGCAGACTTATCTGCCTTCTGGACATGTTTTACGCTTTATTTCTACATTCAGAGTATGCGGCTGCTCTTCATTTGTTTTATTGATTTTTTAAAAAACATTGCATGCTAATCAATACCAGTCACAACTTAATATTTATTGTTATATTTTAATGGAATATAATGAAAATGAATTATTTTCTGCCTATCCAGTTTTTCTTCATTGTGCTCTCAGTAATTTCATAACAACTCAGACTGAAAGTTTTCCCAATGACAAATTAAATTTTAAGACTTTCAGAGAGGACAGAAGGAGACTGACGGGTGATTAGCAACGATATTGGAAAGCATGTTTCATCCTACAGTAAATGTTAAAAAAACACACACACACAGAGGAACTATTTTCCTGCAAACCAAGAGTCTGAGTGACAAAATATTCAAGTGCTGCACAATAATGTGCCATTTGTGTTGTGGAAAGTTAATCTTTTTAATCCTTCACTGGATTAAAAATGTATTCATCCTAAAGCTTAGAGGAGCCTGAGATGAAGATGTTTTAAGATGGAACCAAGACAGTAACTCGTGAGAAGGCCAAGGAAAAAAAAAGAGAAAAATAAGCTTTTTTAAAATTCATTAATTAAAAATGCTTTTATTGTGTTTTCTCTGTGTTTGTGGTTTTATTTATGAACTGCAGCTGATTCATCGACTGTTTGTGTTTCTGTGCAGAAAAAGCTTCCGCTTGCAACGCTAGCACAATGTATGGTGGAGGGGGCAGCTGTGCTCGGGGACGAGTCTCTGCTAGGGTAAACGCACACACACACACATAGTAATTTACATTATCGTTGATAATCGATGAGATTGGAAACATTTTCTTTGGAAAGGCGCTGATGCAGAGAGGAACATTTTTATGGCCCAGAACTGATTTGCTTTTTACATCCTGAGTATAATAATAATATCTGTAATGATATATAATGACTTTCTTTAGAAGTCACCTCGTTGGTGCAAAAATAGTATTTTATGCCTTTCAGACGGCTTCAACTAAAGAAATGGGAAGAAATTATGTGCTTTTGCAACAAGCTTAAAGATAAAATTTAAAATTGGTTCTTTGCTAAATTGTTTATTATGTGCAGATACATCACTGGTTTAGTGTCTGAGTTGCATTTTTATTGCGTGATTGAGTCATGAATCACTTTAAGTGACTTAAAACAACAATTTGAAAATGGTTAGGTACAAGAACTGGACTGAGCATGAGTGAAAAAGCAGCCAGTGTCCAACTACAGATATTTTAGAAGCAAACTACAAAGAAATGAGGGGTGACACAAGACTTTTTCACAGTACTGCACTTCACCGTAGTTATCATTGTTACAGTGATTTAAGAGAAACCTCAATATTACAAACCAGGAAGCGAGCTGTAACACTGACTGACCTACATATGTTGCACTCGGTGAATCCGCTGTGATGTTTCCTGTTGCAGAAAGATGCTGAAGCTCTGCGGCGACACGCAGGAAAAGCTCGCTCAGGAGCTCATCCTGTTCGAGCTCACCATTGAGAGGGACGTGACCGAACCCTTGTACGAGCTCGCAGAGGTACAGAAACAATGCCGTGTGACTAACTGTTTAATAAATGAGCTCCAGTCACATTAACAGCAGTAACAGCAAGCATCTGATTAGAAAAGGAGTCCAAAATGGGTCCTGGTAAGAAAAAGTGGAAATATAATTGTGATATGATTATAGAGTATCTGAAATTCAACAGGGCAGAAAAACATTGTAAAAATGGTTTATTTTTCATTATTTTTTAAATCGAAAAATAGAAAAGAAGGAAAGGGGGCGACAAGTAATTCACACGAGGTATGAGCTGTTTCAGCATGACAGGACTGTTGTGTAGTTTTGCTCATTAAGGTGCCCTGTATCTATGAATAAAATACTTTGAAGTGATAAAAGTTAGAAACTGATAGCAAGAAGATTGGAGCTTCCTGCCTCCAGTCCCCAAACACGGGACTTCTCTGATGAACTCTACTTATTGCTCTGCAACTTAGCCAGTAAGCTAATCTCCATGAGAATGAGAAAGTGCTGCCCAGACTGATTCTGCTGCTACAGGTGCAAAGCCTCTCACAATACTGAGGCTGTTTGTTGTCCTCTTTCACACTAACACAGCAGACTGAAGGAAAATCTCTGCTCTGTCCTCTCAGGTGGAAATCCCAAATATCCAGAAACAAAGGAAACATTTAGCGAAGCTGGTCCTGGACATGGATTCTGCACGCACACGGTGAGCGTGTTTCTCTGTGTGTGAGTGTGTGTGTGTGTGTTTGTTTGTGTGTGTGAAAGAGAGGCTTGGCTGTTATCGGAGAAACTCCATCAGCTGTGAATGGACTGGCTGTGCAGCTTCCCACTGAATGTCACTGGGATTTTGTTGCACACCGTGACGCTGCCGTCTGTCTCACACCGCAGACTGCTGCCCGTGTGTGAAAACCTCACTTTAAACCAGATTGTCCTTTTTTTCTGTAACGAACACACTCAGTGTGGACCTCCATACTGATGTCTGTAGCTGTTAAACTCGTGCTTCAAATACCACTGACCACTGGCTGATTCCTCCTCACACTTCCTGTTAAACAGATTGTGTATCAGTGTGAAGGTGTTTAAAGCAATAGGCTCAAACACTGAAATGAAACCTTTACTTCTTGAGCTGCTGTAGAAGCGGACTTTTATTTTGAGGGTGCTGTTTATTATTTTTGACTAGAACTAAATGCTAGTGGATAAAATTGGATAGAAAAAAAGGCTTTCTAAGCCTGATTTTATGGCCGTGTTGACATAATGAGTGCTTTATATCAGATTATAAAATTAGAGGATGGATGTAGCTTCCTGCAGTCTTTCTAATAGTCAGCAGGGGGCGACTCCCCTGGTTACAAAAAGACAATTGTTGTATAGAAGTCTATGGGAAAGCAACCATAGACTCCCTTGATCTGTGACCTCAGGAATTGTTTTCCTGATTAGTTTATGGATTTAAATAATTCCTTTATTTATAGTCCAATGAGATACAAAAGCAACTTCTCCTTAGAAACTTGGTAAACTAATTAAAATGTAAAAAAATATATAAAATATCTGCCAATATAGCTCATATAGTGTAAATTGTTGAAGATGAGGCTGTGATTGTGAGCTTTATTGGCTGCAGTGAGGTAGTCCAAACATGATGGGCTTATTAAGCACTCGTATGTCTCTGGGCTTTAAAGCCTCTGTAGTGTTCGCGAGGAGGGGTTCAGATAGGCTGATGCATGTGTGGGGTTCACACAGATACTGGTGGCTTTGCTGAGGCGGTGTGTGTTGTAAATGTCCTCCATGTACTTCGATGAGCTTCTGTGATCTTGATGCATTTTGACACTGCTGTCATATCTTAATAAGTACAACATCATCTTCAGTTTTTAAATTATGGTCCCCATTAGTGTCCAGAAAGGCAGTAAAGCAAGGTATGTCCACGATATGAGCATGGACTGTTCCACGGTTTCTGGCTCGTGATGTCTGGTTTCAAAAAGCTAAGGTGGCAGCTGTTCGAGGCTTCGTAAATGTGGCCTTTCAAACCAGTCGATTGCATCCACCTTTTATATATACATGCATTAATCACTCACCACATAATCCGTTAAAATGTATATTTTACTCTGCAGAGGATTGGCCTGATGTCTCACAGCTGCACTGGCTTTGTAACTTTGAGGGGTTTTATGCAGCTATTTCTTAACTTCAGTTAACTTTCAGGTAAATTTAACTTTTAATGGCGTCTAGCTGATGCAGAATAAAGTCAGTAGTGCCTGATCCTGTTTGAAATGTGCAATTACCACAGTTTCTTTCAGCTGATTCACTGCCATTTTGAGCAGTGACATGCAGAAATGTTGTTTTCCTCACTGCGGTCCAGCCAGCCAGTTTTTTAGTGACCCAGATCTAAAGCAATTTTTCCCATTATGCTGCTGTGTGCTGAGCTCCTCTGGCAGTTCTACATATTATCTACACTGACAGACAGATGGATGGAGGGGGAAGAGGAGAGTCTGAGAGCAATACTTAAAAGACAAAACAGCTTAAGCTGAATAAATGAGGGTATATAGAAAGACAAGTGTTAGTATTTTGTCAGCCACAGACTTAATCCATTGCCTTCAACAGTTTGATTTGTTTATGTGAGTCACTTTGTTAAAGTAGCTGTCAGGTCTCGCTGTCAACGCTTTTCTCACTCGGGAACAAAAGTCTAGATCTGCTAAAGGCAAAGAAAAATGCCTTCTAACAGTTTAACATGCTGCCCTAAAAAACATCCTGACTACTTTTGTGACTCAAATTCACTTCTTACTGAAACCTACGTTCTGCTCACAGGTACTCTCAGTCTACCAAATCTTCGGGACTGTCCAGCAACCTGCAGCCAACAGGAGCCAAGGCCGACCACCTCAGGGAAGAGATGGAGGAGGCAGCCAACCGCATGGAGATCTGTCGAGTCAGTGATCACTTTTTATCCCAATAAACTAACTAACATAGCGCCAGTCATAGTCTATCTATCTATCTATCTATCTAGGCTTTTGTTATATGTATCAAGTAGATTGTTGTCATCTTTTTTTTGTTGCTGTTTTTGTAAAGTGAGCCTACAAGGACATTTATAAATGTCGTGAAACAGCCCATTCTTGCTTCCAAGAGTGTTAAAGCTTCCACATCCTGCATGTGCATATACATCCTTTTAACGGACCGTTTGACCTATTATGTATAAAATATACAGGAAACAAGGAAACCATGTGTAATTACTACAATAAGCAATGACTCGCGTCATTATAGGCATCCTAGTAAGCCATGATATGTTATTTCTCGTAGACAAGAAAGGCAAAAGTTTTGTGAAATTTGTCATTTATGAAATTACAAAACCAAAATCGAGTTTTTGGGCTTTTTTGGCTCAGCACAGTTTGCCGCTTTACCTGATTGGTATTCTAACGCTGCACAAATGTGTGTAACTGAATCTGATATGAGGTGAGAACAGACAAACTTTCCACTTTCAGCAGAAGAATATAGAACAAAATTTTTCAAACTTTGAGCAAATAGAAAAAAGAGGAGAGATTTTTTTTAACCTAACTTCTGTACATACAGATATGAGCACTTTTAGCTATTAGCTGGCTTCAAGTGGCCATAAATTAGTGTGAAGTTCTGGGTTTAGGTATTCCCAAAAATATGAGAGTACTTTGATTATATTAATAATTATTTTAGACACTTTGAAGCATATATTTTGATTTGTATGACAGTGCATCTAATGGCATTATTAATGGCTCTTTCTCAGCTACATTAATTGAGTTACCATGCTTTCTAAGGACTCTTTAATGTGACAGTATATCAAATGATAATAATAATAATACACCTGCTCTAAATAGACAAAAGTTTGAACTGCAAAAATACATTTTTCAGACTGTTACATGCCTTGTGTCTCTTTTTGTTTTTCATGCGTTCTGTGCTTCAAAATGTGTTTTCATTTTTCAGGATCAGTTATCAGCAGACATGTACAGTTTTGTGGCCAAAGAAATTGACTATGCAAGCTACTTCCAGACAGTAAGTGCACTCACGTCTCTTCAGACAGCCGCATGACTAAAACAGACAAAAAAAAGAAACACACCCTACAGATTGCCTTTTTCTGTCCGTCTCTGTCTAGCTGATAGAAGTCCAGGCAGAGTACCACAGGAAGTCATTAGAGCTGCTTCAGAGTGTTCTGCCTCAGATCAAAGCTCATCAGGGTGAGTCTCAGACCAACATGCTGCAGTCTTATTTTGTTATTCTTTCTCTCTAACTGCTTACTTTGCCTCTGCTATAGTCCATATTACAGCGACAATGGGTAAACACAATGTGTAGGGCTGTACAAATGAAAGTGGTGCTTGTTTATCCTTTCAAGTGCTTTTATCACCCGTTTACCTACATTGTGTTTTCTGTTTTGACGCTGCTGAGAATTTCTTTATAACATTAACTGAAGTTATTTCATGCCTGATGGAAGTTGTAGTGTCGCCACATTCACTTCACATATACCACTAAACATGAAGAATTTAAATTTTTATAAATTGTTACATTTAATTGTTAATTGTTACATTTCTGATGATACACTGTACAGTGTTTTGCTTTAATAGAAACCAAAATGTCCAATCTGTAGCAGAAACCTGATTTGATGATATGCATGTGTTTCCTTTCACAATAAAAGCCCTAGACATAGAGACAAGAAACTAACAAAAAGCAAAAACTAGACAAAAATCAGCCAGGAGGGAAAAAGAGGGAAAATCTTCCTGCTGTCACTTTGATTTGCACCAAAGGCAGCGGAAATGGGTCCACAGTGGTTTATTCTTCCTAAGTGGACAGATTGGTGTCCCTGAAGTTTAACTGGCTTTGTGTTGTAATGTGATGATGAAGTGTTCCCTAACTTATTTTGAGCAGAGTAGTTTCTGCTGTTAAATGTGCTCCACAAAACACAGAACAGATAAGAAATAAGTCAACTACATGTGTATGCTAAACATACACAGTCGTGGCTGAAAAGTCACAGGAGATGAAATGAGCAAATCCGAGAGACTCAAAGGTAAAATAAGTCTGGTTTTAAATGACTCAATGGAGGGAAAAGAACTTGTAAAACTCAAGTAACAACATAATTGTGACTACCAAGTGTAGTTTAATAACTTCAATTAGTACTCTAATGCACTTGATTACTACATAACAGGAAAATGTAATGTGATTACAGTAATTGTGTGTGAAACACTGTGTTGTTTTCTGCAACATCATATTAAATCTTTATATATTGATAGAGTGGATGACCGAGTGGTTGAGTCATGTTATCCATGAATGCATTTTTGTTAGCTTTGTTGTAACCGCAGTTTGTCATTTTACCAGTAAAAAATGTCAAATAACTGTTGTCTCTGTTAACTATGGCATCCACAGTATAACTCTATAATGGTAGGGTTGGAAACTATTGCATATAGTGAGTAAAAAACACATTTTCAAACTCAGTCTCTTTGTTTTGGCATCGCTTTGCAGTCTAGAAAAAAAATATTTGATAAACTCTGAATCGCTGCAGTCATAAGATCATAAAAGCAGAGCTGCTGCAGAATGATCTGGGCATTTGTGTGTGTATAACTCTAAGTGTGTGTGTGTGTGTGTGTGTGTTTTCACAGAGACCTGGGTGGAGAAACCGTGTTACGGGAAGCCATTAGAGGAGCACTTAGCGCTCAGCGGGAGAGATATTGCCTTTCCCATCGAGGCCTGTGTGACCATGCTGCTGGAGTGTGGCATGCAGGAGGAGGTAAACAAACCGGCCGCTTTTCACACGACACACAAGAAACACATTTATGGGTGTGAAATGTTGCAGAGGTCACCACGGAGATGAAGTCAGTCTTAATTACCAGAGGGAAATCTAATCGGGGGCCAAGCCTGAAACGAATAATCAGCTGGAACATTAAACTAATGCTCACACATTAATACATCCATAGGTATAATTGAGTAATGTCATATGTCTGAAATGCGACTGATTCAGTGGTTGAAACCGAACATGAAGCAGCTGGAACAAGGTTTAACGCCTCCAAGTCCAAGTATATGGTTCTCTCAGCTGGAAAAGGATGTAGCACCCACTCCGAGTGCTGCTGCACCAAGTGGATCTCAGTGTCTTGTGAGGGAGAGTGGAGCAGGAGACTGACAGATGGATTGGTGCAGCAGAAATCGTATCCATCTGCTGTTGTGAACAAAGAGCTGAGCATGAAAGCAAAACTGTGGATTTACTGGTCAATATCCGTTCCTGTTCTCATCTATGACCATAAACTGTGGGTGGGTGACTCAAAAAAACAAGAGAAACTGCAGAGGCTGGCTTTGTCAGGGTGCTAAGGATGTCTGGGCTCTCACTTGGGCAGTACTCACACATGCCAGATGATTAGGGCTATCTAACTAACAACAATAGCTGCATCAAGGTGTTTGTTATAGTAAGGTAAATAGAGTATTACAGAGAGAATCCCAATGATCAAATTATCCCCTAATGAGCAGCACTTGGCAAAAGTAGGAAGGAAGAACCCACATTTAACTGGAAGAGACCTCCAGCAGTACCAGGCTCATGGAGGGTTAAATATATGCTGTGACCTGCTGGATGGTGAGGGTGAAGGAAAAGAGAGAAAAGTGAGAATAAAGTGATACAGACAATCACCCACTCACAAGACAAACTAACTGAGCCATGCTAGCTGCAGGTTACTATATTTGTTCCTGTACAGCGAGGTGATCACATCAATTTTCCTTTGTTTTGATGGCAAACTGCACAAGCAACCACGTCACTTCCTGAATATGACATGACGTGATTTGATTGAAAAGTTTAACTTTTCATTAAAACTACTAGAAACAAAGTGAAAACGCGACTCAAAAATTCTACAGGTAACCCATTAATGACATATCAGGTATTAGGGGTAAAGCCTGTGTGTACACATACATTTCAAACCTGCCTTAGAGATTAGGGTCAGGAGCATTGAAAGGAACCAGCTGAGATGATTCAGGTAACTTCCTAATATGCCTCCTGGACACCTTCTCGACAAGGTCTTTCAAACATGTCTAAGCTTCAGAAGACCTCGCAGCAGGCCCAGCACAAGGTTTGGTTGTGTAGCAGCCAGGACCCAAATGCACTCACAAATCCAGAAATGAACTCAAAATGCATCTTTAATCCTGGTATTTTACAATACAGGGAAAGTCAAATTACATGCAGAGCAGGAAATTCAAAACATGCAAAAACTCAGTGAACACAAGGCAAGGAGACACACAACCATCAGAGAGGGTAACATTAAAAACACACCAGGTAATTAGGGAGATGGGAAATACCAGGGAGCCCAGCTGCAACAAATCAGGTAAACTAGACAGGAAAAGCACAACAAAATACCAATGCACAAGACAAAGGCTACCAAAATAAAACAGGAAATAACTAAACAGAGGAACAGACGAATACTTAACAATACACGAGGAACAGCAGGGAGGCAGAGTAAACTGAACAGAGGACTAGCATAGATATAAAAGTAATTGGAACAAAGCAGAAAAACACAACAACTAAGAAACAACATGAAGATAACTACAGAACAGAACTTAGAAGCCCAAAACTCAAAACTATGGGTCAACCACCCCGCACCAGGGCTTTAGGGTGTTTTAGGAGGGCGCCAGTATCAAATGGAAGAAGCCTTTACTGCTCAGAGTGCTGCCCTGTGACTCAGATTAGAAGTAGAGCATAGATGGATGGATGAAATGGGACATACTGAACAATAAGCCCTTTAATTCTGAAAGCTGGACTTTTAATTTAGCATTTTACACTCTTCTGCTACTAAGAGAATCAGGCATTTACAACACATAATAAATTCAGCCTGTGTAATTCTCCTGCTGTTGGAGTTACGTGACCTTGGCTTCGTTTCTGTGTCTCAGGGTTTGTTCAGAATCGCTCCCTCGGCCTCCAAACTCAAAAAGCTGAAGGCGTCTCTGGACTGCGGGGTTTTAGACGTTCAAGAATACTCCGCAGACCCACACGCCATCGCAGGTGAGCTATCAACAACGCTGCCACATACCTAGACCTTCTCCCTGCCTCCTGGTTGTACATCATGTGTTCCCATGACAACTGATCATCCATTGAAATTTGCCTCACAGGGGTAGATTTATGAGTTGGCCCCTGTTGGCTTGTTGGAGTCTAGTTTCTGTACATTTCTGTTATTTTCCTTATGCTGAGCTACCCTCCTGTTGTCAATGAATGAATACAATCATAATCAGGCTGCTCGCATCAAAGGAACATTTTTAATCCCTTCTGCTGCCTGTCTTTGTTTCTCCTGCTGCTGTTTGCAGTAAATTTCCTCTTAAAGGTTATTTTGAAAGCCTTACGCTGGTGTGACACAGGAACTTTAGGCTCGGATTCACTTTGCTTCTGTGGTCACTGCTCGCGTGTCTGCAGACAAAGCAAAGTGTTTTTCTTCCACTTTCAATAAACTATCCAAGAAATGCCCAGTGATAAATTCCAAATATAACTGGGATTAGTGTCAGACAGATTCTTCATCTTCTGGAGAGGATGCAACAAAAAAAAGGTTGGGGTTTTTTTCTTCTTCACGTCTTTTTGTTTCTGTCACGTATTAGCTTTTAAATCTGCACTGTGACGAACTACAAAAGAAAGAAAAGCTTTCAAGCTTTTATGATGCTCTTATTGATCTTTTATTTTTTACTGCAGCAGCATATTGCTGTCGTCAGATGAAAACCATACATCTCCAAATGAAAAGCTTTTTACAAGCTGTGGAAAATATTTTTATCTTAAAAACAAGTGCATTTTTATTACAATTATCACACCGACTATTTTTCTGTTGAAAAATAAAACTTAATGGTAAGCATCCTTTCAGCACGGAGAGGTGTCTCGCTAGTAATCTTTCTTTTATTTCTAAAATGACGAGGCTCTCAGTTATAATCATCTGCAGCATTTGTAGTAAATTATTTGTCAGTGTGTTTTAAAAAACATTTGTTTTATGTTCAGTGGCTTCTTTGGTTTTCTTTGCTGAGGAAACCGCCGTACTCTACGGATGTCCTTGTGTTTTTGGGTTGTTTTTTTGCAACAGAATATTGTAGCAAAATGCAGTTTTTTATTTTGATTTATTTTTTATATAAGCCAGATCATTTAAGTCCTGTGTTTGTTTGTCTGTTTTTGGTCGCCTAGCTGTTGTACTACTTTTGGAAAAATGTGTCTTAATTGTTTCATGACCAAACTGTTTAATCTTTGCTTTCACAAACAAACTGAAAACCTCTCTGATGCACAGTGAAGATTTTAATTTCTCAGCCGAGTATGAAAGTCAGAAAAAAAAGAGTCATTTTCAACCAGTGCAGAATAATGCAGCATTAAATCTCAATTTAACTCACAGCTCACCGGAGCATGTGGAGAAAATGTCCTATTCTGCGCTGTATTCCCCTTTAATGGTCCCATATTAAACTGGGTCAGCTCCACCAGCAAATTGAATTCGTCCCACTGTGGAGGTGGAAGCCCTGGTTCAGTGTAACTGCAGGCATTTATTTTGCACCATCAGTGCACCACCTATATATATATGCATATGTATACACAGCTGTTTGTCGTCCATCCCTCTGGGGAATGGAAGCGGCAGACCAAAGAGAGAAGACGACACGTCGCAGTGAAACCCGGTCAGCTGTGTCCTTCCTCATCAGTAAAGGAAAACTCAGTTCTGGTCAGACGGAAGCTCGATGTGGATTTGTTTAGTTTAACAGGATAGCTGCGTAGAGCAGTGGGACTCATTTCTGAGCACTTGATGGGACAAACTGTGCACAGACAGACTTTTCACAGGCACATGAACTTTTTCTAGTCATGAAAACAATCATTTGATTTTGATTTTCTGTTCTGAATAAACATACTTGTGTTTGTAATTATGGAAAATCCCACTGGCTTTTTGTCATGGGGACCAGAGTAATGGAGACTGCTGGCAAGGAGGCCTTTCAGCCTGGAATTTGAATATATACATCACAAAAGATGTGCTCCTATATAAAGTGATTTAATCTGAAATCTTACTGAAAATAGCAGGTAGGAGATGGTTTTCACTGCTGAATATTACAATTTCTCTGTAAAGCCTCGTTTAAACATTTGAAGTGTGATCACAAGCAGGTTTTAGTGATGGAGGCAAGGGAAAGCAGATTTAATGCCATTGTGCAGTGAGCTGCAGGAAATTACACTCACTCTCATGCAGTACATACGATCAGATCTGGGCTCGGCTGGATCAGACAGAGTCCACGCTGAAGCACTAATCATGGAGCAGATGGTTGCTTCAGAACGTTTATCATCTTTGTTTCTGTTTCTTTGTTTGGTGGTTTGTTTATTTCTTGATAAACTTTACTTTTTTTCATTCCTTTCTTCATTTCCTTCCTTGCCTGTTTGCTATCTTCGTTCCTTACTTGCTTCCTTTTACTTTCTTTCTCGCTTTTCCTCTTTGCTTACTTCTCTATTTTCTTGTTTTGTTTCCATCTTTCTCCCTTTCTTTCTTTCCTTCTACGGTTGCTTCTATGTGCTAAAATACACAGGTGCAGACATGTATTTACCATGGTTCTTGCCGTGCTCTCTCCAGGTGCTTTGAAGTCTTACCTGCGCGAGCTCCCTGAACCATTAATGACCTTTGAACTCTACAATGACTGGATCCAAGCCTCAAAGTGTGTATCATCTCAGACCAATGTTGCCATCTTCATGTTAAAGACATTTCTTCTTCTACTGTTGTTTTCAAACCAATCTTTCATGTCGTCCTGCAGCATTCAAGATCAAGACAAGCGCCTGCAGGCTCTGTTCAATGCCTGTGAGAAACTCCCTTCAGCCAACAACACCAACTTTAAGTGAGTCAGCGTTTCCATGTTTCACTCCCCTCCTGGTTCTTTCTTTTTTTCATATATGGGCCAAATAATCTGGTTAACCAGCTGAAACATCCCAGTCAGGCTCATTTTGGGTTTTTTAACTGCATATCGAAGGAGTCAGGTCTGTTTTCTGCCTTACCTCCTTATATAACTGCATATAAGACTGGCTGGCTATGCCTATAAAGAGGAGTTCATTTAACTGAAGGAAACCACCAAAGACATGACAAAGTGACCTGATGGTCAGAAATAGCTGGGCCAAATGTTCATATCATTGAGTCCCCAGTCTGACACCTGTATCTTTGCTGACTGTCCCTGAGTGTTTCTGTTGCATCTCTAGTGTGTAAAATAGTTCAAAGAAAAATCTTTAGAGAAGCCTTAATCAAAATGGCTTAGCAAAATAAGCCAGCGCCAACAACTGCAGTTCCTCTAATGGCCACTTGAGGCAAATGCCAAAAGGCAGTCAGTCCCCACAGACTCCCATGTTAAAATGCCCAACTTTAAAGCAGGAATAAACATGTTTACAACCAGCTGTGGTCTCAGGGCACAGTTTCCCCCAGTTATAAAAACTGTATGAGGGCAGCTTAGTGGTTTTAATTGGTGAGGAGTTGTTGCCAGTTGTTTTCTCCTGAGCCTCATGGCTGCTAATTAGTCAATGAACTGGACTTTTACAGAGGGTTTGTGCCTTTTTTAACATTTTAATGGAATTATCTGACAAACTGTTTGATTTGCTGTGAAGAATAGACCATCCGAGACATTTGTAATTCACATTTAGTTACTGAAATTCCAGTGTATATATGTGATTTAGGCTAATTAGCAGGTATGTGTGTTTATGTGTCGCACATATTTATGTAGATTTTATGAGTATGATTGCAGTTTGCAAAAAAAAAGCTAGTTATTGATAATTTAGAAGTGCAACTTATTGTCTAAATATGGTCACTTCTGGCTCCAAACCACCATCATGGTGACCAAACACTTCCACAATGTATCACAGAGGCTAAGCCCATCTTTTTGGTACAGTCTAAGATCAATCCCCTCAAAATGCCCAAATTTAGAGCAGAAATAAGTGTCTTTGCCGCCAGTAACACATTTCTTTTACTGAAGTTTTAAGGCTTTAAGTTATGCACTATTGAGGACAACAGGTTGGGAGCATTTTGTTTAGACTAAACTAGAGTACACTAGACTATACTCTTCTTTGACCAGACCTAGTTTACTGTCACAGTGGCCAGTAAATGGGAGTGAACCCACAAGCAGACTCATGTGGACACAGTGATAAGATTTAACAAACTTTATCGTTAGATTACACAGAAATCGAAAAAACGTGATATGGGAACGTAGCGTGAGTGTGTGAAGTGGGGGCACTGTAGTTTCTAAACTAGAGATTTATGACATACATCCTCAGTACGCTTGTGGCAAAAGAGGCAAAACCAAATATATTTTTTGTAGCAGGCTGTGAAATATGCTTATTTCTCTTCTAAATAACACTGACAGGAGTCAACTGTTCAGAGGAGATGCAAAGGTTTTTGTTTCACACCTGTTTTTTAGCCGTGATTAGCATCCATTTTGATATCACTGTCTACCTGAACTAGCCAGCTTTAGTACTGGTTCAAATAAGGTCAGGTTCAGATTAATGAAAGCCGAGATGGTGGCAGCCAGACTATTAAACCAACAATCTGTGATTAGGCCTCCTTCTATCACTTCACTATTGGCAACTATATTTATTTATTTTGACACTGGAATAATGTTCCTCAGAAACTTGAGCGTGAACCAAAAACAATACAGATAATACCATTCTGTAGATCAGAGGGTAGCTGTGGAGTCGGGAGATAATAACTCATAGCTATATCGCTTTACCTCTATTGATTCTCGAGGATTTTTCTTCTTTCATTTTCAGTCACTTCTTGGTATCTGTTTGCTTCCTGAAAGCTCAAAAATGATTTCCAGCTTTCAGGAGGCTGATTCATTGTGCGCTACTTATCACCACCTGCCAGAAAAGAGACTCTGACCTTTATAAAACAGTGTGGAGAAAGAGGCGTTGCATCCCAGGTGTTGGCTGCTGGATTAAATGCAGAATGCTGAAAGGCTTGTCTCCTGATCAAAAGAAGAAAGTGGAAAGGCCTGACGGGGAAAAGGAAGGGAGGAAGTGATGGTACAGAAATGAGGAGAGCGAGGTGCAGCGGCACTTGTCAGCATCATCATCGAATCGCACAAATGCGACGTATTTTTAGACGGTGCTCCTCTGAAGAGACCTGTCAGGCCTGTCCAGATGATTGCTGCTTGCCGTGATGAGCGGCCTGATGTTCAGCTCTGGATGAGTCATTCAGCTCAGCTACAGACATCCACCAGCCCATCCATTTCTGAAAACATCAGACACAGAAATGGTTGGCTGCAATAATAAGCTTTGCCTCAGTGTGGTTCGTGCATTCAGCAGGCACGCAGTTATCATTCAGACTGCAGCTGTAACACTACAGTTGTTTGAAACTGACCGGAACATATTGGGATGGATGTAGTCATCATTATGTTTTTTTGAGCCAGAAGTGATCATATTTTGGATGAGAGCGTGGACTGCTAACTTATCAGCAAATGCCAGCATGCAGGATACAGCTGTATCCATAAACTGTGTGGGAATAATGCGCAGAAACATGTATATAGGCTAATATAATGCTAATACACCAAAACTGAAACCCGCACAGAAACTCTTTAAGGTGCTCCAAAAGGCATCAAAACGAGGTCCAGCTTACCAAGTTGAAGGAGAGGTGAGGGTTAGCACATCTCAGTTGGCTCCAGCTGCCTGTATCACAACCAGGTAGTGATGTGTCGGTCGCGAACGAAACGGCTCTTAGAGTCGACTCTTTGAAGTGAACGACGCGAGCCGTGGGTTTTTGTTTTTGTTTTTTTTTTCTTTCTCTCACCCTCTCTCTCTCGCACTTTTTTTCCGCTTCACTCCGCACACGAGCCTTGTGCTTTGCGCTGGGAAGAGGGGGGGAGGGGCAGTAGTTACACTCTCAGTAGCACAGGAACAGAGCCGGAGGGAGAGAGAGAGAAAGAGAGCCAGGGACAACAACGTCACATTAGAAAGGTATAGTAATCATCCACAACTATTTTCAGTTGCGGATGATAAAGGATTCAGAAAGTTTATTCATGCAGGCCCATATGACAGAGAATGTGTATCTTCTTTTTGTTTTCATATTTTTTCATATTTATATTTAATTGTGTTGTGGTTTGCGGTGTTTAGTGTTGTTTCACTTTAAATTTGTTTAAAAGGGAAAAGCTGAAAATTTAAATAGTTAAAAGTTGAAATGTAAATAGTTGGTTTTTGGATTATATGATTTATTTATTACATTTTATGTGGAGTGAATAAATAAAAGTATATTTACGGTGGCCCCTAGAGACAAAGCACATACAAACTCCAAAACACGTACAAACCCCGAAGCACGTACAAACCCCGAAGCACGTACAAACCCTGAAGCACGTACAAACTCCAAAACACATACAAACACAACAGAAGTGCTCCAGGATGCTAGGGGCAGTGTTAAGCTTTTGTTACCTAGTGGCTACACAAGCCAGGAAGTACCAACGACCGGATTTGGTGTGTGGTAGTAACAGGTAAATGAACTTTTTTTTTTTAAATTATTTGAGTATATATGAGTGCTTGTGTATAAATACACAAACAATACACATATGCTTTCAATTGTGTAATTTAAGTGCTCTAGATAGCTCTGTTTTGGAAGTTCAGTTAACGCTAGAAATGTGTTCTGGAGTTTGTACGTGCTTTGTCTCTAGGGGCCACCGTATATATTTATATATAAACATATATAAATAAAACCACGTTGTTGTTTTTTTACATTAGTAATCCCTTTTGTGCATAATTTTATATTGTTGTTAATAATAAATTAATTAAAGCAGCAAAACAACCTGAAGAGGCGGTTAGGAGCCGGAAGAGTCGGCTCTTTTTAGTGAGGCGAGCCGAAAGAGTCGGTTCTCTAAAAAGAGTCGGAAATCCCATCACTACAACCAAGTAGCACCAATCAGTCAAAACAGCCACGCCCCTAACTCTTCACTAACATGCGGTGACGCTAGCGTTAGCCGTGTTAGCACGTTACCTGAAACAGGTGGTCAGGGTGAGTCCACAGGCGCACACCCTTCGTTCATCATATATCCGTGCCTTTATACAAGCACACACACTTCTTAGCACTGCAAGGCTATGAGCACAAAACAGCAGTGTAGAAAAATCGAGGCAGCCAGCCGGTGTCTGTCCAACCAATCAGTGAGCTCCTTCACACCTCGTGGCTAATTTGGATTGCTTCGAGATTTTGGAAATGACATAGCTAATCCAATAGATAATCTGTTAGCTAATCCACTAGTTAAGACCAAATCTTATCCATTTGCTAACGTAATAGGTAATCTGTGAGCTCACAGGAAAGGGAAATGCAGTGAGGAAATATATTTTCAAATGAGCAGAATTTCCATTTTAAATGCCAGAAATAAGTATTTAATTTTTGAATCCATTTACTTTTTTTTTCAATTGTATTTCAAAAAAGATTGTGACTTTGGAATTTGAAAATGGTTTTTGAAATGAGGTTTTTATTGAGAGTTCAATATTTTTTTTGTGAAATTCATTTTTGAAGTATTTATTAATGGATTAATAATTCATTTTAAAATGTTGATTTATAAATAGTGTTTTTATTTTAAATTAAATGATTAAATAATAATTTTGCTTTAGTAATGTTTAATTTATGTTTTACATTTTTTACAAATGCGGGCGGCACGGTGGCACGGTGGTTAGCACTGTTGCCTTACAGCAAGAAGGTCCTGTGTTCAATTCCGCCATCAGGCCGGGGTCTTTCTGTGTGGAGTTTGCATGTTCTCCCCGTGTTTGCATGGGTTCCCTCCAGGTACTCCGGCTTCCTCCCACCGTCCAAAGACATGCAGCTTGTGGGGATAGGTTAATTGATTAATTCAAATTGCCCATATGTGTGAATGTGAGCCTGAATGGATGTCTGTCTCTGTGTGTTAGCCCTGCAACAGACTGGCAACCTGTCCAGGGTTTGCCTCTCGCCCTATGACAGCTGGTGTATCAGAATATTTATAGTAGTAACAGTTTCATGGTCTAAATGTTTAGATAGCAGCCATGTGAGTGAAATAAATGAGCTGTCTTAAAGACAATAGAGAGGTTGAATGTACATTTAAATTCTGTTTTTATTGAATAATCTGTTTTCTGCACCTTAATTAACAGGTATTTAATCAAATTCCTGTCCAAACTGACTGACTACCAGGATGTGAACAAGATGACGCCTGGAAACATTGCTATTGTCCTTGGACCCAACCTGCTGTGGACTCAGAATGACGGGTAAGTTATAGCAGATGCATATACATGTGGCTTGTTACCTTATCCTCTTCTGTGTGATCATAGCTGAACACAAAATGCTGGATCTTGGTACCAGTGAACCATGGAAACAAATCAGCTCATGATGAGAGGAAGAGTTGTGCCGTGTGTTTGATTTGATTATTATTGTGCACTTATTTCATCCTGCTATCTCATCCTAATATTTTCACATCATGAATTATGCATGTGCTGAGATACCTTCTATACCATGACTTGCAGTTACAATTTAATTATGAAGTTAAACAAACAAAAGCAAGGGCCAGATTTAATTAGAGGCGAGTGAAGTCACTTTAGTTTTATTGTAATTGCTGCAGGTTTTATCATGCACTGCCTCCTGCTCGGCCCTTAAAATCACTTTTTCATGCAGTAACTTGGTGATTAAAGGCGGCAGACAACGAATGGAGGGACTCAAAGGGATTCTCTCATTGCCGCTCATTTTCTCTTCCTCTTTTTCCTTAATCGAAAACATGGGCTGCAACTAACAAAAAGGCCTGCAGACACACAACTTCATCCATAGGAGACTGCTGTTATTATACCGTATATATTTAGGAGAAAGATGATGACTTGGCAGTTTTGAATAGGGTGAAGGACATCTCCTTTTATATCTCTGTGTAAATCTTACAAACTCGTCATCCCCCTTAACTTTTAATTAGTACTTTAATAGCCCACAGTTCTGAAATGATTTTAATTTTCTCATTTTAATGCTTTGGTAATATCATGAAAATGTGCTAATCACCCTCTGTGTGAAATTCTTACTGACAGACAGACACTTCTCCCCACCAATTAAAAAAAAGTCTGTCTTCTCCGTTTGCTCCAGGAACATCACGGAGATGATGACGACAGTTTCCCTACAGATCGTCGGCATCATCGAGCCCATCATCCAGCACGCCGACTGGTTCTTCCCAGGAGGTGAGGAGGGAAAAAGAAGAGGAAACAGCCCTGCTTTGTTTGTTCTTGAAGTCTTAAAATGGCATTTTAGAAAATAAAATACTGAGTTGTTCCTGTTTTCTTCTGTCTTCGTTAGAGATCGAGTTCAATGTCACAGGAAACTACGGCAGCCCCGTCCACACCAACCACAACGCCAACTACAGCTCGATGCCGTCTCCAGATATGGATCAGATGGATCGCAAGCAGAACGACCAGAGCCGGCGGCCGCTCAGCGTCGCCACAGACAACATGATGCTGGAGTTTTATAAGAAGGACGGGTATGACTCTTCTGCGTCTCTTAGCGATGCAATTCAGAGCCCGACCGATATGTTGGCAGATATGAGCTATTTGCGGATATTGGTACTGGCATTTATGACAGCTGATAGATGAAAATTTAAAAAGTAAAGAAGAGAAACACCATTCAAGCATGTTATGAGAGTTGATTTTGTATGATTTGTTTCAGAAAGCGCTCTGCAACTTCCCACTGGCAGCATATGTTTGAAACACAACAATCAGCTGATCCAAGCAGAACGTAAACAAATAATTCACAGAACGAGATTACTTTTAAGCTGTACTGTCATAGATTCATAGATAACTGCACATAGCAAATATATTCGATTTTTAAATCGCCAAATATTGATATCGGCCTTAAAATCAAGTATCAGTACATTTTTAGCACATTAAAAACAGTATTGGGATTAGGCCTAAAGTAAGAATGCACATAATCTTAGAAACAAGCGATAGAAGGGTTACAATGTACTTTTAGTCCCTGCAGATCTGGAAAGATTGGCTTGGGCAAGTTATGAAAGTGTAGGTTAGTACAGAATATACACTCACCAGCCACATTATTAAGTACACCTTGCTACTACTCGGTTGGACCCTGTTTTTTCTTGCAACGCTGTCTTCATTTTTAAAGGCATAGATTCAGCGAAGTGCTGGAACCATTCCTCAGATTTTGATCCATATTGACATGATAGAGGCACACAGTTTCTGCCGATCCAATATGTGAATCTCCCGTTCCACCGCACACCAAAGGTGCTCTACTGGATTGAGATCTGGTGACTGTGGAGGCCTTTTAAGTACAATCAACTCACTGTCATGTTCAAGAAACCAGTTTGAGATTATTTGAACTTTGTGACCTGACATCTATTATTAAGGGATGGACATGATCATTAACAATACTCAGGTATGATGCGGTGTTTAAATCACACTCCGTTGGTCCTAAGGGACCTAAAGTGTGCCAATAAAATATCCCCACGCCTGACCTGCAGGATGGAGCCATGCTTTTGTGCTGTTTACTGCAAAGATGCAACAGAAATCAAGACTTTTCAGACCAGACCACATCTTTCTGTTCTTCTATTGGCCAATTTTGATGAGTTGATGTAAATTGTAGCCTCAGTTTCCTGTTCTTGGCACTCAGTGTGGTCTGCTGCTGGAGTCAATCTGCTTCAAGGTTTGACCTTTTGTGAGTTCAGAGATGTTCTTCTGTGTCCCTCATGGTTGCCTCCCTATCAGCTCAGAGTAACTTAGCCGATTTCCTCTGACCTCTTGCATCAACGAGGCATTTTTGCCCAGAGAAGTGCCGCTCACTGGATATTTTTTGTCTTTGGTCTTTTTCTGTAAATCCCAGAGATGGTTGTGTGGAAAAATCCCAGAAGATCATCAGTTTCTGAAATACTCTGACCAGCTTCTCTGTCAGTCAGTCACAATTTTGTTCTTTCTTCTTGATACTCGGTTTGAACTTCAGCAGATTATCTTGAGCATCTCTACCCGCCTGCATAGATTGAGTTACTGCCATATGATTGGCTGATGAGATAATTTGCATTAATGAGCAGTTAAACAGGTGTGCCTAATAAAGTGGCTGGTGAGTGTCTGTTGCAGTATGATTTTAAAATGCAAACAAATATAAACGGTTTATATGTGCACAGACTGACTCCCTAAATAAAACAGTTTCTTCAAGCAGAAGAAATAGTGGAAAAATAGGCTTTCTCGTCTAAAGCTTCCACTGATTCCACCTGTTTAAACCTGTCTCTGAATTAATTAGCAGTCTTCTCTGTAACCTGCGTACACTGTCATCCAGCTGACTGACAGCTAGAGACATTTTTTCTAGACAAGGCCACATTGAGGCTCATAAACTTTCCACACGACTGCTTCCTGACAGGGTCGGACGTGTGAAGTAAGAGAAGGAAAATTCCCCAACGATTACACAAGTTTGCCGTGAGAAGTGACCTCAGTGAGAAGCTCAGTTTCGCTCTGAGGTGGACAGAAAACGATACAGTTTCACTCTTTATCTACAGGACCTGCCCTCAAAACTTTTCTCTGCAGCTCACTGAGACATCTGGAAGTGAGAAAGAAAAAGACAGAGGGTGAGCTGACATTTAGTCTGTGAAATGAGCAATCCGACAATCCTCAAACTGTGAAGAGGGATTAGCTGAAAACCAGTCAGTCGCTTTCTTTCTCTTTCACTGTCTGAATCTGAGTGTCTTTCTCTAATGCTTTAATACACCCATGGTCTTATCAGGGCCTGGGGGGAGCCTGAGCTCTGCAGCCCAGGGGCCACAAGTAGCCCGACTAATTAAACCTGGACCGTGTGGGTCGGATCAATAGAGCTCAACTTTCAGTAGAAACAGTCCTTAGAACCAGAGGCTGTTGCTCCACTAAAAGAAAGTCTGCTTTTACACTCAAAACCAGACATGAGTGCACTTTAATTTCTTACTTAATTTATGTCAGTCTAATAAGTTAATTAATATTTAGATACTAAACTTGCGGCACTTCTCTGCAACTCTGGGAGAGCAGGTGATGATTAGACAAATAGCCCAACATTATTCTTCTTCTTTGACACTGATAGCACAAATTAGATCCCAGCTTGGATTAAAAAGCAAGAATCATTATATTCACTTAATGTTAAAAGTGTAAGTTTAAAGGGGACCTGTTACACCCATTTCCAGCCCTGTAATCTTATTTTTGGATTCTCCTGGAGTAGCTTTGCATGACATTCACAGTTCAAAATAATTGTAGTTTGTCTTACCTCAGCCTTGCTACAGCCCTTCTCTTCATCCTCGGTCTGAAACTCACAGTTTAAGCTCCACCCATCTTCTTCTGATTGGCTGAGCCACACAAACAGAAGGTCTGAACAGCAGGTGGGTGGAGCTTCCATTAGACTAGTTTGCAGTGCGCTTATTCGGCGCACTGCAAAATAAAACTTATGATACTTATGTTTTGTTACACAACACAACCTGATTGAAAGCACTCATTCATTGAATCAATCACAAGAAGTGCAACGCTAATGCTAAATCACCACCACTAAGCTTCTATGTGCACCACGATTATCCTGAATGTTAATTTTGCTTGACTGAAGTAAAAGCTTCAAAATTCATGAGTCAGGTATTTACTACGTAATTTTTGCAATAGAACAAAAAAATGTTCAGAGCTACAAAAACTACTACAGAATGTATTAAAGCATTAAAAAAAAAAACCCTGAACATTTTTAGAACCCACTGCCTGCAAGTTCAGGGAACTAGAAGTGCAAAATGCTAACTCATTTCCAGGTTTTAGGACTCATTCACTCTACTGAGGTCTAAATAGAGGTACTTCATGATATCTGCCGAGTTGCAGGATTTGCTCCCAGAAGAACTGCTTGAAGTCCTTTAAGCTGGTGATGCTCTTTAGCAACATTTCCAAATTGCACCTTTATACTGGCTTCATACTGGCCAGGGGTTGGACAGCAGCCATGATGGCTCTTCTGACATCTGCTTATATATATTGTATGATGAAGCCGGTTAAATCCATAAAGATTTTATGCCTTTTTAAGTCTCCTGCTGCCCTGTTACAGCAGATCTTAGGACTCCTCCACCTGCCAAATCCCACTTTAACCCCTACTGATGTTTGATGACTTGTTGGGATCTTTTGGGAAAGTTGTTCATTTTTAGGAAAACTGTTACAAAAATCTCAAAATAACATTTGCATTTCGTGTAAACTGATAAGAAAGACTGATGCTGCATTAGGGTCTCTGTAACCTATAGCAAATCGTTGCTATGGGTTACAAAATCATCTTTGTTAAGGTTTTCTCTGCCACCCTTATATTTAGTGTTGGTAATATAAATCTGTTCACTTCTTGATTTTGATGAGAGAATTGACATTGACAGACTTGCCAAAGGGTCTGACTGCTGGCTGGATTTCTATAGAAAACAGATGTTGAGAGTTCAGAAATGCTGCCTGTTGAAACACGTCCTTTATCGTGAACTACACTAAATCACTGCTGGTTGTGACTGGGAGTGAAAGTCTGTGCAAAACTCACTGAAAGATCCTTCATAAAACCTGTTTCTTCCCAGGCTGTGTGTACACGCTTGGTAATATCAGTAGAAATGCTTATTGCTCAATCAGAGACCAACAAAAAGGAATGTCAAGACAAAATGCCAGTCATTTTTACTTTGTGTTTCTACCACTGCAGAGAAACCACACTTACTAAAGACTCACTGCAGCTGCAGGAAACCTCTCGCATGTTTTGGGGGATTTTACTGTATCCAGCAGGGAAACATTGACCTGATTATAGCTAAATTCCTCCTTAGTTTTCGACATGGTTAAAGCCTCAATATTTCACTGTTCTCCTCTCTTAAAGTGTTATCCTGTTTCACTTCTTTGATATCAATGCTATTAACGAGTCCAAGCGGACGAGTCTTTCGTGGTCTCTGCTCGTGTCCTCACTGTGCTTGTCTCTGTTTTAACACTGCAGCATTAGGAAGATACAAAGGTACGGTATAGCTCCTTTTCCTCCACTCATCCTCTTGTCACTCTGTTCATCATCTGTTCGTCTCAGCTGCACGTTGAAAGGAGCTGTCTCTCATTTGTCATGTGTCTGAGTGTGTATTGCTTCATAGGGGTGTGTGTGAGATGATATATTTGGACTCCTGTAGTTCAGTGTCTCAGCAGAGTGGGGGGACGTGAACAAACAGGCCTGTTTCTCTTTGTTTACGTAAGTAAGAGGCATCTTTGCAGTTTCTGATACTGGACTGACTCGTTCAGCCTGTGGATACAATAGCCTCTTGTTGCTTATCTCACCTGACTGCATAGTTACAGTTACTGTTTTTGTCTTATCGTACTAATTGAGGGGTTTTTGTGGTAATCTGTTTGAAATGGAAGCCAGTTAGTTTAGCTGGGGTAAAACACTATACTTTTTACTGACCTTGCATTATCTGTGTTATTGTCTAAGTGCAGATTGGGTAGGGGGACGTCTGCTGCTTGTGGTCAACCATCTGTACAGTGTGCAGCCTCTCAGTAATTAAATAAAAAGCTTTTCCTAATTAGATCAGCCCTCCAGCACAGCTCTGCTCCATCAGCCGGAGTCAGCTGTCTACATGTGATGGAATTTTTCTTGATAATATTCATTTGTCCAAAACGCATTTTAGACTCATTAGAGGATACTTCTTTTAAACAAAGGAAAATTCAGGAGGTTTAGTGATTTATGACCTGCAGCATCGCCCTGAAAAGTTAGTTTACTTTTGTGTTCGATTTAAGACAACACTACTACTACACTAGTAGTAGTATACTTGTGTACTTATGGTAAGTGTATAGACAAAGTATCCAACTTGAGACAGTTATTGACTTTAAAGTAGTCACCTTGACATCACACGTAGTTTTGAAGTACAGTAGGTAATGTACCAAGGTTTATCCTCTAGTTTACTTTAAATAGGGCCAAAATTTACAAAATAATGTTGTATTTGCTAAGAAACAAAGTGATTCAAAGCATAAACTTGCGAGGAAAGGTTTTACTTTTATAGAATCTGACTTCTGTTTGGATCCAGAAGAGTCGCCTCCTGCTGGCCATTTGAAAGAATGCAGGTCTGATGCATTGGCTTCACTTTAATATCTTTTCATATCCATCTTTTTATTTTTATTTATTTATTTATTTTGTTTGTCTTGGCTTGGCTTGTGTAGATTTCGTTCATTTTTTGAATTCAATTACATTTTTTTCTTTTTTTTCTATAGGCATTTGTTTCCAGGCAAGGGTCACCTTAGATATAAAATACATAAAACCACATTTGGTTTTATACAGAAGAAGATAACAGCTAAGAAGGGAGTGGTGGGTGGATTTGGTTACCTTGGGCCTGCTGTTCCAACAGACTTTGTGCCATATTAAGTTAAACTACCTCAAACCCTAAGAAGAATTGACAAACCTTAAGTGTGGCATCGATCTTCCTCAAACTCTAGACAGCCAAGAGACCTATATGAGATCGATGAATTCTGTCTTAATGACACTGGAAAGTACATGTGTAATTAATTAGTTTGACAATGACTGTTTTCCTCAGTTAGCAGAATGAAGCCCACAGTGGGATAAATGCATTAAAACCCTGCAGAATTCACTGGATTAGCACCAGCCGTCTGAATTATATATAAGTTGAAGCCCTGAAACAACATACCGTTCTCATCAGGAGATAGTACAAAAGATGGATGTAGCAACTGTGATGTCACACACTGCTTCGCGAAGTCCTGCTCTGGCCTCATTTCCTTAGTCCCAGATGTTTTCACTTGCATGCAGCCATCAATTAATTCTGCTGATTTGCACTTAAAATGAAAAGGACAGAAACGCACATCCTGTTTCATCCAAACTACTTTTTGTTTGTTGAGTTATTTAAAATATATATTAGTTATTTTCCATCATGTTGCAGGAGAATGTGTGTTGTTGCATGCTGGGAATCATGTCAGTGAAGCTGAGCGACCCATCCTGCTCGTCTGGGGTCGGGCTTTTTTAAATGCACTGATATAAATGAGAAGCAGGAAAGCCGATCCCTTTTACCCTCCCGGATGATGTGTTTTGGGTGTGGAAACCTGACCCCTGAACTGCACACACACAAACACGCCCTTTGACTTGATTGGCTGTGCATCTCTGTCCCACTGCAGCATGGGTGTCAGGGTGATGGACACTTCTTGGGTGTCGCGCAGGGGATCGTCGTCTACGCGTAAATCCTTGTCCACGCCACCGAGCGTGCACCCCCCCACCCCACCCATTGACGCGCTCATCCCCGAGCAGCCTGGGGAATTCTCAGCCTCCCCCTCCCCCACCCCTCCTCCCACTAGCAGCGACCGAGCCAGGTAAGGCAGTTGTGGCCCCACCCGTCCTCCTGTTTCACCTCCCCACCCTCCTTTACTCCTGCTCCACGCCCGCACACACACCTGCTGCCGCTGCTCGCTCGTCACCGCGTCTGCTGCCGCGCCCTGCAAATGACACCCGAACTGCGCTGTCTGCCCCTTCCAACCCCCACCCACCCCACCTCCACCCCTTGTTTTCTTGTCTGTTGTTCATCCTCACCTCTGTGTGAACCCACCCTGATGAGGCATGTCATTTAGAACTTCTTTTCATTTCAACATCTCCTCACCCCCTGAACTTCCTGAGTCACGCGTGGAGTTAATTTTCTGCCTGAGTGGTGATACTGCATATCATGTGAAGATTTCACTTCTACTTAGAGCTGGGTTTAACCAAAATGTGTTGAAAGGTTCATCCACAGTTCAGTAGAAAACGATTTATTGCTGCATGTGCATGGATCACATCTCTATTTTTCTTTTGCCATCAGTCCGAGCATCATTAGCAGCATAACGGTCCATTGTCGCAGGAGCCTGCAATGGATGAGGTGGCTGATTTTCTGTTTTATTATTTTGTTTTCTTTGTGCTCTTCCCCTCCTGGAGCCTTCACTTCACTGTCCCAACAACGATTACTCCTCACCTGATTTTCCCCCCTGATTTTTCCCTCGTTATGGACCAAACTTAAAGTTTCAAATCCACACAACCCTCGTCCTAGAACTAATGAATTCATCCGCTTGAATCACTGATATTTCTATCATTGCAGTTCAGACGATGCATCCTCCAATTGGTCGGACTCCTGTTACGCCTACCCCTCCCCAGAGGAGGAGAGGCCGCCTCCCCCTTACCCCTCTTCCTCTTCTTCCTCCTCTTCCTCCTCCTCTTGCTCTTCCTACTCGCTCCCTCACCGCCATTTCCGCACCCGAACACCTCCGGGTATGCGTCCCGTTGCCCCCAGCCCCGAATCCGTACCCCCTGGCCCGTCCCCTCCACCCCGCCGCACTGGGTACAGCTCGCCCCCGCTCCCTCACTCCCTGTGCCCGTCCCCTCAGCAGCTTGACGTCAACTCCAACCCCAAACCTAACTCCCTGCATCTGCCCAAACCGGCCTCCCCGTCTATTGCTCCACATGGGCCCCCGTCCGAAACGAATGGCTCCTCCCTTTACATCAAACCCCCGCTCGTTCTCACTCGTCACGATCTCTTCCTTGGCTCCCCGAAAACCCCCAGCACCCCTCTCCCTGCTCCACCTCCATGGGCAGCCTGTGCCTGTAGCCGGGAGAGAGGAGCCAAGCTGACGAGGTAAATACAGAGCCCTGCTCAACCCACTCCCACTAACAACACAAATCACACACAAATAAGGAGAGGCCCCCGCAGGGACAAGGAAGCACGAGAGAGGGGTGATTTTTTTTAAAAAGAAAAAAAGAAACTCCCTTCAGTGCCACCCTACTCTGTGTCCTATTAACTCGCTTGTTTTGCAGCTGCCAGTTATAGAAATCAAAGCGCTTTAAGGATTCCATTATCACATCCATCTTTAATTTTGCTGCCATGTATGCAATCCATAACTTTCCATGTGAGCAGGGTATTCAGGAGCCTGTTGCCAGGCAACAAAGGAAATCCAAAGCTTTCAGTCAATGATTATAAAAGTCAGCGTTAATGAGTCAGTGAGATTTTGAATGCGAAGGCAATGATGTATGCAGGAGCAAAACAGCACTGTTTGATATTTAAGGAAACCCCAAAAAACATCTGCTTTGGTTTACAGCAACATGTTAATATGAGTTTAAAGGGGACCTATTTTGCTTTTTGTATACATATTTGCACTGATAGAGAATAAATATTTTCCCCTTATATAAGGTTGCATTACACATCTACAAGCTGATTACCAGCAACCATTAAAAGAGGGAGGAAGTACACACTGCTAACTACCACATGTCAGACAAAACCAAAGACAACCACAGTCTCATAAAGCGTCCTTTAAAAAAGATGAGGTCACAGTCCTGTAAGAGATGTTTGGAGGTATTGAATAGTCAAATACATCTTAGTAAATATCAGAAAACATTGCTATCTTCTGCCGCTTATAAACAGATTTGAACAGCAGGTGGTCTGTCCACTCTCTCTGACATCATTCAGAGCTAAGAGCAGGAAAAACTGGCTGAAACAGGGCAGAAAGTAAGTAGTAGTAGTATCACAGATATTACTTTTACATATGCTGACCTCATTAATTTGAAACTTTAGCCATGTTTAATATGAAAATCCAGATATCGTATCGGCATAATAGGTTCCCTTTGAATGCCGGCTGCTTCAGTCGCCTTCCATGCCTCGTTTGCTGAAGAGTGAAAGTGTGTTGAGGCGTAGCTGAGGAGATTCAGTCGATCAGAGAGTAAACTGGTTATGTTTTGACCTTAAGACCTTCTTCCCATTGGCATTCTGGCTACACTGTGCTGTAGGAGTAAGGAAAATTTATTAAGCTGTCAGGATATGTTTGAATTTTCTTTCCTTCTTTTTTTGCTCAACTGTATAAGCTACATGTCCATCTGCAACAGTGGTCACCCGGACAGTTTGAATTATGGCTGCTCTCATATATTTTCCTTTTTTTATTTTTTATAAAACAAAGAGATTTATGGAGGCAGGGTTAGTAAATTACAGAAGAAAGCATATCGTAATGTGTGTGTTTGTGTGTTTTGTCCTTCACTCTCTCCTCAGTACTCTGAAGAACAAGGAGCTGTCTCCAGTGATTGGACAGAAGGGGCTCCAGGGAGCAGTGACCTCTAGTGGACAGTCACAGCTCTCTGACCACAGTCCGCACACCTTGAGGAGAGGTAATACAACTAACTGGGCATGTATGACAGGGATCTCAGCTTGTCTCAAAAACATGGTAAAAATAGTAAAAGTAATGTCTTTTGGGGATTTAAAAACTCTGCACCTTGCCCAGTACTGTGACATTAGCAAAAAAAAGATGCAGCACACTGTGTTCATTTAGCTGTCTCTCAGGCTCTAAAAGAATCTGTCTAATCTATTAGTCAGTGCTGTGAATTAGGTCATTTTAAGTTACAGTGGAACCTCTCGTGTGGAGAGGATGTAAATCTGCAAAAGTGTGTTTTCCTTCATTGTTTCCACTCTGGTTGCTGCACAAAAGAGGGGAAAAGGTCCTTGGAAAACCACATAATAACTGACTGACGGCTGCAGTAGAGTTTTATCTGCTAAAATATCCTCAGACTCGAAGGATAAGAGGGCGATGTTTAGTTTGAAGAAATAAACTTGACTTGATGCTTTGTGATTGAAGGGTTTAATTAAGGCAGGTATTATAATTAATGAGCAATTTGATGGGTAAATTTGTCTGGGGAACTTCAGAGTTTATTAGACTGAAGATGAGGCAAGCATCTCTTTTACACTTAAACTTTGATTTCACACATCACTTGTCAGAGTTGGCCTGTGAAAGAAATTGTGTTTTCTATGATTTGATATGTGGGAAATATGACCAAAAAACAGCTTCATACAGAAGAAAAGAATGACAAGAGGTCGCGCTCTGATGAAGGTCACGATGCAGAAACATTAGTGCATTTGTTAATATGGCCAGAACATGTTAAACATTTGAATTACACTGACTTTGGTTTAGCACCACACACTAACACACCAGGACAATGTATCCTTTCGCATTAGAAATATGATATTTCTAAGTTATAAAAGCTAACTAGGGGGTGTACTTTGAAAATCTGACATTTCTGGCAATCCTGATAACTGCATTTATTTTGTAAAACTGATACAAATGTGATAATCCTGTTAAACGTTTTATTTAGGCATCTTTTTCGTAGCTTCCCACACTCTTTTAAATTACTTTAACTGAAAAACAAAGATGTCAGATTATGCTGGTAAATTCCTAGAACTCTTTTATTTTGGAAATATGACTTTGGTTCATCCTGATAACTTTTTCGTGGCTAACAAGGAGCTTTTATGTTGGAAATCTGGTACTATGAAGCATCCGGATACATTTCTATGACTAAAAAGTGATTTTTACTTTGAAATAGCATGTCAAAACATTTGTTTATTCTTAAAGCACACTGGTTGCTTTTATTTCAGAAATATAGAGACATTTGTTATCATGGTAACTTTTTTTATATAACTGTCAGCTTTTATATTGAAGATCTGGCAAATTAAAGCAAATTTCTTTTACTTTGGAAAAATGGGCATGTCAAAGATTTTTTTTTTCTTTTATGTTGAAAATCTGGTACTTTAAAGCATCACCGCAGATTTCTATAAAAACTGAACACTTTTAATTTGACAAACAGACATGCTAGCAGATTGCTAAATGCCTTCGGGGGCTTTTATTTTGGAAATATTGCAGACCCTGATCATCTTATGTTCTTTCTTGGTGGTCTCTCTACAGCAAAGAAGCTGGCTCCGATCCCGCCTAAAGGCCCTTACTGCCCAACGGGAGCCATGTCCGACCAGTCCACAGGTCAACCGTCTCCAGTCAGCCTGTCTCCTACTCCTCCCAGCACCCCCTCCCCATATGGCTTCAGCTACCCGCAGGGATATGCCACAATCGGCTCCCCGGGTCAGTTGCAGACGGTCACCACCCCGTCTCTGTCCTCTCCGCCCTCGTTGGCTGGGACTCTCACCAAGGCCAGACCGACCCCCAAGCCGCCCCGGCAGAGACCCAACCTGCCTCCTCCTCAGCCTCCATCCACACCTGGCACTAGTCCCCAGCCTCTGGAGCACTCATCAGGGCTCCTGGACGGTCTTTCTCCTGGGGAAAGCATGTCCACTGGTAATGCTAAACTTGACCGTTTTTTTTTTAAAGCACTTTTTTTGCTATATGTAGATTTTATAAATAATATGCCATAGTTTGACAAATATTATGAATTCTTATTATTTAAGTTCATGTACTTGGATGTATATGCACTGTTTTTGGTCTTTTCATGACATTTATTGGAAATAATGATAGATGTAGGATAACATCAGACTATCCTTTGGTGTCCTTCTCCATCAGGAGAGGAGTCATGTATTATGCATTTGTTTGCCTCTCCATCACCTGCAGGTTCTAATCATGATTTTCATGTAATTTCTTCCCCTCTTATCGTCTCACCTGCAGCGGTATGAGGCGAGAGGTTCAGTGTGATTCTGTGTGTGAGAGGGACTTTTAGGGTAAGCAGGAGTTTCTGTGCTAAAGCTTCCCTTCCCCTCCTCTTCGGTACCCTCAAACCCTAAACATGGAGCCGCCCGCTGACATGCTCACAACACAGTGAAGCTGCCAGTAGATGCAGGTTTAAGATTATCCGCTGCTCTACGGCAGCCTCACTCATATGACCATACAGGTGCTGTGTTCAGTCCACCTTTTACTCATTTTGTTGGCCTTTGCATGGTGGCTGAGATTGATGCATGGCTTACATGGGCGTGCATACCGGACTGTCCACCGATCCCAACCTCTCCCGCGCTTAGGATTCCCACCCATAATGCCCTGCTCCAGCTGCCCCTCCTCTCCCTGGCTTCATTAGTCACCCCACCCACACACCCCTCACGCTTCCCACCGACTCCACCTCTGTCCCTCAGCCAGTGCACTTCCTGTCTGCACCAGTTTTCCATCACATGTTGTACACTAGATGTCTTCACTGTCAATATTATAGTAATATATTATATAAGTACACATGTACTGCATGGCATACTAGCCAAATTTCTACCTACCTATATACTATTATATAGGTAGGTAAGCACAAGCACCAAAGGTCTGTAATATATGAAGGGAGAGCTCAGCTTATCCAGGTAACTTCAGGTCTAACCTGGGGTTTTCAGTATTATGTAGGTTGTTTGCCTTTACTAGGGTATATTACCATGGTAACATGGCGTAGACCTAACCTGGATCGAAGCAGAAAATGTTTAAAATTAAACATTAACAGTTATGAAGTCACCACCTACTGACCAATCAGTTCTCTGTAAAATAGCATCATGTTTCCTTGAGCCTCGTGATTGTAAACCATCAAATTTTTACTGTCAGCCTTACAGTCTGAGTTTTTAGTTTTCTTTTGTGGGTTAATATAGACTAAACCTTGTTTTTTTTAGCAATTGTTTTCCAGTCTTACTGATAAAAGTGTCTGGTCAGATTCTAATAGTTAGACTGATACACGCCGGGGTTTAGCCTGATTGTTGACGTTAGGGTGAATCCAGATAACAGAAAGAGATCCTGGGTACACTGAACTTGCCTTGCCTCAGAAGCCATGACCCTTTGTTGCCTGCTTGCTTGAAGTGGATAAAAAGAGCTTGTAAACTGCACAGATATTTTTTGGATTTTGTTTTGTCTGCATATATTAAGTCCATGTGGTACATCAGCAGGATTTTGATTTTGACAAATAGCCACAGGGTTCAGTGACAGGAAATCTTAATTGCGTTGCATAAAATGCTAGTTTGGTCAAAATGATCTAACTTTATCGATTGTTAGTGTTTGTTGTGTCATTGTCCCCTCTACACAGAGCTAGCTCCACACAGACACAAGCTCTTACATTTTTCAAAGTCATCCAACGGGCCAGATTGGAGTCTTCTCTGGGCCAATTCTGGCCCCTGGGCCTCATGTTTGACACCCCTGCCCACCATTAGGGAATGGTGATGTTCAACAGCCACATACACTTTTTACACTGTGAATCCCTGTCATGCATTTTTAATTTATTTCTTCACGCTTCCAACCTTGGTTTGGACGTCTGCTGTGTGTGACATCATTCAGCGCTGATGAATCACATCTGGAAGGATCTTTTTCTCTGTTTGCATGGTTTTTATCTGTCTGCTTATCCTCTGCTTGTTCTCTCTGCTCTGCCAGATTCCCTCTGCAACTTGGACATCCCCGTCATTAACATGGAACTGGACAGTATTTTTGACTTGACCCACATCTCCCCCTTCAGGAACTCAGTGGCACAGCTGGAGTCGGCCAACAGCAAAGAGGACTCAGAGGAAGAGTCTGAGAGCACAGTGCTATGACGCCACCGAGTTCCCCCACCCTCTCCGTCAAGCTACTGCTGCGCCGTCTCGATCATTCATTGACCTTTCACCTCTCCAGCTGCATTAACTTCAGCCTCAGCGGCCACCTCTGGACCTCCTCATCACGCCTCACCTGTGCTCGATCCAGAGGGGCCAGCGCGTACAAAAGAAAAAAGCACTTCTATACAGTAAAATAAAAAAATCTGGTGAACACACATACACACGGTTTTGGCGACAGTGTTGTCAGGGGAAGATTTGACATTTTGCATTGGCTGGATGTTTTTTTTTTTTTTAATTTAACTTAATGTTTTCTTTTTCTTTCTGCCTTATTTGATTCACTTGCAATATTGCCTTTAACCTCACTCACACGAGACTGGAAACAGGCTGCTGGGAGGATGAGTGCTCTTTGCTGCTGCTGCTGCTTTTCATGAGTGAATTTCAGAACAAACTAACACAGTGCTGTATATCTGTCCTGTTGACTTCCTTCTCTCACCGTTCATCTCCTCTTGGCTTGAAACGCCTCTGGCCCCGAATTTCAGTCCAACTTGAGCGTTCACTGTGAGTGTGCCAGTGTGATGTTTTGGAAAGCGCGCGCGTGTGTGTTTTGCTAGTGTGTGTGACGTGTTAAGTGAAGTGGTAATTGTATTATATGATGTTGCACTGTTGGTGTCGTGGAGCAAAAACAGGAATGAATGTTTTAGATGTTTAGAAGTTAACTAAGCAGGTTGGGAAGCGGTTAAACGCCCAATCACTCCTTTCTCTTTATAACAAGGCATTCAGTCAGGATATCAGTCACTGGATATTTATTGTTTATACTGTACATTTTCAGAGTGTATGATACGATTAACAATCTAACTCAGATCATATTTTGTATCCACGGGAGAGCTATATAGTTGATGCTGTCAGGGAGCTATAAAGTATATGAGATACATGCTGTAGTTTATGAAACGTCCACCAGTATGAAAAATGAAAAACTCAATTGTGTTTACTCAGAAATATTTTTTGGCAGGACACAAAGCCGCATGAGATCTTTCATTTTTCTTTGTCGAGTTAGGCGTCATTTCAGTTTCAAGGATGTACAAGTTTGTAACTATGAAGCCTGGAGTGCATAACCACATTTTTAAATTTATTTAATTTAAAAATAAAATAAGCTTCATCCACATAGCAGTAGCGGAGGCTCTGAATGGCCAGCTCTGTGGGTGGGGTGCCCTGTGGGGTTTTCTTGTGTGTTTCCTTTGTCACGAGACATTAGACAGAAACCTATTAAATATTAAACATTTTGCATTGTTCACTTGGCAGTTTGCTGGCATGTAGTTGGTCTCTCTTTACTTTTGCTGGGCTCATTGCTGTGCTGTTCCCACTAACTGTTGGTCAGAGCATTAGCTCGATAGCGATTCGATGCTTGTCCTCAAACACTATGCTAAATAATTTGGCAAACCTAAACATTTTATATTGTATCACTTTTGGACCTGCTATCCACCCATCCATTATTTTTCTGCTGCCTATCTGGGTTCAGGCCATGGTAGGCAGAGATGCCCAGATCTCCCAATTTCCAGGTGTTCTGGTGGGAAACCGAGGAATTCTGAAGCCAGCCGAGAGCTCAAATCTGAAAAGCGTCTCCTGGGTTTGGGCCAAGGTCACCTCCCAGTAAGACATGCCGACAACACTTCACTTAGGAGGCATCATAATCAAACCACCTGAGTTGGCAGTTATCTGTAGATTAAGGTCCCAGTTGCACAGGCCTAAAGACCTGTCAGTGATCCCATGGTACCCACCGGTCACTAGGGAAAATTTGTATTCCCCAACTGGTTGCCAAATGGTTGCTAGAAATTGCTGGCAGTCTCTAGGTGAAATTGGTCAGAAAGAGGTATAGGTAATGCACCAAAGACCACCTTGTGATTGCTTTGGTTGCTTGCAGATTGCCACGGTTGCTGAGCAGTAATGAAACTGTGGAAAGTGGGATGCAAAGTGGAAATAGAGATCATTCGCCTTCAAAACAGTTGAAGTAAAAAATTAAAGTTTCATGTTTTTAAAGGTGTTGGATGCAGTTGTAAGGCACGACTTTTACTTTGATGGTAAACAGTCTCAGTTTCCTTTTCACATAGGAAGTAGCATACGCTTCACTGCACTCTGATACCCAATTGCATGCTTGTGCCATGCAATAATAATTTAGATCAGAGGTGGTTCTTGGTGCAACACCCTCTTTGTGACCAATTTCACCCGGCGTCAATCACTCACCTCCAACGATTCGGCCAATATAACTTTTTCCTTAGCGATCAGTGGTTGCTAGGCAGTCATATTTAGGCATGTGTGATTGCCGTACACCCTTAGCAAGTAATATCATTCAATTCATCTGTTTTTATTTATACTTTTTCTCTTTTTAGCTCAGTTTTTGGTCTCCACCACTTCATGAGGGAGACATATCTGGCCCTTTAGGTGCCAAACACTCCATTAAATGCACCGGCCAGCTGCTAACTTTGTGTGTTTCCTGTTAGCGTAGCAGATGTTGTTTGAAACAACACTGATGAAACCAGTAAGACTGACACAGAACGCAAACAACAGGTGGAAAGATGCTAAAAAACAAAGATTTTAGAGATTATGAACCTGCTGTGTCACACTCCAGGATTCATACAGTGCAAACTTGTATTGACATATTGAACCATTCTTGGGAAAGCATTCTCAGAGCAACAGCCCTGACACATTTAACATCCTATCATATCGTAGCAAAGCCAGAAAACAGTCTAGAGACACTTTCAGAAAAAAGGTGCTTGGTCTCTTATAAATAAGCACAGTTTTTCTGTCATTTTCAGCCACATTCACATTACAGTTTATAGGAACCCTGCCTGATGATGCTGATATTTTTGGTCTATCTTAGTGAACCAGAGGCAAGTGCAAAGATATGTGTGTATATGTGTTTATTTTGATGAGAGTATTTATACAGATATATTTCTGAATACTTTTTACTAGGTGTGAGGAGCTGTGGTCGTTTCCGCTGCACATGAATCTGAGGAATTTTTTTTAAAGTATTCAAACGTGGGACCAGAATTGCTCTGCTGCCGCATCAAAACCTTTTCAGGAATCGCAGGTTCAGTTTAAGAGGAAACTTGATAATCAGTTAAACTGGAGTAACAAGGTTTGTGTACGACAGCAGTAGTTTGCTATTTGCCTTGCGGTGGGTTTTTGTTGTGACCTATCCAGATTTATACGACTTTCCTTTTGTCCTGAGAACATCCACTACACATGGCCTCAAAGTCACTGTGCTGCTCTACCTGTGTCTTTCTTTAAAGCGCGATATCACTCACAGGACTCTTGTAAATACCGAAGCCTCTATACAGTTTGTTCTGTATATACTGAAGGGAGAAATTCATATATATATATAAATACATAGATATATACAAATACTGTATTGAAAAGGATAAATGATGATGAACATCCATACTATATGTATAATATTATAATGTTGCTGGAACTAGCACAAGAATGCTACATTCACACCAAGTAACATCAAGTAAACTTCGCACAGAAGCCTAACATGGTACAGCAGACTGAAAGGTCAAATCTAGTGCTTGTTTTGCAGTTTCTGACCTCAGAATGAACCTCTTGAACTTTTAGATTTGATTTTAGACAACAAAAAAACAGCAACACATCACTGCAGCTACGTGAAAATTCAAGACGTCTCGTGCAGCTTTGAGCACATTTCCTGGTATATTTGAGATTCATGGAAATGTGATTGTGTGTTCTTTAGAAATAAAAATAAGTGTCTGTGGGGTGCTGCAGTTGCAGTGATGCATCGATCACAGTTTGAAAGGTTTAAACAGACTCTGCATGAAACTGCTGCATTACTGTCTTTTAGACAGCAGAACCAGACAGCAACGCAACACAGGTTATATATTTAAGAAAAAACAGATGTTAAACAACGGTTTGCATAGAACAGATTTTTTTACAAGCAGAAAATTTTAAATTGGTACAAAAAAGAAATACTGGAGGTCATCCAAACCATCAAGATGCTTCTTTTATCTGACTAAAGCTTAATTTATAGTGCTGCATTAACCTGTAGAGACCCTGTATCCTCTTTGGCATAGCCTGGCATCCACCTTGCTGCTGTGGCAACACAGCCTACAGTGGCGGTAATATGCTCAAAAATGTATATTGATTATTACAAGGATAATGCCTCTGTGAACCAACGTGTAATAGGCTCTAGTTGCATTTAGTGTGCTCACAGTGCTAATTCATTACCCAGTGTTAATGTAACACTGAAAAACAACTCATTTTGACAATTAATAGAATTGAATATTGGGGAAATGACTCCATTCATGTTTATTTTTTTTATATTACGACTGTAATTCCAACAAGGACATTTTAAACAGTTGGTTTTTACACATCCAGTAGCTGCGGAGCCACATTGCCATTCAGCTGGGCAGGTGTTTCTGGCTCCTTTTTATCTATTTGCTCTCTATTTACCTGTGTTTCCGCTTTCCACCACCTCCTGAGAGGAATGTCTGGCTGTCAAGATGCTAAATGCTCCACTGTGATCTCATAGTGACTGGTTCTGAGATCTAGTCTGAACCAACGCTGATGAGAGCAGTAAGATTAAGCAACGCTGGGTCTGATTTACCACCGTAATCGTGTGGTGTTTTTCTATTTTCACAGCTCTGACAGTCTGAAGTTTTCTCTCTTTCCCGTTGTTCCGCATTTATCAGCTCCAAGTCCAACACAGCAGAGCACTGCAGACACAACAGCGCACAAGTATAAATGTAAAACCACGCCACTCATTATGGCGTGGGAGTCACTAAAGGACCATGATAGGAAAGAGAAATCACATGAGGGTCCAGACATTTTTAATTTGTAGTTTTAATTAATAATGTATCACTCATATAGCCTCCTCACTTTGTGGACATAAAGCCGTCAACATGTCATGAGACGTAGATTGATCATGATCTTTGATCGTGTTGTTTCCCTGTACCATAGCCGAGCCTTTCTGGATGCACATAACAGTGAATGAAGCAGCTCTATTACTACGAGACCGAGCCCTTTCTTGCTTTCCTCGTTGGCTAGCTTGTTAGCTTGCAGGTGCTGTGGATGTCTGCCTGTCTATGTCATTTTGATGGGACGCTTGTTGCTGTGCAGACCACAAAGAACACTGGCCAGGCCGAACATTAAGAACCTATATAAATGTGTGGCCCGGATTTAAAATTTTCAGGGCCTTGATTCTTTTAGCATAGGCTGATTCACCACAGGACTATAAATTAAGCTTCCTCCAAAAACTGTAGAAAAAGAAAGCTTTCTATCACTTAGCACCAAGAAAAGTTGTCAATTCTGAGCAGATTTCTCTGTTATGTTTGGAAAATCCATTTAATTACTGATAAAAACAGTTTCAGATTAATTTCCTGGTACTCAAATGATCTTTGAATCTACCAACTTCTTATTTTTTGCAATAAAAGAAATGCTGTTCAAGCTGATTTTGAATCAATACAGCAATTTAAATTTAATATTTTTAAAAAAAGTTTCTTTTTCAAATTTGCTGTTGCAGTTAGGCTGTGCTGAGGTGAATGGTCTGTCCTGTCTTTGTTTCTATGTTACAATGTGCTGCTCTTCGTTTTTGTACTAAAGGGTCTCAGATCAAAGCCTGTACATACAGAACACGTCAAACACGACTTTATTAACAATAACCCAGTCGAGCAAAGACAGCCGGCAAGAGATTCCAGAGACAGTTTTCAGTATTGCAGCTTTTGCAAGCATGCCCTTTGAGCACTAAACTTCGAAGGCCTTTTTTTACATCGGTGGAATGTACTGATAGACAATGTCCACCACATAGGTTGTGATAAAGGCGGATTGTGTGTGTTGTGACATAGTTTCAAGAGTAAGAGTGTGCAGGGGTATCAAATATCGACATTGTGCTGTGTGGAACTCGGAAGCATGCTTTTTAACCATGCCTATGAAATGCGTCTCATCTTTGGTCCTATTTAAATGTGCTTGTATTTATTTTTTATAAGTGAATAGATCGACCTTTGCAAGAAAAGAAGAAAATTCAGTGCTGCCCTTTGACCTTTTTGAGTCAAGCTCCCCCATCAGTTCTGCTAAGAGTTTATTTAAATCATTCATGATTTCCTGTTTGCTTTCACCACGTATCCTCATATGTTCCACCGGTTTTATCTATAGCAAATCAAGAAAAGCACATCAGACTCAAAACAGACCAACAACAAAACAACATGGAGGATAAGACAGAATAATTCACTTTCAGAGGACTGAACATCTGCTAAAATCAACTACAAATGAGAAAAAAACTGTGACGTGTAGGGTCACATGGACCCGCGCAGTCTGTAGATTACACTGTGGTGCATGCAGCCATCTCCATTCATCCTTTTCTTTGCATAACTTAAAGTTCCAAGTAACGGGGGCCAAAACAAAAAGGGAAAACGTGATCGATCAAGGAATCTTTTTTTTAAAAGTTCTTTGTGTCAAACTGTAGTGATGCTGTGGACTCTTTAAAGTTTGGAGTACAGATGAAATGCCTTTTCTTGGACTTGCTTTCTCTCAGTCACCAAGTGGAACACAGTGTAAGATAAAATGAGAAAAAAATTAAATTAATCCTCATCCGAATGTTGAAACTATTAAAAATGTTTTTTTTTATATTACTCGGATGTTCTGTGCTTTTTGTTCCAAATAAATGTCATTTAAATCGGTGTAACTGATGACAGAAAGGCTTTCTGGAATATCAGGAGTGCAAAAAATATTTCAGGCAAGTACAACAGTGAAAAAGGACATTTAAATCCTCACGGGGTATTTCAGAGAACTTCTAATATCACTCCCGCTCACCGATGTTCGGTTTCAGGGAGCCTGTAAGATACTCTTCGGCTGAACTATAGAACAAAAACTGGAAACTTTGTAGGTAAACTTTTTCTTCACGTTTTTATTAGAAGAGCTCAAGACAAAACATGAAGACCCCTTTGACTGTAGTAAAACAGCTTCCTGTGAGTGTTCGGGACACCACAGCATCAGGAGCCTCTTTACAGCATCTGCCATTTTGATTTAAGGAACATGGACAGCTGCAGACACCACAGCCAAGCATGAACTCCACCACCTGCAGCTGCTGTGTTTTAAAGTAAATTCTCTGCCTACAGGTTTATGGTCGCAAAAAGATGGGAGGCACATAGAAGTCCAGACGAACCCATGTGATCAGTTTCACAATGTCATTCAAACCAAGGCAGACACAGCGGCGGAAAGTATAATCAAGCCTTAACTGTCCTTCTTAACCTGCATAACCACCAGCTTCTTATACACACATGAAAGCTTCTAATCTGTTTTAACTAATCCAGATTCAAGGAAGTGCCCTTATAAATCTTTAACTGAGCACAAGTATGTGTTAGCATTAGCAGAATGCTAGCATTTCATTTATTGGCATTTATTAACTGAGGATGTAGTGGACCACTGTACTGTGGCAGATGACAATTTGCACGTGACTGGATTGTTATAATACAAAAACTTGTTGGAAGACATAAGTAATGTATTTTTTGAATATGTCTTTATTTTAGAAGGGAAAAACAATGCCACAGTATTAGATCGCAATACATGGCTAGCTACACAGACAATAAAAGGGAAGCAAAGAGTGAATGGATCTTTTGGACACATACTATTTATCACAAAAGACAGGAAAGGCAGAGGATGTCTGACGACCACAAGTATCACTAGAATAAGTGAACAGTAAGTGCAGCAAATATTTTCAGTGTAGGAACCAAAAACACTACAGAGAAACAGTCAGTCAGGAAACAGTTGGCCTTTGACATTTTGTTCAGGGGGTTAAACAGCGGAGAAAAGGTTTCTTGGATTCAGTTGTCCTGTTAAACCATCAGAACATTGACAGTGTTACGTATGTATCATATCTGCATTCATATGTATCTGATCCAACACAAGGATCAGTGTGTATTTACTAAGTTCTAATATTTTCATATTGGAAATGTTCTTATAAATCTTTACACCAACTGGAAGCTGTCACTTACCAAACTCAATACTGATGTTTAAGGTGGATTTGTACATATCTAGGTACTGCTGCGGGCTCAGGAGTTCCTCTCGACCCAAAAGCCTTTCCAGAATTTTCTGATGGACGATCAGCTGCGGTGCCTCATCCAACACTGACCCAGGAAGAGCCTTAGATTGTAATCAGGAAGTCAGAGAAAAACTCTGAGAAAGTTCTGGTTTTCAAAATGGAAAAAGATCATCTGCAAAGAAACACACCTTAGATTTTTCAAGCTTTTTGCTCAGATTTTGCAGCGTTGACAGGACGCTGCATACAAGGGTCTCTACGCTGACATCTTCATCCTCCAGTACCTTAACTGCAGGATCCCTGATCACCTGATCTGCACCCAGCACCTTCAGTCACACAGCAATACATACACGCAGGAGACAATCAGAGAATCCAATGTCTTGAACTTTAAAAACATGAGATATGACTACAACTCAAGGTATTTATTATGTCTCATTTATGTAACAAAACGTTTGTATTCTCATAATCCTCTCATGCATTAAAATACTTCAAACAATCAAGTGCAAAGATAAAAGACAGCTAACCTTGTAGCTCCACTGCTGGAACAGCCTTCTTTGAGGGTTGTGATCCAAAAACACAATCTTTACTTCCAGCAAGGTGCTAAAAAGGATGTGCTAATAATTACTATGGTTCACACAACACAGAACAGCAGGCTGAGTGTGAAAGCTTAAATATTTATTTGCCTGCAGCCAGAAGAAGCAGCTGTTGGTCTAAAGCAACAAAAGCACTGTGGGGGTTTGCCACACTGGCAACAGCCGACCCACTAGAGCTGCTTCATAGAAATATACACATAAATGCCACACTGGTCACTGCTGTTGACTGGAAGGATGTGTCAATGTGGTGGCCGTTTTGGAGCGAGGCAGCAGCGCCTCATAATTTCAGTCCAGAACTTTCTAAATTTTGTACTAATTGCCATGCAGCTTGAATTATTACAGATGCCAGACATGTATTTATGATACTTAGTTAAGGTTTAAATGCCGTTTTTCATACCAAAAGCTTAGTTTTGACATGTTAGAACAGTAGGAAGCACAAAAAGTCTGGAATGGTCAGACACTCTGAGCGAGATGACGGCAGCAGAGAAGCCCAGATGCAACAGCTTTCCATCTTTATGCTAAAACACACTGCAAGGAGTCCACTGCTCAGACATCATCATGAGCTTTTGTCACATTTGGTGAATCTGAACTGATGCAAGGCAACCACAGGATTATATTTGCCTTCTCTGTGGCCGCTGTGGCATGAATTTCTTAACAGACAGCAGACAAGCAATAAATATGAGTGAAATGGGATGCACCGTATCTCAGCGTATAATATATATATAGAAGTCATCCGCAGTATGAGAAAGATTACCGGTGTGGCTGTTGTTGCATGACTTTGACGTCTCTCAAAACAGAAGTCAGAATATCCCTGGACGACTGGAAGAGAGAGGCACAGCAAACTTTGAGCACACACTTTCACAAACTTCAGCCATACATTTGTTATTTCTGTGCAGGAGAACTTACTTCAATGATGTGCAGCAGGTAGGATGGATAAATCAGCAGCAGGCCTGTTATGTGATCCCATATGTACTGTTTGTTCAGCTGAAAGTTGAGATTTTCATAATGAGCTGTGTGGAAACAACAGAAGACAAAACCCTCTTTTTTTAGTGTTCATCATTTTAAAAAGCAAAATGAATGCCTTTAAAGTCTTTTCAAGACCTAATAATTACAGAATTATGTATTATATTCAGCCTTTTACAAACGAGCCACAACTACTAGCTAAGCATAAGACCAAACATGGCATATTTCTTCAGTTTTTAGGCCACTGAACAGAGATTCAAGAAGTCACTTTGATCTGGGGTGAGTCTTTGGCCAAATCAAAGTGAAATTGATTTTACTGATTAATATTCTCTCAGATAAATATCCTTCAGACAGACTAATTAAACGTCTTATCCGTGTTCTCTTAGCT